>NC_091753.1:1549666-1859600 GCF_043380555.1 Nothobranchius furzeri
GGGCTTCTCTCCTGGAGGCCCTCAGTCAGACTCATTGTTGACATGTGGCAAGATGCTCCTCGGGGCGCGTCTTGCTTGGGGCCTCTCTCCTGGAGGCGCACAGTCAGACAGAGTGCTGACATGTGGCCAGACGCTCCTCGGGGCGCGTCTTGCTGGGGCCTCTCTCCTGGAGGCGCTCTGTCAGACCGAGTGCTGACATGTGGCAAGACGCTCCTCGGGGCGCGTCTTGCTTGGGCTTCTCTCCTGGAGGCCCTCAGTCAGACCCATTGTTTACATGTGGCAAGACGTTCCTCGGGGCGCATCTTGCTTGGGCCTCTCTCCTGGAGGCCCTCTGTCAGCCCCAGTGTTGACATGTGTCAAGACGCTCCTCGGGCCGAGTCTTGCTTGGGCCTCTCTCCTGGAGGTGCTCAGTCAGACCCAGTGTTGACATGTTGCAAGACGCTCCTCGGGGCGCATCTTGCTTGGGCTTCTCTCTTGGAGGCCCTCAGTCAGACCCATTGTTGACATGTGGCAAGACGCTCCTCGGGGCGCGTCTTGCTTGGGCTTCTCTCCTGGAGGCCCTCAGTCAGACCCATTGTTGACATGTGGCAAGACGCTCATCGGGGCGCGTCTTGCTTGGGCCTCTCTCCTGGAGGCGCTCAGTCAGACCGAGTGCTGACATAAGGCAAGACGCTCCTCGGGGCGCGTCTTGCTGGGGCCTCTCTCCTGGAGGCACTCAGTCAGACCCAGTGCTTACATGTGGCAAGACGCTCCTCGGGGTGTGTCTTGCTGGGGCTTCTCTCCTGGAGGCGTTCAGTCAGACCGAGTGCTGACATGTGGCAAGGAGCTCCTCGGGGCGCGTCTTGCTTGGGCTTCTCTCATGGAGGCCCTCAGTCAGACCCATTGTTGATATGTGGCAAGACGCTCCTCGGGGCGAGTCTTGCTTGGGCCTCTCTCCTGGAGGTGCTCAGTCAGACCCAGTGTTGACATGGTGCAAGACGCTCCTCGGGGCGCGTCTTGCTTCGGCTTCTCTCTTGAAGGCCCTCAGTCAGACCCATTGTTTACATGTGGCAAGACGCTCCTCGGGGAGCATCTTGCTTGGGCCTCTCTCCTGGAGGCCCTCTGTCAGCCCCAGTGTTGACATGTGTCAAGACGCTCCCCGGGGTGTGTCTTGCTTGGGCCTCTCTCCTGGAGTCGCTCAGTCAGAACGAGTGCTGACATGTGGCAAGACGCTCCTCGGGGCGCGTCTTGCTTGGGCTTCTCTCCTGGAGGCCCTCAGTCAGACCCATTGTTGACATGTGGCAAGACGCTCCGCGGGGCGCGTCTTGCTTGGGCCTCTCTCCTGGAGGCGCTCAGTCAGACCGAGTGCTGACATAAGGCAAGACGCTCCTCGGGGCGCGTCTTGCTGGGGCCTCTCTCCTGGAGGCGCTCAGTCAGACCCAGTGCTTACATGTGGCAAGACGCTCCTCGGGGCGTGTCTTGCTGGGGCTTCTCTCCTGGAGGCGTTCAGTCAGACCGAGTGCTGACATGTGGCAAGACGCTCCTCGGAGCGCGTCTTGCTTGGGCTTCTCTCCTGGAGGCGTTCAGTCAGACCGAGTGCTGACATGTGGTAAGACGCTCCTCGGGGCGCGTCTTGCTGGGGCTTCTCTCCTGGAGGCGCTCAGTCAGACCCAGTACTTACATGTAGCAAGACGCTCCTCGGGGCGCGTCTTGCTTGGGCCTCTCTCCTGGAGGCGCTCAGTCAGACTCAGTGCTGACATGTGGCAAGACGCTCCTCGGGGCGCGTCTTGCTTGGGCCTCTCTCCTGGAGACGCTCAGTCAGACCCAGTGTTGACACGTGGCAAGACGCTCCTCAGGGCGCGTCTTACTTGGGCCTCTCTCCTGGAGGCGCTCAGTCAGACCCAGTGGTGACATGTGGCAAGACGCTCCTCGGGGCGCGTCTTGCTGGGGCTTCTCTTCTAGAGGCGTTCAGTCAGACCGAGTGCTGACATATGGCAAGACGCTCCTCGGGGCGCGTCTTGCTTGGGCCTCTCTCCTGGAGGCGCTCAGTCAGACCGAGTGCTGACATGTGGCAAGACGCTCCTCAGGGCGCGTCTTGCTTGGGCTTCTCTCCTGGAGGCCCTCAGTCAGACCCATTGTTTACATGTGGCAAGACGCTCCTCGGGGCGCATCTTGCTTGGGCTTCTCTCCTGGAGGCCCTCAGTCAGACCCATTGTTGACATGTGGCAAGACGCTCCTCAGGGCGCGTCTTGCTTGGGCCTCTCTCCTGGAGGCGCTCAGTCAGACCGAGTGCTGACATAAGGCAAGAAGCTCCTCGGGGCGCGTCTTGCTGGGGCCTCTCTCCTGGAGGCGCTCAGTCAGACCCAGTGCTTACATGTGGCAAGACGCTCCTCGGGGCGCGTCTTGCTGGGGCTTCTCTCCTGGAGGCGTTCAGTCAGACCGAGTGCTGACATGTGGCAAGACGCTCCTCGGGACGCGTCTTGCTTGGGCTTCTCTCCTGGAGGCCCTCAGTCAGACTCATTGTTGACATGTGGCAAGACGCTCCTCGGGGCGCGTCTTGCTTGGGCCTCTCTCCTGGAGGCGCTCAGTCAGACCCAGTGGTGACATGTGGCAAGACGCTCCTCGGGGCGCGTCTTGCTTGGGCCTCTCTCCTGGAGGCGCTCAGTCAGACCCAGTGGTGACATGTGACAAGACGCTCCTCGGGGCGCGTCTTGCTTGGGCTTCTCTCATGGAGGCCCTCAGTCAGATCCATTGTTGATATGTGGCAAGAAGCTCCTCGGGGCGCGTCTTGCTTGGGCCTCTCTCCTGGAGGAGCTCAGTCAGACCGAGTGCTGACATGTGGCAAGACGCTCCTCGGGGCGCGTCTTGCTGGGGCTTCTCTTCTAGAGGCGTTCAGTCAGACCGAGTGCTGACATATGGCAAGACGCTCCTCGGGGCGCGTCTTGCTTGGGCTTCTCTCCTGGAGGCCCTCAGTCAGACCCATTGTTTACATGTGTCAAGACGCTCCTCGGGGTGCGTCTTGCTTGGGCCTCTCTCCTGGAGGCGCTCAGTCAGACCGAGTGCTGACATGTGGCAAGACGCTCCTCAGGGCGCGTCTTGCTTGGGCTTCTCTCCTGGAGGCCCTCAGTCAGACCCATTGTTGACATGTGGCAAGACACTCCTCGGGACGCGTCTTGCTTGGGCTTCTCTCCTGGAGGCCCTCAGTCAGACTCATTGTTGACATGTGGCAAGACACTCCTCGGGACGCGTCTTGCTTGGGCCTCTCTCCTGGAGGCGCTCAGTCAGACCGAGTGCTGACATAAGGCAAGACGCTCCTCGGGGCGCGTCTTGCTGGGGCCTCTCTCCTGGAGGCGCTCAGTCAGACCCAGTGCTTACATGTGGCAAGACGCTCCTCGGGGCGCGTCTTGCTGGGGCTTCTCTCCTGGAGGCGTTCAGTCAGACCGAGTGCTGACATGTGGCAAGACACTCCTCGGGACGCGTCTTGCTTGGGCTTCTCTCCTGGAGGCCCTCAGTCAGACTCATTGTTGACATGTGGCAAGACGCTCCTCGGGGCGCGTCTTGCTTGGGCCTCTCTCCTGGAGGCGCTCAGTCAGACCCAGTGGTGACATGTGGCAAGACGCTCCTCGGGGCGCGTCTTGCTTGGGCCTCTCTCCTGGAGACGCTCAGTCAGACCCAGTGTTGACACGTGACAAGACGCTCCTCGGGGCGCGTCTTGCTTGGGCTTCTCTCATGGAGGCCCTTAGTCAGACCCATTGTTGATATGTGGCAAGACGCTCCTTGGGGCGCGTCTTGCTTGGGCCTCTCTCCTGGAGGCGCTCAGTCAGACCGAGTGCTGACATGTGGCAAGACGCTCCTCGGGGCGCGTCTTGCTTGGGCTTCTCTCATGGAGGCCCTCAGTCAGACCCATTGTTGATATGTGGCAAGACTCTCCTCGGGGCGAGTCTTGCTTGGGCCTCTCTCCTGGAGGTGCTCAGTCAGACCCAGTGTTGACATGGTGCAAGACGCTCCTCGGGGCGCGTCTTGCTTGGGCTTCTCTCTTGGAGGCCCTCAGTCAGACCCATTGTTGACATGTGGCAAGACGCTCCTCGGGGCGCATCTTGCTTGGGCCTCTCTCCTGGAGGCCCTCTGTCAGCCCCAGTGTTGACATGTGTCAAGACGCTCCTCGGGGTGCGTCTTGCTTGGGCCTCTCTCCTGGAGTCGCTCAGTCAGACCGAGTGCTGACATGTGGCAAGATGCTCCTCGGGGCGCGTCTTGCTTGGGCCTCTCTCATGGAGGCCCTCAGTCAGACCCATTGTTGATATGTGGCAAGACGCTCCTCGGGGCGAGTCTTGCTTGGGCCTCTCTCCTGGAGGTGCTCAGTCAGACCCAGTGTAACATGGTGCAAGACGCTCCTCGGGGCGCGTCTTGCTTGAGCTTCTCTCTTGGAGGCCCTCATTCAGACCCATTGTTTACATGTGGCAAGACGCTCCTCGGGGCGCATCTTGCTTGGGCCTCTCTCCTGGAGGCCCTCTGTCAGCCCCAGTGTTGACATGTGTCAAGACGCTCCCCGGGGTGCGTCTTGCTTGGGCCTCTCTCCTGGAGTCGCTCAGTCAGACCGAGTGCTGACATGTGGCAAGACGCTCCTCGGGGCGCGTCTTGCTTGGGCTTCTCTCCTGGAGGCCCTCAGTCAGACCCATTGTTGACATGTGGCAAGACGCTCCGCGGGGCGCGTCTTGCTTGGGCCTCTCTCCTGGAGGCGCTCAGTCAGACCGAGTGCTGACATAAGGCAAGACGCTCCTCGGGGCGCGTCTTGCTGGGGCCTCTCTCCTGGAGGCGCTCAGTCAGACCCAGTGCTTACATGTGGCAAGACGCTCCTCGGGGCGTGTCTTGCTGGGGCTTCTCTCCTGGAGGCGTGCAGTCAGACCGAGTGCTGACATGTGGCAAGACGCTCCTCGGGGCGCGTCTTGCTTGGGCTTCTCTCCTGGAGGAGTTCAGTCAGACCGAGTGCTGACATGTGGTAAGACGCTCCTCGAGGCGCGTCTTGCTGGGGCTTCTCTCCTGGAGGCGCTCAGTCAGACCCAGTGCTTACATGTGGCAAGACGCTCCTCGGGGCGCGTCTTGCTTGGGCCTCTCTCCTGGAGGCGTTCAGTCAGACCGAGTGCTGACATGTGGCAAGACGCTCCTCGGGACGCGTCTTGCTTGGGCTTCTCTCCTGGAGGCCCTCAGTCAGACCCATTGTTGACATGTGGCAAGACGCTCCTCGGGGCGCGTCTTGCTTGGGCCTCTCTCCTGGAGGCGCTCAGTCAGACCCAGTGGTGACATGTGGCAAGACGCTCCTCGGGGCGCGTCTTGCTTGGGCCTCTCTCCTGGAGGCGCTCAGTCAGACCAATTGTTGACATGTGGCAAGACGCTCCTCGGGGCGCGTCTTGCTTGGGCTTCTCTCCTGGAGGCCCTCAGTCAGACCGAGTGCTGACATGTGGCAAGATGCTCCTCGGGGCGCGTCTTGCTTGGGCTTCTCTCATGGAGGCCCTCAGTCAGACCCATTGTTGATATGTGGCAAGACGCTCCTCGGGGCGAGTCTTGCTTGGGCCTCTCTCCTGGAGGTGCTCAGTCAGACCCAGTGTAACATGGTGCAAGACGCTCCTCGGGGCGCGTCTTGCTTGAGCTTCTCTCTTGGAGGCCCTCATTCAGACCCATTGTTTACATGTGGCAAGACGCTCCTCGGGGCGCATCCTGCTTGGGCCTCTCTCCTGGAGGCCCTCTGTCAGCCCCAGTGTTGACATGTGTCAAGACGCTCCCCGGGGTGCGTCTTGCTTGGGCCTCTCTCCTGGAGTCGCTCAGTCAGACCGAGTGCTGACATGTGGCAAGACGCTCCTCGGGGCGCGTCTTGCTTGGGCTTCTCTCCTGGAGGCCCTCAGTCAGACCCATTGTTGACATGTGGCAAGACGCTCCGCGGGGCGCGTCTTGCTTGGGCCTCTCTCCTGGAGGCGCTCAGTCAGACCGAGTGCTGACATAAGGCAAGACGCTCCTCGGGGCGCGTCTTGCTGGGGCCTCTCTCCTGGAGGCGCTCAGTCAGACCCAGTGCTTACATGTGGCAAGACGCTCCTCGGGGCGTGTCTTGCTGGGGCTTCTCTCCTGGAGGCGTGCAGTCAGACCGAGTGCTGACATGTGGCAAGACGCTCCTCGGGGCGCGTCTTGCTTGGGCTTCTCTCCTGGAGGAGTTCAGTCAGACCGAGTGCTGACATGTGGTAAGACGCTCCTCGAGGCGCGTCTTGCTGGGGCTTCTCTCCTGGAGGCGCTCAGTCAGACCCAGTGCTTACATGTGGCAAGACGCTCCTCGGGGCGCGTCTTGCTTGGGCCTCTCTCCTGGAGGCGCTCAGTCAGACCCAGTGCTTACATGTGGCAAGACGCTCCTCGGGGAGCGTCTTGCTGGGGCTTCTCTCCTGGAGGCGCTCAGTCAGACCCAGTGCTTACATGTGGCAAGACGCTCCTCGGGGCGCGTCTTGCTGGGGCTTCTCTCCTGGAGGCGTTCAGTCAGACCGAGTGCTGACATGTGGCAAGACGCTCCTCGGGACGCGTCTTGCTTGGGCTTCTCTCCTGGAGGCCCTCAGTCAGACCCATTGTTGACATGTGGCAAGACGCTCCTCGGGGCGCGTCTTGCTTGGGCCTCTCTCCTGGAGGCGCTCAGTCAGACCCAGTGGTGACATGTGGCAAGACGCTCCTCGGGGCGCGTCTTGCTTGGGCCTCTCTCCTGGAGGCGCTCAGTCAGACCAATTGTTGACATGTGGCAAGACGCTCCTCGGGGCGCGTCTTGCTTGGGCTTCTCTCCTGGAGGCCCTCAGTCAGACCCATTGTTGACATGTGGCAAGACGCTCCTCGGGGCGCGTCTTGCTTGGGCCTCTCTCCTGGAGATGCTCAGTCAGACCCAGTGTTGACACGTGACAAGACGCTCCTCGGGGCGCGTCTTGCTTGGGCTTCTCTCATGGAGGCCCTCAGTCAGACCCATTGTTGATATGTGGCAAGACGCTCCTCGGGGCGCGTCTTGCTTGGGCCTCTCTCCTGGAGGCGCTCAGTTAGACGGAGTGCTGACATGTGGCAAGACGCTCCTCGGGGCGCGTCTTGCTTGGGCTTCTCTCCTGGAGGCCCTCAGTCAGACCCATTGTTTACATGTGGCAAGACGCTCCTTTGGGCGCATCTTGCTTGGGCCTCTCTCCTGGAGTTCCTCTGTCAGCCCCAGTGTTGACATGTGTCAAGACGCTCCTCGGGGTGCGTCTTGCTTGGGCCTCTCTCCTGGAGGCGCTCAGTCAGACCGAGTGCTGACATGTGGCAAGACGCTCCTCGGGGCGCGTCTTGCTTGGGCTTCTCTCCTGGAGGCCCTCAGTCAGACCCATTGTTGACATGTGGCAAGACACTCCTCGGGACGCGTCTTGCTTGGGCTTCTCTCCTGGAGGCCCTCAGTCAGACTCATTGTTGACATGTGGCAAGACACTCCTCGGGACGCGTCTTGCTTGGGCCTCTCTCCTGGAGGCGCTCAGTCAGACCGAGTGCTGACATAAGGCAAGACGCTCCTCGGGGCGCGTCTTGCTGGGGCCTCTCTCCTGGAGGCGCTCAGTCAGACCCAGTGCTTACATGTGGCAAGACGCTCCTCGGGGCGCGTCTTGCTGGGGCTTCTCTCCTGGAGGCGTTCAGTCAGGACGAGTGCTGACATGTGGCAAGACACTCCTCGGGACGCGTCTTTCTTGGGCTTCTCTCCTGGAGGCCCTCAGTCAGACTCATTGTTGACATGTGGCAAGACGCTCCTCGGGGCGCGTCTTGCTTGGGCCTCTCTCCTGGAGGCGCTCAGTCAGACCCAGTGGTGACATGTGGCAAGACGCTCCTCGGGGCGCGTCTTGCTTGGGCCTCTCTCTTGGAGACGCTCAGTCAGACCCAGTGTTGACACGTGACAAGACGCTCCTCGGGGCGCGTCTTGCTTGGGCTTCTCTCATGGAGGCCCTCAGTCAGACCCATTGTTGATATGGTGCAAGACGCTCCTCGGGGCGCGTCTTGCTTGGGCTTCTCTCTTGGAGGCCCTCAGTCAGACCCATTGTTGACATGTGGCAAGACGCTCCTCGGGGCGCATCTTGCTTGGGCCTCTCTCCTGGAGGCCCTCTGTCAGACCCAGTGTTGACATGGTGCAAGACGCTCCTCGGGGCGCGTCTTGCTTGGGCTTCTCTCTTGGAGGGACTCAGTCAGACCCATTGTTTACATGTGGCAAGACGCTCCTCGGGGCGCATCTTGCTTGGGCCTCTCTCCTGGAGGCCCTCTGTCAGCCCCAGTGTTGACATGTGTCAAGACGCTCCCCGGGGTGTGTCTTGCTTGGGCCTCTCTCCTGGAGTCGCTCAGTCAGACCGAGTGCTGCCATGTGGCAAGACGCTCCTCGGGGCGCGTCTTGCTTGGGCATCTCTCATGGAGGCCCTCAGTCAGACCCATTGTTGATATGTGGCAAGACGCTCCTCGGGGCGAGTCTTGCTTGGGCCTCTCTCCTGGAGGTGCTCAGTCAGACCCAGTGTAACATGGTGCAAGACGCTCCTCGGGGCGCGTCTTGCTTGAGCTTCTCTCTTGGAGGCCCTCATTCAGACCCATTGTTTACATGTGGCAAGACGCTCCTCGGGGCGCATCTTGCTTGGGCCTCTCTCCTGGAGGCCCTCTGTCAGCCCCAGTGTTGACATGTGTCAAGACGCTCCCCGGGGTGCGTCTTGCTTGGGCCTCTCTCCTGGAGTCGCTCAGTCAGACCGAGTGCTGACATGTGGCAAGACGCTCCTCGGGGCGCGTCTTGCTTGGGCTTCTCTCCTGGAGGCCCTCAGTCAGACCCATTGTTGACATGTGGCAAGACGCTCCGCGGGGCGCGTCTTGCTTGGGCCTCTCTCCTGGAGGCGCTCAGTCAGACCGAGTGCTGACATAAGGCAAGACGCTCCTCGGGGCGCGTCTTGCTGGGGCCTCTCTCCTGGAGGCGCTCAGTCAGACCCAGTGCTTACATGTGGCAAGACGCTCCTCGGGGCGTGTCTTGCTGGGGCTTCTCTCCTGGAGGCGTGCAGTCAGACCGAGTGCTGACATGTGGCAAGACGCTCCTCGGGGCGCGTCTTGCTTGGGCTTCTCTCCTGGAGGAGTTCAGTCAGACCGAGTGCTGACATGTGGTAAGACGCTCCTCGAGGCGCGTCTTGCTGGGGCTTCTCTCCTGGAGGCGCTCAGTCAGACCCAGTGCTTACATGTGGCAAGACGCTCCTCGGGGCGCGTCTTGCTTGGGCCTCTCTCCTGGAGGCGTTCAGTCAGACCGAGTGCTGACATGTGGCAAGACGCTCCTCGGGACGCGTCTTGCTTGGGCTTCTCTCCTGGAGGCCCTCAGTCAGACCCATTGTTGACATGTGGCAAGACGCTCCTCGGGGCGCGTCTTGCTTGGGCCTCTCTCCTGGAGGCGCTCAGTCAGACCCAGTGGTGACATGTGGCAAGACGCTCCTCGGGGCGCGTCTTGCTTGGGCCTCTCTCCTGGAGGCGCTCAGTCAGACCAATTGTTGACATGTGGCAAGACGCTCCTCGGGGCGCGTCTTGCTTGGGCTTCTCTCCTGGAGGCCCTCAGTCAGACCGAGTGCTGACATGTGGCAAGATGCTCCTCGGGGCGCGTCTTGCTTGGGCTTCTCTCATGGAGGCCCTCAGTCAGACCCATTGTTGATATGTGGCAAGACGCTCCTCGGGGCGAGTCTTGCTTGGGCCTCTCTCCTGGAGGTGCTCAGTCAGACCCAGTGTAACATGGTGCAAGACGCTCCTCGGGGCGCGTCTTGCTTGAGCTTCTCTCTTGGAGGCCCTCATTCAGACCCATTGTTTACATGTGGCAAGACGCTCCTCGGGGCGCATCCTGCTTGGGCCTCTCTCCTGGAGGCCCTCTGTCAGCCCCAGTGTTGACATGTGTCAAGACGCTCCCCGGGGTGCGTCTTGCTTGGGCCTCTCTCCTGGAGTCGCTCAGTCAGACCGAGTGCTGACATGTGGCAAGACGCTCCTCGGGGCGCGTCTTGCTTGGGCTTCTCTCCTGGAGGCCCTCAGTCAGACCCATTGTTGACATGTGGCAAGACGCTCCGCGGGGCGCGTCTTGCTTGGGCCTCTCTCCTGGAGGCGCTCAGTCAGACCGAGTGCTGACATAAGGCAAGACGCTCCTCGGGGCGCGTCTTGCTGGGGCCTCTCTCCTGGAGGCGCTCAGTCAGACCCAGTGCTTACATGTGGCAAGACGCTCCTCGGGGCGTGTCTTGCTGGGGCTTCTCTCCTGGAGGCGTGCAGTCAGACCGAGTGCTGACATGTGGCAAGACGCTCCTCGGGGCGCGTCTTGCTTGGGCTTCTCTCCTGGAGGAGTTCAGTCAGACCGAGTGCTGACATGTGGTAAGACGCTCCTCGAGGCGCGTCTTGCTGGGGCTTCTCTCCTGGAGGCGCTCAGTCAGACCCAGTGCTTACATGTGGCAAGACGCTCCTCGGGGCGCGTCTTGCTTGGGCCTCTCTCCTGGAGGCGCTCAGTCAGACCCAGTGCTTACATGTGGCAAGACGCTCCTCGGGGAGCGTCTTGCTGGGGCTTCTCTCCTGGAGGCGCTCAGTCAGACCCAGTGCTTACATGTGGCAAGACGCTCCTCGGGGCGCGTCTTGCTGGGGCTTCTCTCCTGGAGGCGTTCAGTCAGACCGAGTGCTGACATGTGGCAAGACGCTCCTCGGGACGCGTCTTGCTTGGGCTTCTCTCCTGGAGGCCCTCAGTCAGACCCATTGTTGACATGTGGCAAGACGCTCCTCGGGGCGCGTCTTGCTTGGGCCTCTCTCCTGGAGGCGCTCAGTCAGACCCAGTGGTGACATGTGGCAAGACGCTCCTCGGGGCGCGTCTTGCTTGGGCCTCTCTCCTGGAGGCGCTCAGTCAGACCAATTGTTGACATGTGGCAAGACGCTCCTCGGGGCGCGTCTTGCTTGGGCTTCTCTCCTGGAGGCCCTCAGTCAGACCCATTGTTGACATGTGGCAAGACGCTCCTCGGGGCGCGTCTTGCTTGGGCCTCTCTCCTGGAGATGCTCAGTCAGACCCAGTGTTGACACGTGACAAGACGCTCCTCGGGGCGCGTCTTGCTTGGGCTTCTCTCATGGAGGCCCTCAGTCAGACCCATTGTTGATATGTGGCAAGACGCTCCTCGGGGCGCGTCTTGCTTGGGCCTCTCTCCTGGAGGCGCTCAGTTAGACGGAGTGCTGACATGTGGCAAGACGCTCCTCGGGGCGCGTCTTGCTTGGGCTTCTCTCCTGGAGGCCCTCAGTCAGACCCATTGTTTACATGTGGCAAGACGCTCCTTTGGGCGCATCTTGCTTGGGCCTCTCTCCTGGAGTTCCTCTGTCAGCCCCAGTGTTGACATGTGTCAAGACGCTCCTCGGGGTGCGTCTTGCTTGGGCCTCTCTCCTGGAGGCGCTCAGTCAGACCGAGTGCTGACATGTGGCAAGACGCTCCTCGGGGCGCGTCTTGCTTGGGCTTCTCTCCTGGAGGCCCTCAGTCAGACCCATTGTTGACATGTGGCAAGACACTCCTCGGGACGCGTCTTGCTTGGGCTTCTCTCCTGGAGGCCCTCAGTCAGACTCATTGTTGACATGTGGCAAGACACTCCTCGGGACGCGTCTTGCTTGGGCCTCTCTCCTGGAGGCGCTCAGTCAGACCGAGTGCTGACATAAGGCAAGACGCTCCTCGGGGCGCGTCTTGCTGGGGCCTCTCTCCTGGAGGCGCTCAGTCAGACCCAGTGCTTACATGTGGCAAGACGCTCCTCGGGGCGCGTCTTGCTGGGGCTTCTCTCCTGGAGGCGTTCAGTCAGGACGAGTGCTGACATGTGGCAAGACACTCCTCGGGACGCGTCTTTCTTGGGCTTCTCTCCTGGAGGCCCTCAGTCAGACTCATTGTTGACATGTGGCAAGACGCTCCTCGGGGCGCGTCTTGCTTGGGCCTCTCTCCTGGAGGCGCTCAGTCAGACCCAGTGGTGACATGTGGCAAGACGCTCCTCGGGGCGCGTCTTGCTTGGGCCTCTCTCTTGGAGACGCTCAGTCAGACCCAGTGTTGACACGTGACAAGACGCTCCTCGGGGCGCGTCTTGCTTGGGCTTCTCTCATGGAGGCCCTCAGTCAGACCCATTGTTGATATGGTGCAAGACGCTCCTCGGGGCGCGTCTTGCTTGGGCTTCTCTCTTGGAGGCCCTCAGTCAGACCCATTGTTGACATGTGGCAAGACGCTCCTCGGGGCGCATCTTGCTTGGGCCTCTCTCCTGGAGGCCCTCTGTCAGACCCAGTGTTGACATGGTGCAAGACGCTCCTCGGGGCGCGTCTTGCTTGGGCTTCTCTCTTGGAGGGACTCAGTCAGACCCATTGTTTACATGTGGCAAGACGCTCCTCGGGGCGCATCTTGCTTGGGCCTCTCTCCTGGAGGCCCTCTGTCAGCCCCAGTGTTGACATGTGTCAAGACGCTCCCCGGGGTGTGTCTTGCTTGGGCCTCTCTCCTGGAGTCGCTCAGTCAGACCGAGTGCTGCCATGTGGCAAGACGCTCCTCGGGGCGCGTCTTGCTTGGGCTTCTCTCCTGGAGGCCCTCAGTCAGACCCATTGTTGACATGTGGCAAGACGCTCCGCGGGGCGCGTCTTGCTTGGGCCTCTCTCCTGGAGGCGCTCAGTCAGACCGAGTGCTGACATAAGGCAAGACGCTCCTCGGGGCGCGTCTTGCTGGGGCCTCTCTCCTGGAGGCGCTCAGTCAGACCCAGTGCTTACATGTGGCAAGACGCTCCTCGGGGCGTGTCTTGCTGGGGCTTCTCTCCTGGAGGCGTTTAGTCAGACCGAGTGCTGACATGTGGCAAGACGCTCCTCGGGGCGCGTCTTGCTTGGGCTTCTCTCCTGGAGGCGTTCAGTCAGACCGAGTGCTGACATGTGGTAAGACGCTCCTCGGGGCGCGTCTTGCTGGGGCTTCTCTCCTGGAGGCGCTCAGTCAGACCCAGTGCTTACATGTGGCAAGACGCTCCTCGGGGCGCGTCTTGCTTGGGCCTCTCTCCTGGAGGCGCTCAGTCAGACTCAGTGCTGACATGTGGCAAGACGCTCCTCGGGGCGCGTCTTGCTTGGGCCTCTCTCCTGGAGACGCTCAGTCAGACCCAGTGTTGACACGTGGCAAGACGCTCCTCGGGGCGCGTCTTACTTGGGCCTCTCTCCTGGAGGCCCTCAGTCAGACCCATTGTTTACATGTGGCAAGACGCTCCTTTGGGCGCATCTTGCTTGGGCTTCTCTCCTGGAGGCCCTCAGTCAGACCCATTGTTGACATGTGGCAAGACGCTCCTCGGGGCGCGTCTTGCTTGGGCCTCTCTCCTGGAGGCGCTCAGTCAGACCGAGTGCTGACATAAGGCAAGATGCTCCTCGGGGCGTGTCTTGCTGGGGCCTCTCTCCTGGAGGCGCTCAATCAGACCCAGTGCTTACATGTGGCAAGACGCTCCTCGGGGCGCGTCTTGCTGGGGCTTCTCTCCTGGAGGCGTTCAGTCAGACCGAGTGCTGACATGTGGCAAGACGCTCCTCGGGACGTGTCTTGCTTGGGCTTCTCTCCTGGAGGCCCTCAGTCAGACTCATTGTTGACATGTGGCAAGACGCTCCTCGGGGCGCGTCTTGCTTGGGCCTCTCTCCTGGAGGCGCTCAGTCAGACCCAGTGGTGACATGTGACAAGACGCTCCTCGGGGCGCGTCTTGCTTGGGCTTCTCTCATGGAGGCCCTCAGTCAGATCCATTGTTGATATGTGGCAAGACGCTCCTCGGGGCGCGTCTTGCTTGGGCCTCTCTCCTGGAGGAGCTCAGTCAGACCGAGTGCTGACATGTGGCAAGACGCTCCTCGGGGCGTGTCTTGCTGGGGCTTCTCTCCTAGAGGCGTTCAGTCAGACAGAGTGCTGACATGTGGCAAGACGCTCCTCGGGGCGCGTCTTGCTTGGGCTTCTCTCCTGGAGGCCCTCAGTCAGACTCATTGTTGACATGTGGCAAGATGCTCCTCGGGGCGCGTCTTGCTTGAGGCCTCTCTCCTGGAGGCGCACAGTCAGACAGAGTGCTGACATGTGGCCAGACGCTCCTCGGGGCGCGTCTTGCTGGGGCCTCTCTCCTGGAGGCGCTCTGTCAGACCGAGTGCTGACATGTGGCAAGACGCTCCTCGGGGCGCGTCTTGCTTGGGCTTCTCTCCTGGAGGCCCTCAGTCAGACCCATTGTTTACATGTGGCAAGACACTCCTCGGGGCGCATCTTGCTTGGGCCTCTCTCCTGGAGGCCCTCTGTCAGCCCCAGTGTTGACATGAGTCAAGACGCTCCTCGGGGCGAGTCTTGCTTGGGCCTCTCTCCTGGAGGTGCTCAGTCAGACCCAGTGTTGACATGGTGCAAGAAGCTCCTCGGGGCGCGTCTTGCTTGGGCTTCTCTCTTGGAGGCCCTCAGTCAGACCCATTGTTGACATGTGGCAAGACGCTCCTCGGGGCGCGTCTTGCTTGGGCTTCTCTCCTGGAGGCCCTCAGTCAGACCCATTGTTGACATGTGGCAAGACGCTCCTCGGGGCGCATCTTGCTTGGGCCTCTCTCCTGGAGGCGCTCAGTCAGACCGAGTGCTGACATAAGGCAAGACGCTCCTCGGGGCGCGTCTTGCTGGGGCCTCTCTCCTGGAGGCACTCAGTCAGACCCAGTGCTTACATGTGGCAAGACGCTCCTCGGGGTGTGTCTTGCTGGGGCTTCTCTCCTGGAGGCGTTCAGTCAGACCGAGTGCTGACATGTGGCAAGGAGCTCCTCGGGGCGCGTCTTGCTTGGGCTTCTCTCCTGGAGGCGTTCAGTCAGACCCAGTGCTTACATGTGGCAAGACGCTCCTCGGGGCGTGTCTTGCTTGGGCCTCTCTCCTGGAGGCGCTCAGTCAGACCCAGTGGTGACATGTGGCAAGACGCTCCTCGGGGCGCGTCTTGCTTGGGCCTCTCTCCTGGAGACGCTCAGTCAGACCCAGTGTTGACACGTGGCAAGACGCTCCTCGGGGCGCGTCTTGCTTGGGCTTCTCTCTTGGAGGCCCTCAGTCAGACCCATTGTTTACATGTGGCAAGACGCTCCTCGGGGCGCATCTTGCTTGGGCCTCTCTCCTGGAGGCCCTCTGTCAGCCCCAGTGTTGACATGTGTCAAGACGCTCCCCGGGGTGCGTATTGCTTGGGCCTCTCTCCTGGAGTCGCTCAGTCAGACCGAGTGCTGACATGTGGCAAGACGCTCCTCGGGGCGCGTCTTGCTTGGGCTTCTCTCCTGGAGGCCCTCAGTCAGACCTATTGTTGACATGTGGCAAGACGCTCCGCGGGGCGCGTCTTGCTTGGGCCTCTCTCCTGGAGGCGCTCAGTCAGACCGAGTGCTGACATAAGGCAAGACGCTCCTCGGGGCGCGTCTTGCTGGGGCCTCTCTCCTGGAGGCGCTCAGTCAGACCCAGTGCTTACATGTGGCAAGACGCTCCTCGGGGCGTGTCTTGCTGGGGCTTCTCTCCTGGAGGCGTTCAGTCAGACCGAGTGCTGACATGTGGCAAGACGCTCCTCGGGGCGCGTCTTGCTTGGGCTTCTCTCCTGGAGGCGTTCAGTCAGACCGAGTGCTGACATGTTGTAAGATGCTCCTCGGGGCGCGTCTTGCTGGGGCTTCTCTCCTGGAGGCGCTCAGTCAGACCCAGTGCTTACATGTGGCAAGACGCTCCTCGGGGAGCGTCTTGCTTGGGCCTCTCTCCTGGAGGCGCTCAGTCAGACCCAGTGCTGACATGTGGCAAGACGCTCCTCGGGACGCGTCTTGCTTGGGCCTCTCTCCTGGAGGCGCTCAGTCAGACCCAGTGGTGACATGTGGCAAGACGCTCCTCGGGGCGTGTCTTGCTTGGGCTTCTCTCATGGAGGCCCTCAGTCAGACCCATTGCTGATATGTGGCAAGACGCTCCTCGGGGCGCGTCTTGCTTGGGCCTCTCTCCTGGAGGCGCTCAGTCAGACCGAGTGCTGACATGTGGCAAGACGCTCCTCGGGGCGCGTCTTGCTTGGGCTTCTCTCCCGGAGGCCCTCAGTCAGACCCATTGTTTACATGTGGCAAGACGCTCCTTTGGGCGCATCTTGCTTGGGATTCTCTCCTGGAGGCCCTCAGTCAGACCCATTGTTGACATGTGGCAAGACGCTCCTCGGGGCGCGTCTTGCTTGGGCCTCTCTCCTGGAGGCGCTCAGTCAGACCGAGTGCTGACATAAGGCAAGACGCTCCTCGGGGCGCGTCTTGCTGGGGCCTCTCTCCTGGAGGCGCTCAGTCAGACCCAGTGCTTACATGTGGCAAGACGCTCCTCGGGGCGCGTCTTGCTGGGGCTTCTCTCCTAGAGGCGTTCAGTCAGACCGAGTGCTGACATGTGGCAAGACGCTCCTCGGGGCGCGTCTTGCTTGGGCTTCTCTCCTGGAGGCCCTCAGTCAGACTCATTGTTGACATGTGGCAAGATGCTCCTCGGGGCGCGTCTTGCTTTGGGCCTCTCTCCTGGAGGCGCACAGTCAGACAGAGTGCTGACATGTGGCCAGACTCTCCTCGGGGCGCGTCTTGCTGGGGCCTCTCTCCTGGAGGCGCTCTGTCAGACCGAGTGCTGACATGTGGCAAGACGCTCCTCGGGGCGCGTCTTGCTTGGGCTTCTCTCCTGGAGGCCCTCAGTAAGACCCATTGTTTACATGTGGCAAGACGCTCCTCGGGGTGCATCTTGCTTGGGCCTCTCTCCTGGAGGCGCTCAGTCAGACCGAGTGCTGACATGTGGCAAGACGCTCCTCGGGGCGCGTCTTGCTTGGGCTTCTCTCCTGGAGGCCCTCAGTCAGACTCATTGTTGACATGTGGCAAGACGCTCCTCGGGGCGCGTCTTGCTTGGGCCTCTCTCCTGGAGGCGCTCAGTCAGACCCAGTGGTGACATGTGGCAAGACGCTCCTCGGGGCGCGTCTTGCTTGGGCCTCTCTCCTGGAGGCGCTCAGTCAGACCCAGTGGTGACATGTGACTAGGGAGGGGTACCTTTGACATTGGAATCGATCCGGTACTAATTCCCGGTACCTACGAGTCGATACCGGTACTTAACGGTACCAATTTTCGATACTTTTGAGTGTTTATTATTTTAATTCTCTTTTATAATTAAATATATATTTTTCTCAATATATAACCATATTTGATAAATATCACGATAAATAACATACAAGTTTGTATTTTAACATCGTCCTTGTAGTTTTATAAGCTGATAATTAAACTGAAGCAAACATCTTTACTGTGAACTAAATTTACTGTGTATCTTCATTCCTTTTGCCGTCCTTTTTCATTTGATTTTTCCTACTGGGAAGATAGAATTTCCGAGGAGAAAACGAACGCACCATTAGCTGGTAACAACGGTGGCAATGGAAGCGAACATATCAAGCTAACGTTATCTTTAACAGTTTATTTAGCTGCTGGAGCAGATTAAAACGATGATGCCTCAAACTTAGATCGTTGTCGCTGGTTTTACCTTCACCCATTCACCCGTCGCATTTAGTAAAGTAAAGCCAAACTTTAGAGCGCGTTCATGTTCTTCTAGTCGGAAATTCGGAGTTCCGAGGAGAAAGCGAACGCACCATTAGCGAAACAGAAGCTAACAAATCAAGGTAACGTCATCTTAAACATTTTATTTACCTACTGGAGCAGATTAAGATGAGGATGTCTCACTTAGATCGTTGTCTGTCTCTAGTTTCATCACCCAGTTACCCATCACATTTAGTGAAGTGGACCCAAGCTTTAGCGTGCGTTCTTTCTACCATGCTTGCTCTGTTTACAACGGGCTCGCAGGGACCGGCGACATAACGCTCTTGCGCATGCGCAACTGTCTTGGCAGTACCGAAACGAGGCACCGTTTGAAATGACGTGAATCGGTGTTCGGTTGGTCCTATGGAATTCGGTCGGTACCTTAAAAAGTACCGAATTCGGTACTCATCCCTACATGTGACAAGACGCTCCTCGGGGCGCGTCTTGCTTGGGCTTCTCTCATGGAGGCCCTCAGTCAGATCCATTGTTGATATGTGGCAAGACGCTCCTCGGGGCGCGTCTTGCTTGGGCCTCTCTCCTGGAGGAGCTCAGTCAGACCGAGTGCTGACATGTGGCAAGACGCTCCTCGGGGCGCGTCTTGCTGGGGCTTCTCTCCTAGAGGCGTTCAGTCAGACCGAGTGCTGACATGTGGCAAGACGCTCCTCGGGGCGCGTCTTGCTTGGGCTTCTCTCCTGGAGGCCCTCAGTCAGACTCATTGTTGACATGTGGCAAGATGCTCCTCGGGGCGCGTCTTGCTTGGGGCCTCTCTCCTGGAGGCGCACAGTCAGACAGAGTGCTGACATGTGGCCAGACGCTCCTCGGGGCGCGTCTTGCTGGGGCCTCTCTCCTGGAGGCGCTCTGTCAGACCGAGTGCTGACATGTGGCAAGACGCTCCTCGGGGCGCGTCTTGCTTGGGCTTCTCTCCTGGAGGCCCTCAGTCAGACCCATTGTTTACATGTGGCAAGACGTTCCTCGGGGCGCATCTTGCTTGGGCCTCTCTCCTGGAGGCCCTCTGTCAGCCCCAGTGTTGACATGTGTCAAGACGCTCCTCGGGCCGAGTCTTGCTTGGGCCTCTCTCCTGGAGGTGCTCAGTCAGACCCAGTGTTGACATGTTGCAAGACGCTCCTCGGGGCGCATCTTGCTTGGGCTTCTCTCTTGGAGGCCCTCAGTCTGACCCATTGTTGACATGTGGCAAGACGCTCCTCGGGGCGCGTCTTGCTTGGGCTTCTCTCCTGGAGGCCCTCAGTCAGACCCATTGTTGACATGTGGCAAGACGCTCATCGGGGCGCGTCTTGCTTGGGCCTCTCTCCTGGAGGCGCTCAGTCAGACCGAGTGCTGACATAAGGCAAGACGCTCCTCGGTGCGCGTCCTGCTGGGGCCTCTCTCCTGGAGGCGCTCAGTCAGACCCAGTGCTTACATGTGGCAAGACGCTCCTCGGGGTGTGTCTTGCTGGGGCTTCTCTCCTGGAGGCGTTCAGTCAGACCGAGTGCTGACATGTGGCAAGGAGCTCCTCGGGGCGCGTCTTGCTTGGGCTTCTCTCCTGGAGGCGTTCAGTCAGACCGAGTGCTGACATGTGGTAAGACGCTCCTCGGGGCGCGTCTTGCTGGGGCTTCTCTCCTGGAGGCGCTCAGTCAGACCCAGTGGTGACATGTGACAAGACGCTCCTCGGGGCGCGTCTTGCTTGGGCTTCTCTCATGGAGGCCCTCAGTCAGATCCATTGTTTATATGTGGCAAGATGCTCCTCGGGGCGCGTCTTGCTTGGGGCCTCTCTCCTGGAGGCGCACAGTCAGACAGAGTGCTGACATATGGCCAGACGCTCCTCGGGGCGCGTCTTGCTGGGGCCTCTCTCCTGGAGGCCCTCAGTCAGACCCATTGTTTACATGTGGCAAGACGCTCCTCGGGGCGCATCTTGCTTGGGCCTCTCTCCTGGAGGCCCTCTGTCAGCCCCAGTGTTGACATGAGTCAAGACGCTCCTCGGGGCGAGTCTTGCTTGGGCCTCTCTCCTGGAGGTGCTCAGTCAGACCCAGTGTTGACATGGTGCAAGAAGCTCCTCGGGGCGCGTCTTGCTTGGGCTTCTCTCCTGGAGACGCTCAGTCAGACCCAGTGTTGACACGTGGCAAGACGCTCCTCGGGGCGCGTCTTACTTGGGCCTCTCTCCTGGAGGCCCTCAGTCAGACCCATTGTTTACATGTGGCAAGACGCTCCTTTGGGCGCATCTTGCTTGGGCTTCTCTCCTGGAGGCCCTCAGTCAGACCCATTGTTGACATGTGGCAAGACGCTCCTCGGGGCGCGTCTTGCTTGGGCCTCTCTCCTGGAGGCGCTCAGTCAGACCGAGTGCTGACATAAGGCAAGATGCTCCTCGGGGCGTGTCTTGCTGGGGCCTCTCTCCTGGAGGCGCTCAATCAGACCCAGTGCTTACATGTGGCAAGACGCTCCTCGGGGCGCGTCTTGCTGGGGCTTCTCTCCTGGAGGCGTTCAGTCAGACCGAGTGCTGACATGTGGCAAGACGCTCCTCGGGACGTGTCTTGCTTGGGCTTCTCTCCTGGAGGCCCTCAGTCAGACTCATTGTTGACATGTGGCAAGACGCTCCTCGGGGCGCGTCTTGCTTGGGCCTCTCTCCTGGAGGCGCTCAGTCAGACCCAGTGGTGACATGTGACAAGACGCTCCTCGGGGCGCGTCTTGCTTGGGCTTCTCTCATGGAGGCCCTCAGTCAGATCCATTGTTGATATGTGGCAAGACGCTCCTCGGGGCGCGTCTTGCTTGGGCCTCTCTCCTGGAGGAGCTCAGTCAGACCGAGTGCTGACATGTGGCAAGACGCTCCTCGGGGCGTGTCTTGCTGGGGCTTCTCTCCTAGAGGCGTTCAGTCAGACAGAGTGCTGACATGTGGCAAGACGCTCCTCGGGGCGCGTCTTGCTTGGGCTTCTCTCCTGGAGGCCCTCAGTCAGACTCATTGTTGACATGTGGCAAGATGCTCCTCGGGGCGCGTCTTGCTTGAGGCCTCTCTCCTGGAGGCGCACAGTCAGACAGAGTGCTGACATGTGGCCAGACGCTCCTCGGGGCGCGTCTTGCTGGGGCCTCTCTCCTGGAGGCGCTCTGTCAGACCGAGTGCTGACATGTGGCAAGACGCTCCTCGGGGCGCGTCTTGCTTGGGCTTCTCTCCTGGAGGCCCTCAGTCAGACCCATTGTTTACATGTGGCAAGACACTCCTCGGGGCGCATCTTGCTTGGGCCTCTCTCCTGGAGGCCCTCTGTCAGCCCCAGTGTTGACATGAGTCAAGACGCTCCTCGGGGCGAGTCTTGCTTGGGCCTCTCTCCTGGAGGTGCTCAGTCAGACCCAGTGTTGACATGGTGCAAGAAGCTCCTCGGGGCGCGTCTTGCTTGGGCTTCTCTCTTGGAGGCCCTCAGTCAGACCCATTGTTGACATGTGGCAAGACGCTCCTCGGGGCGCGTCTTGCTTGGGCTTCTCTCCTGGAGGCCCTCAGTCAGACCCATTGTTGACATGTGGCAAGACGCTCCTCGGGGCGCATCTTGCTTGGGCCTCTCTCCTGGAGGCGCTCAGTCAGACCGAGTGCTGACGTAAGGCAAGACGCTCCTCGGGGCGCGTCTTGCTGGGGCCTCTCTCCTGGAGGCACTCAGTCAGACCCAGTGCTTACATGTGGCAAGACGCTCCTCGGGGTGTGTCTTGCTGGGGCTTCTCTCCTGGAGGCGTTCAGTCAGACCGAGTGCTGACATGTGGCAAGGAGCTCCTCGGGGCGCGTCTTGCTTGGGCTTCTCTCCTGGAGGCGTTCAGTCAGACCCAGTGCTTACATGTGGCAAGACGCTCCTCGGGGCGTGTCTTGCTTGGGCCTCTCTCCTGGAGGCGCTCAGTCAGACCCAGTGGTGACATGTGGCAAGACGCTCCTCGGGGCGCGTCTTGCTTGGGCCTCTCTCCTGGAGACGCTCAGTCAGACCCAGTGTTGACACGTGGCAAGACGCTCCTCGGGGCGCGTCTTGCTTGGGCTTCTCTCTTGGAGGCCCTCAGTCAGACCCATTGTTTACATGTGGCAAGACGCTCCTCGGGGCGCATCTTGCTTGGGCCTCTCTCCTGGAGGCCCTCTGTCAGCCCCAGTGTTGACATGTGTCAAGACGCTCCCCGGGGTGCGTATTGCTTGGGCCTCTCTCCTGGAGTCGCTCAGTCAGACCGAGTGCTGACATGTGGCAAGACGCTCCTCGGGGCGCGTCTTGCTTGGGCTTCTCTCCTGGAGGCCCTCAGTCAGACCTATTGTTGACATGTGGCAAGACGCTCCGCGGGGCGCGTCTTGCTTGGGCCTCTCTCCTGGAGGCGCTCAGTCAGACCGAGTGCTGACATAAGGCAAGACGCTCCTCGGGGCGCGTCTTGCTGGGGCCTCTCTCCTGGAGGCGCTCAGTCAGACCCAGTGCTTACATGTGGCAAGACGCTCCTCGGGGCGTGTCTTGCTGGGGCTTCTCTCCTGGAGGCGTTCAGTCAGACCGAGTGCTGACATGTGGCAAGACGCTCCTCGGGGCGCGTCTTGCTTGGGCTTCTCTCCTGGAGGCGTTCAGTCAGACCGAGTGCTGACATGTTGTAAGATGCTCCTCGGGGCGCGTCTTGCTGGGGCTTCTCTCCTGGAGGCGCTCAGTCAGACCCAGTGCTTACATGTGGCAAGACGCTCCTCGGGGAGCGTCTTGCTTGGGCCTCTCTCCTGGAGGCGCTCAGTCAGACCCAGTGCTGACATGTGGCAAGACGCTCCTCGGGACGCGTCTTGCTTGGGCCTCTCTCCTGGAGGCGCTCAGTCAGACCCAGTGGTGACATGTGGCAAGACGCTCCTCGGGGCGTGTCTTGCTTGGGCTTCTCTCATGGAGGCCCTCAGTCAGACCCATTGCTGATATGTGGCAAGACGCTCCTCGGGGCGCGTCTTGCTTGGGCCTCTCTCCTGGAGGCGCTCAGTCAGACCGAGTGCTGACATGTGGCAAGACGCTCCTCGGGGCGCGTCTTGCTTGGGCTTCTCTCCCGGAGGCCCTCAGTCAGACCCATTGTTTACATGTGGCAAGACGCTCCTTTGGGCGCATCTTGCTTGGGATTCTCTCCTGGAGGCCCTCAGTCAGACCCATTGTTGACATGTGGCAAGACGCTCCTCGGGGCGCGTCTTGCTTGGGCCTCTCTCCTGGAGGCGCTCAGTCAGACCGAGTGCTGACATAAGGCAAGACGCTCCTCGGGGCGCGTCTTGCTGGGGCCTCTCTCCTGGAGGCGCTCAGTCAGACCCAGTGCTTACATGTGGCAAGACGCTCCTCGGGGCGCGTCTTGCTGGGGCTTCTCTCCTAGAGGCGTTCAGTCAGACCGAGTGCTGACATGTGGCAAGACGCTCCTCGGGGCGCGTCTTGCTTGGGCTTCTCTCCTGGAGGCCCTCAGTCAGACTCATTGTTGACATGTGGCAAGATGCTCCTCGGGGCGCGTCTTGCTTTGGGCCTCTCTCCTGGAGGCGCACAGTCAGACAGAGTGCTGACATGTGGCCAGACTCTCCTCGGGGCGCGTCTTGCTGGGGCCTCTCTCCTGGAGGCGCTCTGTCAGACCGAGTGCTGACATGTGGCAAGACGCTCCTCGGGGCGCGTCTTGCTTGGGCTTCTCTCCTGGAGGCCCTCAGTAAGACCCATTGTTTACATGTGGCAAGACGCTCCTCGGGGTGCATCTTGCTTGGGCCTCTCTCCTGGAGGCGCTCAGTCAGACCGAGTGCTGACATGTGGCA
This sequence comes from Nothobranchius furzeri, assembly GCF_043380555.1. Classification (NCBI taxonomy): domain Eukaryota; kingdom Metazoa; phylum Chordata; class Actinopteri; order Cyprinodontiformes; family Nothobranchiidae; genus Nothobranchius; species Nothobranchius furzeri. The sequence continues at coordinate 1,572,942 of NC_091753.1, forward strand.
AGACGCTCCTCGGGGCGCGTCTTGCTTGGGCTTCTCTCCTGGAGGCCCTCAGTCAGACTCATTGTTGACATGTGGCAAGACGCTCCTCGGGGCGCGTCTTGCTTGGGCCTCTCTCCTGGAGGCGCTCAGTCAGACCCAGTGGTGACATGTGGCAAGACGCTCCTCGGGGCGCGTCTTGCTTGGGCCTCTCTCCTGGAGGCGCTCAGTCAGACCCAGTGGTGACATGTGACTAGGGAGGGGTACCTTTGACATTGGAATCGATCCGGTACTAATTCCCGGTACCTACGAGTCGATACCGGTACTTAACGGTACCAATTTTCGATACTTTTGAGTGTTTATTATTTTAATTCTCTTTTATAATTAAATATATATTTTTCTCAATATATAACCATATTTGATAAATATCACGATAAATAACATACAAGTTTGTATTTTAACATCGTCCTTGTAGTTTTATAAGCTGATAATTAAACTGAAGCAAACATCTTTACTGTGAACTAAATTTACTGTGTATCTTCATTCCTTTTGCCGTCCTTTTTCATTTGATTTTTCCTACTGGGAAGATAGAATTTCCGAGGAGAAAACGAACGCACCATTAGCTGGTAACAACGGTGGCAATGGAAGCGAACATATCAAGCTAACGTTATCTTTAACAGTTTATTTAGCTGCTGGAGCAGATTAAAACGATGATGCCTCAAACTTAGATCGTTGTCGCTGGTTTTACCTTCACCCATTCACCCGTCGCATTTAGTAAAGTAAAGCCAAACTTTAGAGCGCGTTCATGTTCTTCTAGTCGGAAATTCGGAGTTCCGAGGAGAAAGCGAACGCACCATTAGCGAAACAGAAGCTAACAAATCAAGGTAACGTCATCTTAAACATTTTATTTACCTACTGGAGCAGATTAAGATGAGGATGTCTCACTTAGATCGTTGTCTGTCTCTAGTTTCATCACCCAGTTACCCATCACATTTAGTGAAGTGGACCCAAGCTTTAGCGTGCGTTCTTTCTACCATGCTTGCTCTGTTTACAACGGGCTCGCAGGGACCGGCGACATAACGCTCTTGCGCATGCGCAACTGTCTTGGCAGTACCGAAACGAGGCACCGTTTGAAATGACGTGAATCGGTGTTCGGTTGGTCCTATGGAATTCGGTCGGTACCTTAAAAAGTACCGAATTCGGTACTCATCCCTACATGTGACAAGACGCTCCTCGGGGCGCGTCTTGCTTGGGCTTCTCTCATGGAGGCCCTCAGTCAGATCCATTGTTGATATGTGGCAAGACGCTCCTCGGGGCGCGTCTTGCTTGGGCCTCTCTCCTGGAGGAGCTCAGTCAGACCGAGTGCTGACATGTGGCAAGACGCTCCTCGGGGCGCGTCTTGCTGGGGCTTCTCTCCTAGAGGCGTTCAGTCAGACCGAGTGCTGACATGTGGCAAGACGCTCCTCGGGGCGCGTCTTGCTTGGGCTTCTCTCCTGGAGGCCCTCAGTCAGACTCATTGTTGACATGTGGCAAGATGCTCCTCGGGGCGCGTCTTGCTTGGGGCCTCTCTCCTGGAGGCGCACAGTCAGACAGAGTGCTGACATGTGGCCAGACGCTCCTCGGGGCGCGTCTTGCTGGGGCCTCTCTCCTGGAGGCGCTCTGTCAGACCGAGTGCTGACATGTGGCAAGACGCTCCTCGGGGCGCGTCTTGCTTGGGCTTCTCTCCTGGAGGCCCTCAGTCAGACCCATTGTTTACATGTGGCAAGACGTTCCTCGGGGCGCATCTTGCTTGGGCCTCTCTCCTGGAGGCCCTCTGTCAGCCCCAGTGTTGACATGTGTCAAGACGCTCCTCGGGCCGAGTCTTGCTTGGGCCTCTCTCCTGGAGGTGCTCAGTCAGACCCAGTGTTGACATGTTGCAAGACGCTCCTCGGGGCGCATCTTGCTTGGGCTTCTCTCTTGGAGGCCCTCAGTCTGACCCATTGTTGACATGTGGCAAGACGCTCCTCGGGGCGCGTCTTGCTTGGGCTTCTCTCCTGGAGGCCCTCAGTCAGACCCATTGTTGACATGTGGCAAGACGCTCATCGGGGCGCGTCTTGCTTGGGCCTCTCTCCTGGAGGCGCTCAGTCAGACCGAGTGCTGACATAAGGCAAGACGCTCCTCGGTGCGCGTCCTGCTGGGGCCTCTCTCCTGGAGGCGCTCAGTCAGACCCAGTGCTTACATGTGGCAAGACGCTCCTCGGGGTGTGTCTTGCTGGGGCTTCTCTCCTGGAGGCGTTCAGTCAGACCGAGTGCTGACATGTGGCAAGGAGCTCCTCGGGGCGCGTCTTGCTTGGGCTTCTCTCCTGGAGGCGTTCAGTCAGACCGAGTGCTGACATGTGGTAAGACGCTCCTCGGGGCGCGTCTTGCTGGGGCTTCTCTCCTGGAGGCGCTCAGTCAGACCCAGTGGTGACATGTGACAAGACGCTCCTCGGGGCGCGTCTTGCTTGGGCTTCTCTCATGGAGGCCCTCAGTCAGATCCATTGTTTATATGTGGCAAGATGCTCCTCGGGGCGCGTCTTGCTTGGGGCCTCTCTCCTGGAGGCGCACAGTCAGACAGAGTGCTGACATATGGCCAGACGCTCCTCGGGGCGCGTCTTGCTGGGGCCTCTCTCCTGGAGGCCCTCAGTCAGACCCATTGTTTACATGTGGCAAGACGCTCCTCGGGGCGCATCTTGCTTGGGCCTCTCTCCTGGAGGCCCTCTGTCAGCCCCAGTGTTGACATGAGTCAAGACGCTCCTCGGGGCGAGTCTTGCTTGGGCCTCTCTCCTGGAGGTGCTCAGTCAGACCCAGTGTTGACATGGTGCAAGAAGCTCCTCGGGGCGCGTCTTGCTTGGGCTTCTCTCCTGGAGGCCCTCAGTCAGACCCATTGTTGACATGTGGCAAGACGCTCCTCGGGGCGCGTCTTGCTTGGGCCTCTCTCCTGGAGGCGCTCAGTCAGACCGAGTGCTGACATAAGGCAAGACGCTCCTCGGGGCACGTCTTGCTGGGGCCTCTCTCCTGGAGGCGCTCAGTCAGACCCAGTGCTTACATGTGGCAAGACGCTCCTCGGGGTGTGTCTTGCTGGGGCTTCTCTCCTGGAGGCGTTCAGTCAGACCGAGTGCTGACATGTGGCAAGGAGCTCCTCGGGGCGCGTCTTGCTTGGGCTTCTCTCCTGGAGGCGTTCAGTCAGACCGAGTGCTGACATGTGGTAAGACGCTCCTCGGGGCGCGTCTTGCTGGGGCTTCTCTCCTGGAGGCGCTCAGTCAGACCCAGTGCTTACATGTGGCAAGACGCTCCTCGGGGCGCGTCTTGCTTGGGCCTCTCTCCTGGAGGCGCTCTGTCAGACCGAGTGCTGACATGTGGCAAGACGCTCCTCGGGGCGCGTCTTGCTTGGGCTTCTCTCCTGGAGGCCCTCAGTCAGACCCATTGTTTACATGTGGCAAGACGTTCCTCGGGGCGCATCTTGCTTGGGCCTCTCTCCTGGAGGCCCTCTGTCAGCCCCAGTGTTGACATGTGTCAAGACGCTCCTCGGGGCGAGTCTTGCTTGGGCCTCTCTCCTGGAGGTGCTCAGTCAGACCCAGTGTTGACATGTTGCAAGACGCTCCTCGGGGCGCATCTTGCTTGGGCTTCTCTCTTGGAGGCCCTCAGTCAGACCCATTGTTGACATGTGGCAAGACGCTCCTCGGGGCGCGTCTTGCTTGGGCTTCTCTCCTGGAGGCCCTCAGTCAGACCCATTGTTGACATGTGGCAAGACGCTCCTCGGGGCGCGTCTTGCTTGGGCCTCTCTCCTGGAGGCGCTCAGTCAGACCGAGTGCTGACATAAGGCAAGACGCTCCTCGGTGCGCGTCCTGCTGGGGCCTCTCTCCTGGAGGCGCTCAGTCAGACCCAGTGCTTACATGTGGCAAGACGCTCCTCGGGGTGTGTCTTGCTGGGGCTTCTCTCCTGGAGGCGTTCAGTCAGACCGAGTGCTGACATGTGGTAAGACGCTCCTCGGGGCGCGTCTTGCTGGGGCTTCTCTCCTGGAGGCGCTCAGTCAGACCCAGTGGTGACATGTGACAAGACGCTCCTCGGGGCGCGTCTTGCTTGGTCTTCTCTCATGGAGGCCCTCAGTCAGATCCATTGTTGATATGTGGCAAGACGCTCCTCGGGGCGCGTCTTGCTTGGGCCTCTCTCCTGGAGGAGCTCAGTCAGACCGAGTGCTGACATGTGGCAAGACGCTCCTCGGGGCGCGTCTTGCTGGGGCTTCTCTCCTGGAGGCGTTCAGTCAGACCGAGTGCTGACATGTGGCAAGACGCTCCTCGGGGCGCGTCTTGCTTGGGCTTCTCTCCTGGAGGCCCTCAGTCAGACTCATTGTTGACATGTGGCAAGATGCTCCTCGGGGCGCGTCTTGCTTGGGGCCTCTCTCCTGGAGGCGCACAGTCAGACAGAGTGCTGACATATGGCCAGACGCTCCTCGGGGCGCGTCTTGCTGGGGCCTCTCTCCTGGAGGCGCTCAGTCAGACCGAGTGCTGACATGTGGCAAGACGCTCCTCGGGGCGCGTCTTGCTTGGGCTTCTCTCCTGGAGGCCCTCAGTCAGACCCATTGTTTACATGTGGCAAGACGCTCCTCGGGGCGCATCTTGCTTGGGCCTCTCTCCTGGAGGCCCTCTGTCAGCCCCAGTGTTGACATGAGTCAAGACGCTCCTCGGGGCGAGTCTTGCTTGGGCCTCTCTCCTGGAGGTGCTCAGTCAGACCCAGTGTTGACATGGTGCAAGAAGCTCCTCGGGGCGCGTCTTGCTTGGGCTTCTCTCCTGGAGGCCCTCAGTCAGACCCATTGTTGACATGTGGCAAGACGCTCCTCGGGGCGCGTCTTGCTTGGGCCTCTCTCCTGGAGGCGCTCAGTCAGACCGAGTGCTGACATGTGGTAAGACGCTCCTCGGGGCGCGTCTTGCTGGGGCTTCTCTCCTGGAGGCGCTCTGTCAGACCGAGTGCTGACATGTGGCAATACGCTCCTCGGGGCGCGTCTTGCTTGGGCTTCTCTCCTGGAGGCCCTCAGTCAGACCCATTGTTTACATGTGGCAAGACGTTCCTCGGGGCGCATCTTGCTTGGGCCTCTCTCCTGGAGGCCCTCTGTCAGCCCCAGTGTTGACATGTGTCAAGACGCTCCTCGGGGCGAGTCTTGCTTGGGCCTCTCTCCCTGAGGTGCTCAGTCAGACCCAGTGTTGACATGTTGCAAGACGCTCCTCGGGGCGCATCTTGCTTGGGCTTCTCTCTTGGAGGCCCTCAGTCAGACCCATTGTTGACATGTGGCAAGACGCTCCTCGGGGCGCGTCTTGCTTGGGCCTCTCTCCTGGAGGCGCTCAGTCAGACCGAGTGCTGACATAAGGCAAGACGCTCCTCGGTGCGCGTCCTGCTGGGGCCTCTCTCCTGGAGGCGCTCAGTCAGACCCAGTGCTTACATGTGGCAAGACGCTCCTCGGGGTGTGTCTTGCTGGGGCTTCTCTCCTGGAGGCGTTCAGTCAGACCGAGTGCTGACATGTGGTAAGACGCTCCTCGGGGCGCGTCTTGCTGGGGCTTCTCTCCTGGAGGCGCTCAGTCAGACCCAGTGGTGACATGTGACAAGACGCTCCTCGGGGCGCGTCTTGCTTGGGCTTCTCTCATGGAGGCCCTCAGTCAGATCCATTGTTGATATGTGGCAAGACGCTCCTCGGGGCGCGTCTTGCTTGGGCCTCTCTCCTGGAGGAGCTCAGTCAGACCGAGTGCTGACATGTGGCAAGACGCTCCTCGGGGCGCGTCTTGCTGGGGCTTCTCTCCTGGAGGCGTTCAGTCAGACCGAGTGCTGACATGTGGCAAGACGCTCCTCGGGGCGCGTCTTGCTTGGGCTTCTCTCCTGGAGGCCCTCAGTCAGACTCATTGTTGACATGTGGCAAGATGCTCCTCGGGGCGCGTCTTGCTTGGGGCCTCTCTCCTGGAGGCGCACAGTCAGACAGAGTGCTGACATATGGCCAGACGCTCCTCGGGGCGCGTCTTGCTGGGGCCTCTCTCCTGGAGGCGCTCAGTCAGACCGAGTGCTGACATGTGGCAAGACGCTCCTCGGGGCGCGTCTTGCTTGGGCTTCTCTCCTGGAGGCCCTCAGTCAGACCCATTGTTTACATGTGGCAAGACGCTCCTCGGGGCGCATCTTGCTTGGGCCTCTCTCCTGGAGGCCCTCTGTCAGCCCCAGTGTTGACATGAGTCAAGACGCTCCTCGGGGCGAGTCTTGCTTGGGCCTCTCTCCTGGAGGTGCTCAGTCAGACCCTGTGTTGATATGTGGCAAGACGCTCCGCGGGGCGCGTCTTGCTTGGGCCTCTCTCCTGGAGGCGCTCAGTCAGACCGAGTGCTGACATGGTGCAAGACGCTCCTCGGGGCGCGTCTTGCTGCGGCCTCTCTCCTGGAGGCGCTCAGTCAGACCCAGTGCTTACATGTGGCAAGACGCTCCTCGGGGCGTGTCTTGCTGGGGCTTCTCTCCTGGAGGCGTTCAGTCAGACCGAGTGCTGACATGTGGCAAGACGCTCCTCGGGGCGCATCTTGCTTGGGCTTCTCTCCTGGAGGCGTTCAGTCAGACCGAGTGCTGACATGTGGTAAGACGCTGCTCGGGGCGCGTCTTGCTGGGGCTTCTCTCCTGGAGGCGCTCAGTCAGACCCAGTGCTTACATGTGGCAAGACGCTCCTCGGGGCGCGTCTTGCTTGGGCCTCTCTCCTGGAGGCGCTCAGTCAGACCCAGTGCTGACACGTGGCAAGACGCTCCTCGGGGCGCGTCTTGCTTGGGCCTCTCTCCTGGAGACGCTCAGTCAGACCCAGTGTTGACACGTGGCAAGACGCTCCTCGGGGCGCGTCTTGCTTGGGCCTCTCTCCTGGAGGCGCTCAGTCAGACCCAGTGGTGACATGTGGCAAGACGCTCCTCGGGGCGCGTCTTGCTTGGGCTTCTCTCATGGAGGCCCTCAGTCAGACCCATTGCTGATATGTGGCAAGACGCTCCTCGGGGCGCGTCTTGCTTGGGCCTCTCTCCTGGAGGCGCTCAGTCAGACCGAGTGCTGACATGTGGCAAGACGCTCCTCGGGGCGCGTCTTGCTTGGGCTTCTCTCCTGGAGGCCCTCAGTCAGACCCATTGTTTACATGTGGCAAGACGCTCCTTTGGGCGCATCTTGCTTGGGCTTCTCTCCTGGAGGCCCTCAGTCAGACCCATTGTTGACATGTGGCAAGACGCTCCTCGGGGCGCGTCTTGCTTGGGCCTCTCTCCTGGAGGCGCTCAGTCAGACCGAGTGCTGACATAAGGCAAGACGCTCCTCGGGGCGCGTCTTGCTGGGGCCTCTCTCCTGGAGGCGCTCAGTCAGACCCAGTGCTTACATGTGGCAAGACGCTCCTCGGGGCGCGTCTTGCTGGGGCTTCTCTCCTAGAGGCGTTCAGTCAGACCGAGTGCTGACATGTGGCAAGACGCTCCTCAGGGCGCGTCTTGCTTGGGCTTCTCTCCTGGAGGCCCTCTGTCAGATTCATTGTTGACATGTGGCAAGATGCTCCTCGGGGCGCGTCTTGCTTGGGGCCTCTCTCCTGGAGGCGCACAGTCAGACAGAGTGCTGACATGTGGCAAGACGCTCCTCGGGGCGCGTCTTGCTTGGGCTTCTCTCCTGGAGGCCCTCAGTCAGACCCATTGTTTACATGTGGCAAGACGCTCCTCGGGGCGCATCTTGCTTGGGCCTCTCTCCTGGAGGCCCTCTGTCAGCCCCAGTGTTGACATGTGTCAAGACGCTCCTCGGGGCGAGTCTTGCTTGGGCCTCTCTCCTGGAGGTGCTCAGTCAGACCCAGTGTTGACATGTTGCAAGACGCTCCTCGGGGCGCATCATGCTTGGGCTTCTCTCTTGGAGGCCCTCAGTCAGACCCATTGTTGACATGTGGCAAGACGCTCCTCGGGGCGCGTCTTGCTTGGGCTTCTCTCCTGGAGGCCCTCAGTCAGACCCATTGTTGACATGTGGCAAGACGCTCCTCGGGGCGCGTCTTGCTTGGGCCTCTCTCCTGGAGGCGCTCAGTCAGACCAAGTGCTGACATAAGGCAAGACGCTCCTCGGTGCGCGTCTTGCTGGGGCCTCTCTCCTAGAGGCGCTCAGTCAGACCCAGTGCTTACATGTGGCAAGATGCTCCTCCGGGTGTGTCTTGCTGGGGCTTCTCTCCTGGAGGCGTTCAGTCAGACCGAGTGTTGATATGTGGCAAGGAGCTCCTCGGGGCGCGTCTTGCTTGGGCTTCTCTCCTGGAGGCGTTCAGTCAGACCGAGTGCTGACATGTGGTAAGACGCTCCTCGGGGCGCGTCTTGCTGGAGCTTCTCTCCTGGAGGCGCTCAGTCAGACCCAGTGGTGACATGTGACAAGACGCTCCTCGGGGCGCGTCTTGCTTGGGCTTCTCTCATGGAGGCCCTCAGTCAGATCCATTGTTGATATGTGGCAAGACGCTCCTCGGGGCGCGTCTTGCTTGGGCTTCTCTCCTGGAGGCCCTCAGTCAGACTCATTGTTGACATGTGGCAAGACGCTCCTCGGGGCGCGTCTTGCTTGGGCCTCTCTCCTGGAGGCGCACAGACAGACAGAGTGCTGACATGTTGCAAGACGCTCCTCGGGGCGCGTCTTGCTTGGGCTTCTCTCCTGGAGGCCCTAAGTTCAGACCCATTGTTGACATGTGGCAAGACGCTCCTCGGGGCGCGTCTTGCTTGGGCCTCTCTCCTGGAGGCGCTCAGTCAGACCGAGTGCTGACATGCAGCAAGACGCTCCTCAGGGCGCGTCTTGCTTGGGCTTCTCTCCTGGAGGCCCTCAGTCAGACCCATTGTTGACATGTGGCAAGATGCTCCTCGGGGCGCGTCTTGCTTGGGCTTCTCTCATGGAGGCCCTCAGTCAGACCCATTGTTGATATGTGGCAAGACGCTCCTCGGGGCGAGTCTTGCTTGGGCCTCTCTCCTGGAGGTGCTCAGTCAGACCCAGTGTTGACATGGTGCAAGACGCTCCTCGGGGCGCGTCTTGCTTGGGCTTCTCTCTTGGAGGCCCTCAGTCAGACCCATTGTTTACATGTGGCAAGACGCTCCTCGGGGCGCATCTTGCTTGGGCCTCTCTCCTGGAGGCCCTCTGTCAGCCCCAGAGTTGACATGTGTCAAGACGCTCCCCGGGGTGCGTCTTGCTTGGGCCTCTCTCCTTGAGTCGCTCAGTCAGACCGAGTGCTGACATGTGGCAAGACGCTCCTCGGGGCGCGTCTTGCTTGGGCTTCTCTCCTGGAGGCCCTCAGTCAGACCCATTGTTGACATGTGGCAAGACGCTCCGCGGGGCGCGTCTTGCTTGGGCCTCTCTCCTGGAGGCGCTCAGTCAGACCGAGTGCTGACATAAGGCAAGACGCTCCTCGGGGCGCGTCTTGCTGGGGCCTCTCTCCTGGAGGCGCTCAGTCAGACCCAGTGCTTACATGTGGGCAAGACGCTCCTCGGGGCGTGTCTTGCTGGGGCTTCTCTCCTGGAGGCGTTCAGTCAGACCGAGTGCTGACATCTGGCAAGACGCTCCTCGGGGCGCGTCTTGCTTGGGCTTCTCTCCTGGAGGCGTTCAGTCAGACCGAGTGCTGACATGTGGCAAGACGCTCCTCGGGGCGCGTCTTGCTTGGGCCTCTCTCCTGGAGGCGCTCAGTCAGACCCAGTGCTGACATGTGGCAAGACGCTCCTCGGGGCGCGTCTTGCTTGGGCCTCTCTCCTGGAGACGCTCAGTCAGACCCATTGTTGACATGTGGCAAGACGCTCCTCGGGGCGCGTCTTGCTTGGGCTTCTCTCCTGGAGGCCCTCAGTCAGACCCATTGTTGACATGTGGCAAGACGCTCCTCGGGGCGCGTCTTGCTTGGGCCTCTCTCCTGGAGGCGCTCAGTCAGACCGAGTGCTGACATAAGGCAAGACGCTCCTCGGTGCGCGTCTTGCTGGGGCCTCTCTCCTAGAGGCGCTCAGTCAGACCCAGTGCTTACATGTGGCAAGATGCTCCTCGGGGTGTGTCTTGCTGGGGCTTCTCTCCTGGAGGCGTTCAGTCAGACCGAGTGTTGATATGTGGCAAGGAGCTCCTCGGGGCGCGTCTTGCTTGGGCTTCTCTCCTGGAGGCGTTCAGTCAGACCGAGTGCTGACATGTGGTAAGACGCTCCTCGGGGCGCGTCTTGCTGGGGCTTCTCTCCTGGAGGCGCTCAGTCAGACCCAGTGGTGACATGTGACAAGACGCTCCTCGGGGCGCGTCTTGCTTGGGCTTCTCTCATGGAGGCCCTCAGTCAGATCCATTGTTGATATGTGGCAAGACGCTCCTCGTGGCGCGTCTTGCTTGGGCTTCTCTCCTGGAGGCCCTCAGTCAGACTCATTGTTGACATGTGGCAAGACGCTCCTCGGGGCGCGTCTTGCTTGGGCCTCTCTCCTGGAGGCGCACAGACAGACAGAGTGCTGACATGTTGCAAGACGCTCCTCGGGGCGCGTCTTGCTTGGGCTTCTCTCCTGGAGGCCCTAAGTTCAGACCCATTGTTGACATGTGGCAAGACGCTCCTCGGGGCGCGTCTTGCTTGGGCCTCTCTCCTGGAGGCGCTCAGTCAGACCGAGTGCTGACATGCAGCAAGACGCTCCTCAGGGCGCGTCTTGCTTGGGCTTCTCTCCTGGAGGCCCTCAGTCAGACCCATTGTTGACATGTGGCAAGATGCTCCTCGGGGCGCGTCTTGCTTGGGCTTCTCTCATGGAGGCCCTCAGTCAGACCCATTGTTGATATGTGGCAAGACGCTCCTCGGGGCGAGTCTTGCTTGGGCCTCTCTCCTGGAGGTGCTCAGTCAGACCCAGTGTTGACATGGTGCAAGACGCTCCTCGGGGCGCGTCTTGCTTGGGCTTCTCTCTTGGAGGCCCTCAGTCAGACCCATTGTTTACATGTGGCAAGACGCTCCTCGGGGCGCATCTTGCTTGGGCCTCTCTCCTGGAGGCCCTCTGTCAGCCCCAGAGTTGACATGTGTCAAGACGCTCCCCGGGGTGCGTCTTGCTTGGGCCTCTCTCCTTGAGTCGCTCAGTCAGACCGAGTGCTGACATGTGGCAAGACGCTCCTCGGGGCGCGTCTTGCTTGGGCTTCTCTCCTGGAGGCCCTCAGTCAGACCCATTGTTGACATGTGGCAAGACGCTCCGCGGGGCGCGTCTTGCTTGGGCCTCTCTCCTGGAGGCGCTCAGTCAGACCGAGTGCTGACATAAGGCAAGACGCTCCTCGGGGCGCGTCTTGCTGGGGCCTCTCTCCTGGAGGCGCTCAGTCAGACCCAGTGCTTACATGTGGGCAAGACGCTCCTCGGGGCGTGTCTTGCTGGGGCTTCTCTCCTGGAGGCGTTCAGTCAGACCGAGTGCTGACATCTGGCAAGACGCTCCTCGGGGCGCGTCTTGCTTGGGCTTCTCTCCTGGAGGCGTTCAGTCAGACCGAGTGCTGACATGTGGCAAGACGCTCCTCGGGGCGCGTCTTGCTTGGGCCTCTCTCCTGGAGGCGCTCAGTCAGACCCAGTGCTGACATGTGGCAAGACGCTCCTCGGGGCGCGTCTTGCTTGGGCCTCTCTCCTGGAGGCGCTCAGTCAGACCCAGTGGTGACATGTGGCAAGACGCTCCTTGGGGCGCGTCTTGCTTGGGCTTCTCTCATGGAGGCCCTCAGTCAGACCCATTGCTGATATGTGGCAAGACGCTCCTCGGGGCGCGTCTTGCTTGGGCCTCTCTCCTGGAGGCGCTCAGTCAGACCGAGTGCTGACATAAGGCAAGACGCTCCTCGGGGCGCGTCTTGCTGGGGCCTCTCTCCTGGAGGCGCTCAGTCAGACCCAGTGCTTACATGTGGCAAGACGCTCCTCGGGGCGCGTCTTGCTGGGGCTTCACTTCTGGAGGCGTTCAGTCAGACCGAGTGCTGACATGTGGCAAGACGCTCCTCGGGACGCGTCTTGCTTGGGCTTCTCTCCTGGAGGCCCTCAGTCAGACTCATTGTTGAGATGTGGCAAGACGCTCCTCGGGGCGCGTCTTGCTTGGGCTTCTCTCCTGGAGGCGCTCAGTCAGATCCATTGTTGATATGTGGCAAGACGCTCCTCGGGGCGCGTCTTGCTTGGGCCTCTCTCCTGGAGGAGCTCAGTCATACCGAGTGCTGACATGTGGCAAGACGCTCCTCGGGGCGCGTCTTGCTGGGGCTTCTCTCCTAGAGGCGTTCAGTCAGACCGAGTGCTGACATGTGGCAAGACGCTCCTCGGGGCGCGTCTTGCTTGGGCTTCTCTCCTGGAGGCCCTCAGTCAGACTCATTGTTGACATGTGGCAAGATGCTCCTCGTGGCGCGTCTTGCTTGGGGCCTCTCTCCTGGAGGCGCACAGTCAGACAGAGTGCTGACATGTGGCCAGACGCTCCTCGGGGCGCGTCTTGCTGGGGCCTCTCTCCTGGAGGCGCTCAGTCAGACCGAGTGCTGACATGTGGCAAGACGCTCCTCGGGGCGCGTCTTGCTTGGGCTTCTCTCCTGGAGGCCCTCAGTCAGACCCATTGTTTACATGTGGCAAGACGCTCCTCGGGGCGCATCTTGCTTGGGCCTCTCTCCTGGAGGCCCTCTGTCAGCCCCAGTGTTGACATGTGTCAAGACGCTCCTCGGGGCGAGTCTTGCTTGGGCCTCTCTCCTGGAGGTGGTCAGTCAGACCCAGTGCTGACATGTGGCAAGGAGCTCCTCGGGGCGCGTCTTGCTTGGGCTTCTCTCTTGGAGGCGTTCAGTCAGACCCATTGTTGACATGTGGTAAGACGCTCCTCGGGGCGCGTCTTGCTTGGGCCTCTCTCCTGGAGGCCCTCTGTCAGACCCATTGTTGACATGTGGCAAGACGCTCCTCGGGGCGCGTCTTGCTTGGGCCTCTCTCCTGGAGGCGCTCAGTCAGACCGAGTGCTGACATAAGGCAAGACGCTCCTCGGGGCGAGTCTTGCTGGGGCCTCTCTCCTGGAGGCGCTCAGTCAGACCCAGTGCTTACATGTGGCAAGACGCTCCTAGGGGCGTGTCTTGCTGGGGCTTCTCTCCTGGAGGCGTTCAGTCAGACCGAGTGCTGACATCTGGCAAGACGCTCCTCGGGGCGCGTCTTGCTTGGGCTTCTCTCCTGGAGGCGTTCAGTCAGACCGAGTGCTGACATGTGGTAAGACGCTCCTCGGGGCGCGTCTTGCTGGGGCTTCTCTCCTGGAGGCGCTCAGTCAGACCCAGTGCTTACATGTGGCAAGACGCTCCTCGGGGCGCATCTTGCTTGGGCCTCTCTCCTGGAGGCGCTCAGTCAGACCCAGTGCTGACATGTGGCAAGACGCTCCTCGGGGCGCGTCTTGCTTGGGCCTCTCTCCTGGAGACGCTCAGTCAGACCCAGTGTTGACACGTGGCAAGACGCTCCTCGGGGCGCGTCTTGCTTGGGCCTCTCTCCTGGAGACCCTCTGTCAGCCCCAGTGTTGACATGTGGCAAGACGCTCCGCGGGGCGCGTCTTGCTTGGGCTTCTCTCCTGGAGGCCCTCAGTCAGACCCATTGTTTACATGTGGCAAGACGCTCCTCGGGGCGCATCTTGCTTGGGCCTCTCTCCTGGAGGCCCTCTGTCAGCCCCAGTGTTGACATGTGTCAAGACGCTCCTCGGGGCGAGTCTTGCTTGGGCCTCTCTCCTGGAGGTGGTCAGTCAGACCCAGTGCTGACATGTGGCAAGGAGCTCCTCGGTCCGCGTCTTGCTTGGGCTTCTCTCTTGGAGGCGTTCAGTCAGACCCATTGTTGACATGTGGTAAGACGCTCCTCGGGGCGCGTCTTGCTTGGGCCTCTCTCCTGGAGGCCCTCTGTCAGACCCATTGTTGACATGTGGCAAGACGCTCCTCGGGGCGCGTCTTGCTTGGGCCTCTCTCCTGGAGGCGCTCAGTCAGACCCAGTGGTGACATGTGGCAACATGCTCCTCGGGGCGCGTCTTGCTTGGGCTTCTCTCCTGGAGGCCCTCAGTCAGACCCATTAATGACATGTGGCAAGACGCTCCTCGGGGCGGGTCTTGCTTGGGCCTCTCTCCTGGAGGCGCTCAGTCAGACCGAGTGGTGACATAAGGCAAGACGCTCCTCGGGGCGCGTCTTGCTGGGGCCTCTCTCCTGGAGGCGCTCAGTCAGACCCAGTGCTTACATGTGGCAAGACGCTCCTCGGGGTGTGTCTTGCTGGGGCTTCTCTCCTGGAGGCGTTCAGTCAGACCGAGTGCTGACATGTGGCAAGGAGCTCCTCGGGGCGCGTCTTGCTTGGGCTTCTCTCCTGGAGGCGTTCAGTCAGACCGAGTGGTGACATGTGGCAAGACGCTCCTCGGGGCGCGTCTTGCTTGGGCCTCTCTCCTGGAGACGCTCAGTCAGACCCAGTGTTGACACGTGGCAAGACGCTCCTCGGGGCGCGTCTTGCTTGGGGCCTCTCTCCTGGAGGCGCACAGTCAGACAGAGTGCTGACATGTGGCCAGACGCTCCACGGGGCGCGTCTTGCTGGGGCTTCTCTCCTGGAGGTGCTCAGTCAGACCCAGTGTTGACATGTGACAAGACGCTCCTCGGGGCGCGTCTTGCTGGGGCTTCTCTCCTGGAGGCGTTCAGTCAGACCGAGTGCTGACATGTGGCAAGACGCTCCTCGGGGCGCGTCTTGCTTGGGCTTCTCTCCTGGAGGCCCTCAGTCAGACTCATTGTTGACATGTGGCAAGACGCTCCTCGGGGCGCGTCTTGCTTGGGGCCTCTCTCCTGGAGGCGCACAGTCAGACAGAGTGCTGACATGTGGCCAGACGCTCCTCGGGGCGCGTCTTGCTGGGGCTTCTCTCCTGGAGGCGCTCAGTCAGACCCAGTGGTGACATGTGGCAAGACGCTCCTCGGGGCGCGTCTTGCTTGGGCTTCTCTCCTGGAGGCCCTAAGTTCAGACCCATTGTTGACATGTGGCAAGACGCTCCTCGGGGCGCGTCTTGCTTGGGCCTCTCTCCTGGAGGCCCTCAGTCAGACCCAGTGTTGACACGTGGCAAGACGCTCCTCGGGGCGCGTCTTGCTTGGGGCCTCTCTCCTGGAGGCGCACAGTCAGACAGAGTGCTGACATGTGGCCAGACGCTCCTCGGGGCGCGTCTTGCTGGGGCTTCTCTCCTGGAGGCGCTCAGTCAGACCCAGTGGTGACATGTGGCAAGACGCTCCTCGGGGCGCATCTTGCTTGGGCCTCTCTCCTGGAGGCGCTCAGTCAGAACCAGTGGTGACATGTGACAAGACGCTCCTCGGGGCGCGTCTTGCTTGGGCTTCTCTCATGGAGGCCCTCAGTCAGACCCATTGTTGATATGTGGCAAGACGCTCCTCGGGGCGCGTCTTTCTTGGGCCTCTCTCCTGGAGGCGCTCAGTCAGACCGAGTGCAGACATGTGGCAAGACGCTCCTCGGGGCGCGTCTTGCTTGGGCTTCTCTCATGGAGGCCCTCAGTCAGACCCATTGTTGATATGTGGCAAGACGCCCACGGGGCGAGTCTTGCTTGGGCCTCTCTCCTGGAGGTGCTCAGTCAGACCCAGTGTTGACATGGTGCAAGACGCTCCTCGGGGCGCCTCTTGCTTGGGCTTCTCTCTTGGAGGCCCTCAGTCAGACCCATTGTTGACATGTGGAAAGACGCTCCCCGGGCCGCGTCTTGCTTGGGCTTCTCTCCTGGAGGCCCTCAGTCAGACCCATTGTTGACATGTGGCAAGACGCTCCTCGGGGCGCGTCTTGCATGGGCCTCTCTCCTGGAGGCGCTCAATCAGACCGAGTGCTGACATAAGGCAAGACGCTCCTCGGGGCGCGTCTTGCTGGGGCCTCTCTCCTGGAGGCGCTCAGTCAGACCCAGTGCTTACATGTGGCAAGACGCTCCTAGGGGCGTGTCTTGCTGGGGCTTCTCTCCTGGAGGCGTTCAGTCAGACCGAGTGCTGACATCTGGCAAGACGCTCCTCGGGGCGCGTCTTGCTTGGGCTTCTCTCCTGGAGGCGTTCAGTCAGACCGAGTGCTGACATGTGGTAAGACGCTCCTCGGGGCGCGTCTTGCTGGGGCTTCTCTCCTGGAGGCGCTCAGTCAGACCCAGTGCTTACATGTGGCAAGACGCTCCTCGGGGCGCATCTTGCTTGGGCCTCTCTCCTGGAGGCGCTCAGTCAGACCCAGTGCTGACATGTGGCAAGACGCTCCTCGGGGCGCGTCTTGCTTGGGCCTCTCTCCTGGAGACGCTCAGTCAGACCCAGTGTTGACACGTGGCAAGACGCTCCTCGGGGCGCGTCTTGCTTGGGCCTCTCTCCTGGAGACCCTCTGTCAGCCCCAGTGTTGACATGTGGCAAGACGCTCCGCGGGGCGCGTCTTGCTTGGGCCTCTCTCCTGGAGGCGCTCAGTCAGACCGAGTGCTGACATAAGGCAAGACGCTCCTCGGGGCGCGTCTTGCTTGGGCCTCTCTCCTGGAGGCGCTCAGTCAGACCGAGTGCTGACATGTGGCAAGACGCTCCTCGGGGCGCGTCTTGCTTGGGCTTCTCTCCTGGAGGCCCTCAGTCAGACCCATTGTTTACATGTGGCAAGACGCTCCTTTGGGCGCATCTTGCTTGGGCTTCTCTCCTGGAAGCCCTCAGTCAGACCCATTGTTGACATGTGGCAAGACGCTCCTCGGGGCGCGTCTTGCTTGGGCCTCTCTCCTGGAGGCGCTCAGTCAGACCGAGTGCTGACATAAGGCAAGACGCTCCTCGGGGCGCGTCTTGCTGGGGCCTCTCTCCTGGAGGCGCTCAGTCAGACCCAGTGCTTACATGTGGCAAGACGCTCCTCGGGGCGCGTCTTGCTGGGGCTTCTCTTCTGGAGGCGTTCAGTCAGACCGAGTGCTGACATGTGGCAAGACGCTCCTCGGGACGCATCTTGCTTGGGCTTCTCTCCTGGAGGCCCTCAGTCAGACTCATTGTTGACATGTGGCAAGACGCTCCTCGGGGCGCGTCTTGCTTGGGCCTCTCTCCTGGAGGCGCTCAGTCAGACCCAGTGGTGACATGTGACAAGACGCTCCTCGGGGCGCGTCTTGCTTGGGCTTCTCTCATGGAGGCCCTCAGTCAGATCCATTGTTGATATGTGGCAAGACGCTCCTCGGGGCGCGTCTTGCTTGGGCCTCTCTCCTGGAGGAGCTCAGTCAGACCGAGTGCTGACATGTGGCAAGACGCTCCTCGGGGCGCGTCTTGCTGGGGCTTCTCTCCTAGAGGCGTTCAGTCAGACCGAGTGCTGACATGTGGCAAGACGCTCCTCGGGGCGCGTCTTGCTTGGGCTTCTCTCCTGGAGGCCCTCAGTCAGACTCATTGTTGACATGTGGCAAGATGCTCCTCGGGGCGCGTCTTGCTTGGGGCCTCTCTCCTGGAGGCGCACAGTCAGACAGAGTGCTGACATGTGGCCAGACGCTCCTCGGGGCGCGTCTTGCTGGGGCCTCTCTCCTGGAGGCGCTCAGTCAGACCGAGTGCTGACATGTGGCAAGACGCTCCTCGGGGCGCGTCTTGCTTGGGCTTCTCTCCTGGAGGCCCTCAGTCAGACCCATTGTTTACATGTGGCAAGACGCTCCTCGGGGCGCATCTTGCTTGGGCCTCTCTCCTGGAGGCCCTCTGTCAGCCCCAGTGTTGACATGTGTCAAGACGCTCCTCGGGGCGAGTCTTGCTTGGGCCTCTCTCCTGGAGGTGGTCAGTCAGACCCAGTGCTGACATGTGGCAAGGAGCTCCTCGGTCCGCGTCTTGCTTGGGCTTCTCTCTTGGAGGCGTTCAGTCAGACCCATTGTTGACATGTGGTAAGACGCTCCTCGGGGCGCGTCTTGCTTGGGCCTCTCTCCTGGAGGCCCTCTGTCAGACCCATTGTTGACATGTGGCAAGACGCTCCTCGGGGCGCGTCTTGCTTGGGCCTCTCTCCTGGAGGCGCTCAGTCAGACCCAGTGGTGACATGTGGCAACATGCTCCTCGGGGCGCGTCTTGCTTGGGCTTCTCTCCTGGAGGCCCTCAGTCAGACCCATTAATGACATGTGGCAAGACGCTCCTCGGGGCGGGTCTTGCTTGGGCCTCTCTCCTGGAGGCGCTCAGTCAGACCGAGTGGTGACATAAGGCAAGACGCTCCTCGGGGCGCGTCTTGCTGGGGCCTCTCTCCTGGAGGCGCTCAGTCAGACCCAGTGCTTACATGTGGCAAGACGCTCCTCGGGGTGTGTCTTGCTGGGGCTTCTCTCCTGGAGGCGTTCAGTCAGACCGAGTGCTGACATGTGGCAAGGAGCTCCTCGGGGCGCGTCTTGCTTGGGCTTCTCTCCTGGAGGCGTTCAGTCAGACCGAGTGGTGACATGTGGCAAGACGCTCCTCGGGGCGCGTCTTGCTTGGGCCTCTCTCCTGGAGACGCTCAGTCAGACCCAGTGTTGACACGTGGCAAGACGCTCCTCGGGGCGCGTCTTGCTTGGGGCCTCTCTCCTGGAGGCGCACAGTCAGACAGAGTGCTGACATGTGGCCAGACGCTCCACGGGGCGCGTCTTGCTGGGGCTTCTCTCCTGGAGGTGCTCAGTCAGACCCAGTGTTGACATGTGACAAGACGCTCCTCGGGGCGCGTCTTGCTGGGGCTTCTCTCCTGGAGGCGTTCAGTCAGACCGAGTGCTGACATGTGGCAAGACGCTCCTCGGGGCGCGTCTTGCTTGGGCTTCTCTCCTGGAGGCCCTCAGTCAGACTCATTGTTGACATGTGGCAAGACGCTCCTCGGGGCGCGTCTTGCTTGGGGCCTCTCTCCTGGAGGCGCACAGTCAGACAGAGTGCTGACATGTGGCCAGACGCTCCTCGGGGCGCGTCTTGCTGGGGCTTCTCTCCTGGAGGCGCTCAGTCAGACCCAGTGGTGACATGTGGCAAGACGCTCCTCGGGGCGCGTCTTGCTTGGGCTTCTCTCCTGGAGGCCCTAAGTTCAGACCCATTGTTGACATGTGGCAAGACGCTCCTCGGGGCGCGTCTTGCTTGGGCCTCTCTCCTGGAGACCCTCAGTCAGACCCAGTGTTGACACGTGGCAAGACGCTCCTCGGGGCGCGTCTTGCTTGGGGCCTCTCTCCTGGAGGCGCACAGTCAGACAGAGTGCTGACATGTGGCCAGACGCTCCTCGGGGCGCGTCTTGCTGGGGCTTCTCTCCTGGAGGCGCTCAGTCAGACCCAGTGGTGACATGTGGCAAGACGCTCCTCGGGGCGCATCTTGCTTGGGCCTCTCTCCTGGAGGCGCTCAGTCAGAACCAGTGGTGACATGTGACAAGACGCTCCTCGGGGCGCGTCTTGCTTGGGCTTCTCTCATGGAGGCCCTCAGTCAGACCCATTGTTGATATGTGGCAAGACGCTCCTCGGGGCGCGTCTTTCTTGGGCCTCTCTCCTGGAGGCGCTCAGTCAGACCGAGTGCAGACATGTGGCAAGACGCTCCTCGGGGCGCGTCTTGCTTGGGCTTCTCTCATGGAGGCCCTCAGTCAGACCCATTGTTGATATGTGGCAAGACGCTCCACGGGGCGAGTCTTGCTTGGGCCTCTCTCCTGGAGGTGCTCAGTCAGACCCAGTGTTGACATGGTGCAAGACGCTCCTCGGGGCGCGTCTTGCTTGGGCTTCTCTCTTGGAGGCCCTCAGTCAGACCCATTGTTGACATGTGGAAAGACGCTCCCCGGGCCGCGTCTTGCTTGGGCTTCTCTCCTGGAGGCCCTCAGTCAGACCCATTGTTGACATGTGGCAAGACGCTCCTCGGGGCGCGTCTTGCATGGGCCTCTCTCCTGGAGGCGCTCAATCAGACCGAGTGCTGACATAAGGCAAGACGCTCCTCGGGGCGCGTCTTGCTGGGGCCTCTCTCCTGGAGGCGCTCAGTCAGACCCAGTGCTTACATGTGGCAAGACGTTTCTCGGGGCGCGTCTTGCTTGGGCCTCTCTCCTGGAGGCGCTCAGTGAGACCCAGTGGTGACATGTGGCAAGACGCTCCTCGGGGCGCGTCTTGCTTGGGCCTCTCTCCTGGAGACGCTCAGTCAGAACCAGTGTTGACACGTGACAAGACGCTCCTCGGGGCGCGTCTTGCTTGGGCTTCTCTCATGGAGGCCCTCAGTCAGACCCATTGTTGATATGTGGCAAGACGCTCCTCGGGGCGCGTCTTGCTTGGGCCTCTCTCCTGGAGGTGCTCAGTCAGACCGAGTGCTGACATGTGGCAAGACGCTCCTCGGGGCGCGTCTTGCTTGGGCTTCTCTCATGGATGCCCTCAGTCAGAGCCATTGTTGATATGTGGCAAGACGCTCCTCGGGGCCAGTCTTGCTTGGGCCTCTCTCCTGGAGGTGCTCAGTCAGACCCAGTGTTGACATGGTGCAAGACGCTCCTCGGGGCGCATCTTGCTTGGGCTTCTCTCTTGGAGGATCTCAGTCAGACCCATTGTTGACTTTGGCAAGACGCTCCTCGGGGCGCGTCTTGCTTGGGCCTCTCTCCTGGAGGCGCTCAGTCAGACCGAGTGCTGACATAAGGCAAGACGCTCCTCGGGGCGCGTCTTGTTGGGGCCTCTCTCCTGGAGGCGCTCAGTCAGACCCAGTGCTTACATGTGGCAAGACGCTCCTCGGGGCGCGTTTTGCTGGGGCTTCTCTCCTGGAGGCGTTCAGTCAGACCGAGTGCTGACTTGTAATTGATTGACCTCTCTAGGACATTCAGAAGCCAAGTTATAAGCCCACAAATGTGTAACTGGACTACTTCTTTAAATTGACACCAGATCCGGTGACCTTTGGGACATGGTTTGACCCCCTTAGGAAAGTGCTATCATCATGAAACGTTTGGGTTACTTTGGAAAAAGTCCCAAAATGGAGGCCTCCATTTCGGGCTTCTTTTGCATGTAGTTGAAAGTAACCCAAATTGAAGGCTTCCTTAATTGAAAAATTCAGTTCTGGTTACTTTAGAAGAAGACCCAAAATGGAGACTCCATTTTGGGTTACTTTAGAAGAAACCCCAAAATTGAGGCCTCCATTTTGGGTTACTTTAGAAGAAGCACCAAAAATGAGCCTACATTTTGGGTTACTTTAGAAGAAGCACCAAAAATGAGCCTACATTTCGGGTTACTTTAGAAGAAACCCCAAAATGTAGGCCTCCATTTTGGGTTACTTTAGAAGAAGCCCCAAAATGGAGACTCCGGTTTCCCCCCCAAGAGGGACACACACACACACACACACACACACACACACACACACACACACACACACACACACACACACACACACACACACACACACACAAATCCAATCCTCCAAACAGGAGTAGTTAACCAAAGCAGGAGAATATTTAAAGAGGTTTTTTGAGGAGTTCAGACATCTAGGAGGAACTGGCAGTGGAGCTGCTCCACTGAGGAGGTTCAGGCACTTGGTAAGAATGCCTTCCGGAGGAGGAGTTTCAGGTGTGCCCTGCCAACAGGAGGCCCCTGGGTCGCAGAACAAAGGACCCCCTATGATCTTCTGCATAATCACATGAGCCCAGGTGTGGAACCTATTCAGCCATAGTTACGGGTGAGCTCATTGTGAAACCTGGCCCCACCCTATCATGTGATTTCCTGAGGTCAGATGGGCCAAGATGTGAGTGGGCGTTAAGTCATCTGGGAAGGCATCTCAAAACTGGATTATAGATGGCAGACAGTTGGTGTCGTAAACCACCGCCTCTTTTCAAAGATGGTTGCTCACAGTGGATGTAAATGGCTTCTTTCACTCCTCTTTCAAACCATCTGTCCTCTCTGTCCAAACTGTGAACATTGTCATCCTGGGGTGACCTTTGTCCTTTTGATGCAGATGAACTGCTGAGTCCTGTCCCGTGGAGGTGGCTCTTCTATGTTGTTCCTATGTTGTGCTACTTCATTTTCTATTAAGACAAGAAGCCCAAATTGGAGACTCCATTTCGGGCTTCTTTTGCATGTAGTTGAAAGTAACCCATATTGAAGGCTTCATTAATTGAAGAATTACGTTTGGGCTACTTTTGCATGTATGGAAAAATAGCCCAAAATGAATGGCTCATTTTTGGCTACTTTTGTATGTTGTAAAAAAAGACCAAAATGAATTCCTTTTGGGCTACTTTTACAACATTCAAAAGTAGCCCAAAATGAATGCTTCATTATTTGAAGAATTCAGTTTGGGTTACTTTAGTAGAAGACCCAAATTGGAGGCCTCCATTTTGGGTTACTTTTGAAGAAGCCCCAAAATGGAGGCCTCCATTTCCTCCATTTTGTGTTACTTTAGAAGAAAACCCAAATTGGAGGCCTCCATTTTGGGTTACTTTTGAAGAAGCCCCAAAATGGAGGCCTCCATTTCCTCCATTTTGGGTTACTTTAGAAGAAGACCCAAATTGGCGGCCTCCATTTTGGGTTACTTTTGAAGAAGCCCCAAAATGGAGGCCTCCATTTCCTCCATTTTGGGTTACTTTAGAAGAAGACCCAAATTGGAGGCCTCCATTTTGGGTTACTTTTGAAGAAGCCCCAAAATGGAGGCTTCCATTTCCTCCATTTTGGGTTACTTTAGAAGAAGACCCAAATTGGAGGCCTCAAATTTGGGTTACTTTTGAAGAAGCCCGAAAATGGAGGCCTCCATTTCCTCCATTTTGGGTTACTTTAGAAGAAGACCCAAATTGGAGGCCTCCATTTTGGGTTACTTTTGAAGAAGCACCAAAATGGAGGCCTACATTTCGGGCTTCTTTTGCATGTAGTTGAAAGTAACCCAAATTGAAGGCTTCCTTAATTGAAAAATTCAGTTTGGGTTACTTTAGAAGAAGACCCAAAATGGAGGCCTCCATCTTGGGTTACTTTTGAAGAAGCCCCAAAATGGAGGCCTCCATTTCCTCCATTTTGGGTTACTTTAGAAGAAGACCCAAATTGGAGGCCTCCATTTTGGGTTACTTTTGAAGAAGCACCAAAATTGAGTCTCTATTTCAGGTCTGGTGACCTTTGTGACTTCATTTGACCCTGTTAGGGTAACTTTCAGATCACTTACAACTCCATAGACTATACGTTCATGTGATGTTTCAGCCTTTTTGGAACTTGTTTTCGCACAAATGGACCCAGAAATATGTGAAATTGTGCTTTGTGCAACATAATTCTGGGTGCCATTTAAAGACCATAAGTGCTTATGACTCCATTCCTTTTTCTGGTAGTAGGGGCTGTTAATTGGAGTACTCTAAAACAAACCTGACCTCTCTAGGATATTCAGAAGCCAAGTTATAAGCCCACAAAGGTGTAACTGGACTACTTCTTTAAAGTGACACCAGGCCCGGTGACCTTTGGGACATGGTTTGACCCCCTATAGGAATGTGCTATCATCATGAAACGTTCAGATCACTTACAATTCAATAGATTCTACCGTCTTGTAACGTTTCAGCCTGATTGGACCTTGTTTTCACACAAATGGACCGAGAATGATGTGAAATTGTGCTTCGTGCAACATAATTCTGGGTGCCATTTACAAACCATAAGTGCTAATGACTCCATTACATTTTGTGGTTGTAGGGGCTGTTGATTGGAGTACATTAAAACAACCCTGATCTCTCTAGGACATTCAGAAGCCAAGTTATAAGCCCACAAATGTGTAACTGGACTACTTCTTTAAATTGACACCAGATCCGGTGACCTTTGGGACATGGTTTGACCCCCTTAGGAAAGTGCTATCATCATGAAACGTTCAGATCACTTACAATTCAATAGATTCTACCTTCCTGTAACATTTCAGCCTGATTGTCTCTTGTTTTCACACAAATGAACCCAGAATGATGTGAAATTGTGCTTCGTGCAACATAATTCTGGGTGCCATTTAAAAACCATAAGTGCTAATGACTCCATTCCTTTTTGTGGTTGTAGGGGCTGTTGATTGGAGTACATTAAAACAAACCTGATCTCTCTAGGACATTCAGAAGCCAAGTTATAAGCCTACAAATGTGTAACTGGACTACTTCTTTAAATTGACACCAGATCCGGTGACCTTTGGGACATGGTTTGACCCCCTTAGGAAAGTGCGATCATCTTGAAACGTTTAGATCACTTACAACTCAATAGATTCTACCTTCTTGTAACGTTTCAGCCTGATTGGACCTTGTTTTCACACAAATGGACCCAGAATGATGTGAAATTGTGCTTCATGCAACATAATTCTGGGTACCATTTAAAAACCATAAGTGCTAATGACTCCATTCCTTTTTGTGGTTGTAGGGGCTGTTGATTGGAGTACATTAAAACAAACCTGATCTCTCTAGGACATTCAGAAGCCAAGTTATAAGCCCACAAATGTGTAACTGGACTACTTCTTTAAATTGACACCAGATCCGGTGACCTTTGGGACATGGTTTGACCCCCTTAGGAAAGTGCGATCATCTTGAAACGTTCAGATCACTTACAACTCAATAGATTCTACCTTCTTGTAACGTTTCAGCCTGATTGGACCTTGTTTTCACACAAATGGACCCAGAATGATGTGAAATTGTGCTTCATGCAACATAATTCTGGGTGCCATTTAAAAACCATAAGTGCTAATGACCACATTCCTTTTTGTGGTTGTAGGGGCTGTTGATTGGAGTACATTAAAACAAACCTGATCTCTCTAGGACATTCAGAAGCCAAGTTATAAGCCCACAAATGTATAACTGGACTACTTCTTTAAATTGACCCCAGATCCGGTGACCTTTGGGACATGGTTTGATCCCCTTAGGAAAGTTCTATCATCATGAAACGTTCAGATCCCTTACAACTCAATAGATTCTACCTTCCTGTAACGTTTCAGCCTGATTGGACCTTGTTTTCACACAAATGAACCCAGAATGATGTGAAATTGTGCTTCGTGCCACATAATTCTGGGTGCCATTTAAATACCATAAGTGCTAATGACTCCATTCCTTTTTGTGGTTGTAGGGGCTGTTGATTGGAGTATACTAAAACAAACCTGATCTCTCTAGGACATTCAGAAGCCAAGCTATAAGCCCACAAATGTGTAAAAGGACTACTTCTTTAAATTGACACCAGATCCGGTGACCTTTGGGACATGGTTTGACACCCTTAGGAAAGTGCAATCATTTTGAAACGTTCAGATCACTTACAACTCAATAGATTCTACCTTCCTGTAACGTTTCAGCCTGATTGGACCTTGTTTTCACACAAATGAACCCAGAATGATGTGAAATTGTGCTTTGTGCAACATAATTCTGGGTGCCATTTAAAAACCATAAGTGCTAATGTTTCCATTCCTTTTTGAGGTTGTAGGGGCTGTTGATTGGAGTACACTAAAACAAACCTGATCTCTCTAGAACATTCAGAAGCCAAGTTATAAGCCCTCAAAGGTGTAATTGGACTACTTCTTTAAAGTGACACCAGGCCCGGTGACCGTTGGGACATGGTTTGACCCCCTATAGGAATGTGCGATCATCTTGAAACGTTCAGATCACTTACAACTCAATAGATTCTACCTTCTTGGAACGTTTCAGCCTGATTGGACCTTGTTTTCACACAAATGGACCCAGAATGATGTGAAATTGTGCTTCGTGCAACATAATTCTGGGTGCCATTTACAAACCATAAGTGCTAATGACTACATTCCTTTTTGTGGTTGTAGGGCCTGTTGATTGGAGTACACCAAAACAAACCTGATCTCTCTAGGACATTCAGAAGCCAAGTTATAAGCCCACAAATGTGTAACTGGACTACTTCTTTAAAGTGACACCAGGCCCGGTGACCTTTGGGACATGGTTTGACCCCCTATAGGAATGTGCGATCATCTTGAAACGTTCAGATCACTTACAACTCAATAGATTCTACCTTCTTGGAACGTTTCAGCCTGATTGGACCTTGTTTTCACACAAATGGACCCAGAATGATGTGAAATTGTGCTTCGTGCAACATAATTCTGGGTGCCATTTACAAACCATAAGTGCTAATGACTCCATTCCTTTTTGTGGTTGTAGGGCCTGTTGATTGGAGTACACCAAAACAAACCTGATCTCTCTAGGACATTCAGAAGCCAAGTTATAAGCCCACAAATGTGTAACTGGACTACTTCTTTAAAGTGACACCAGGCCCGGTGACCTTTGGGACATGGTTTTACCCCCTATAGGAATGTGCGATCATCATGAAACGTTCAGATCACTTACAACTCAACAGATTCTACCTTCCTGTAACGTTTCAGCCTGATTGGACCTTGTTTTCACACAAATTAACCCAGAATGATGTGAAATTGTGCTTCATGCAACATAATTCTGGGTGCCATTTAAAAACCATAAGTGCTAATGACTCCATTCCTTTTTGTGGTTGTAGGGGCTGTTGATTGGAGTATACTAAAACAAACCTGATCTCTCTAGGACATTCAGAAGCCAAGTTATAAGCCCACAAATGTGTAACTGGACTACTTTAAATTGACACCAGATCCGGTGACCTTTGGGACATGGTTTGACCCCCTTAGGAAAGTGCTATCATCATGAAACGTTCAGATCACTTACAACTCAATAGATTCTACCTTCCTGTAACGTTTCAGCCTGATTGGACCTTGTTTTCACACAAATGAACCCAGAATGTTGTGAAAATGTGCTTCGTGCAACATAATTCTGGGTGCCATTTAAAAACCATAAGTGCTAATGACTCCATTCCTTTTAGTGGTAATGGGGGCTGCTAATTGGAGTGCTCTAAAACAAACCTGACCTCTCTAGGATATTCAGAAGCCAAGTTATAAGCCCACAAAGGTGTAACTGGACTACTTCTTTAAAGTGACACCAGGCCCGGTGACCTTTGGGACATGGTTTGACCCCCTATAGGAATGTGCGATCATCATGAAACGTTCTGATCACTTACAACTCAATAGATTCTACCTTCTTGTAACGTTTCAGCCTGATTGGACCTTGTTTTCACACAAATGGACCCAGAATGATGTGAAATTGTGCTTCGTGCAACATAATTCTGGGTGCCATTTACAAACCATAAGTGCTAATGACTCCATTCCTTTTTGTGGTTGTAGGGGATGTTGGTTGGAGTACATTAAAACAAACCTGATCTCTCTCGGACATTCAGAAGCCAAGTTATAAGCCCACAAAGGTGTAACTGGACTACTTCTTTAAACTGACACCAGATCCGGTGACCTTTGGGACATGGTTTGACCCCCTTAGGAAAGTGCTATCATCATGAAACGTTCAGATCACTTACAACTCAATAGATTCTACCTTCCTGTAACGTTTCAGCCTGATTGGACCTTGTTTTCACACAAATGAACCCAGAATGATGTGAAATTGTGCTTCGTGCAACATAATTCTGGGTGCCATTTAAAAACCATAAGTGCTAATGACTCCATTACTTTTAGCGGTAATGGGGGCTGTTAAATGGAGTACTCTAAAACAAACCTGACCTCTCTAGGATATTCAGAAGCCAAGTTATAACCCCACAAAGGTGTAACTGGACTACTTCTTTAAAGTGACACCAGGCCCGGTGACCTTTGGGACATGGTTTGACCCCCTATAGGAATGTGCGATCATCATGAAACGTTCAGATCACTTACAACTCAATAGATTCTACCTTCTTGTAACGTTTCAGCCTGATTGGACCTTGTTTTCACACAAATGGACCCAGAATGATGTGAAATTGTGCTTCGTGCAACATAATTCTGGGTGCCATTTAAAAATCATAAGTGCTAATGACTCCATTCATTTTTGTGGTTGTAGGGGCTGTTGATTGGAGTACATTAAAACAAACCTGATCTCTCTAGGACATTCAAAAGCCAAGTTATAAGCCTACAAATGTGTAACTGGACTACTTCTTTAAATTGACACCAGATCCGGTGACCTTTGGGACATGGTTTGACCCCCTTAGGAAAGTGCGATCATCTTGAAACGTTCAGATCACTTACAACTCAATAGATTCTACCTTCCTGTAACGTTTCAGCCTGATTGGACCTTGTTTTCACACAAATGAACCCAGAATGATGTGAAATTGTGCTTCGTGCAACATAATTCTGGGTGCCATTTAAAAACCATAAGTGCTAATGATTCCATTCCTTTTTGAGGTTGTAGGGGCTGTTGATTGGAGTACACTAAAATAAACCTGATCTCTCTAGAACATTCAGAAGCCAAGTTATAAGCCCTCAAAGGTGTAATTGGACTACTTCTTTAAAGTGACACCAGGCCCGGTGACCATTGGGACATGGTTTGACCCCCTATAGGAATGTGCGATCATCTTGAAACGTTCAGATCACTTACAACTCAATAGATTCTACCTTCTTGGAACGTTTCAGCCTGATTGGACCTTGTTTTCACACAAATGGACCCAGAATGATGTGAAATTGTGCTTCGTGCAACATAATTCTGGTGCCATTTACAAACCATAAGTGCTAATGACTCCATTCCTTTTTGTGGTTGTAGGGCCTGTTGATTGGAGTACACTAAAACAAACCTGATCTCTCTAGGACATTCAGAAGCCAAGTTATAAGCCCACAAATGTGTAACTGGACTACTTCTTTAAAGTGACACCAGGCCCGGTGACCTTTGGGACATGGTTTTACCCCCTATAGGAATGTGCGATCATCATGAAACATTCAGATCACTTACAACTCAATAGATTCTACCTTCCTGTAACGTTTCAGCCTGATTGGACCTTGTTTTCACACAAATGAACCCAGAATGATGTGAAATTGTGCTTCATGCAACATAATTCTGGGTGCCATTTAAAAACCATAAGTGCTAATGACTCCATTCCTTTTTGTGGTTGTAGGGGCTGTTGATTGGAGTATACTAAAACAAACCTGATCTCTCTAGGACATTCAGAAGCCAAGTTATAAGCCCACAAATGTGTAACTGCACTACTTTAAATTGACACCAGATCCGGTGACCTTTGGGACATGGTTTGACCCCCTTAGGAAAGTGCTATCATCATGAAACGTTCAGATCACTTACAACTCAATAGATTCTACCTTCCTGTAACGTTTCAGCCTGATTGGACCTTGTTTTCACACAAATGAACCCAGAATGTTGTGAAATTGTGCTTCGTGCAACATAATTCTGGGTGCCATTTAAAAACCATAAGTGCTAATGACTCCATTCCTTTTAGTGGTAATGGGGGCTGCTAATTGGAGTGCTCTAAAACAAACCTGACCTCTCTAGGATATTCAGAAGCCTAGTTATAAGCCCACAAAGGTGTAACTGGACTACTTCTTTAAAGTGACACCAGGCCCGGTGACCTTTGGGACATGGTTTGACCCCCTATAGGAATGTGCGATCATCATGAAACGTTCTGATCACTTACAACTCAATAGATTCTACCTTCTTGTAACGTTTCAGCCTGATTGGACCTTGTTTTCACACAAATGGACCCAGAATGATGTGAAATTGTGCTTCATGCAACATAATTCTGGGTGCCATTTACAAACCATAAGTGCTAATGACTCCATTCCTTTTTGTGGTTGTAGGGGCTGTTGGTTGGAGTACATTAAAACAAACCTGATCTCTCTCGGACATTCAGAAGCCAAGTTATAAGCCCACAAATGTGTAACTGGACTATTTTTTTAAATTGACACCAGATCCGGTGACCTTTGGGACATGGTTTGACCCCCTTAGGAAAGTGCTATCATCATGAAACGTTCAGATCACTTACAACTCAATAGATTCTACCTTCCTGTAACGTTTCAGCCTGATTGGACCTTGTTTTCACACAAATGAACCCAGAATGATGTGAAATTGTGCTTCGTGCAACATAATTCTGGGTGCCATTTAAAAACCATAAGTGCTAATGACTCCATTCCTTTTAGCGGTAATGGGGGCTGTTAAATGGAGTACTCTAAAACAAACCTGACCTCTCTAGGATATTCAGAAGCCAAGTTATAAGCCCACAAAGGTGTAACTGGACTACTTCTTTAAAGTGACACCAGGCCCGGTGACCTTTGGGACATGGTTTGACCCCCTATAGGAATGTGCGATCATCATGAAACGTTCAGATCACTTACAACTCAATAGATTCTACCTTCTTGCAACGTTTCAGCCTGATTGGACCTTGTTTTCACACAAATGGACCCAGAATGATGTGAAATTGTGCTTCGTGCAACATAATTCTGGGTGCCATTTAAAAATCATAAGTGCTAATGACTCCATTCCTTTTAATGGTAATGGGGGCTGTTAATTGGAGTACTCTAAAACAAACCTGACCTCTCTAGGATATTCAGAAGCCCAGTTATAAGCCCACAAAGGTGTAACTGGACTACTTCTTTAAAGTGACACCAGGCCCGGTGACCTTTGGGACATGGTTTGACCCCCTATAGGAATGTGCGATCATCATGAAACGTTCAGATCACTTACAACTCAATAGATTCTACCTTCTTGTAACATTTCAGCCTGATTGGACCTTGTTTTCACACAAATGGACCCAGAATGATGTGAAATTGTGCTTTGTGCAACATAATTCTGGGTGCCATTTAAAAACCATAAGTGCTAATGATTCCATTCCTTTTTGAGGTTGTAGGGGCTGTTGATTGGAGTACACTAAAACAAACCTGATCTCTCTAGGACATTCAGAAGCCAAGTTATAAGCCCTCAAAGGTGTAATTGGACTACTTCTTTAAAGTGACACCAGGCCCGGTGACCTTTGGGACATGGTTTGACCCCCTATAGGAATGTGCGATCATAATGAAACGTTCAGATCACTTATAACTCAATAGATTCTACCTTCTTGTAACCTTTCAGCCTGATTGGACCTTGTTTTCACACAAATGGACCCAGAATGATGTGAAATTGTGCTTCGTGCAACATAATTCTGGGTGCCATTTACAAACCATAAGTGCTAATGACTCCATTCCTTTTTGTGGTTGTAGGGCCTGTTGATTGGAGTACACTAAAACAAACCTGATCTCTCTAGGACATTCAGAAGCCAAGTTATAAGCCCACAAATGTGTAACTGGACTACTTCTTTAAAGTGACGTAGAAGTTTGTTCACTTGCTTCCATGCGCTCATGGAACACAGGACATCGCAACCTCTGTGATACTCAAGTAAAGCGTCACACACCAGCTGCTTGCACGTTGGAAATACAATCGGTAGTAACTTCTTACTCCACTCTATGTTGAACTCGTATAGTACGTAGATGGGCGGTTGCGGCGGTTTGCGCATTTTCCATCTACCCTCCGCTAATATGACTCTGTGGTCTGTCTCCTGAGAAGGTGCAGTTGGAACTTGCGAGAGTGCACTATCGACGGTCGGCGTTTCCATTTCGTCAACTGTGCCATTTTCAGCCGCTGGCAAACGGCCGTTGACGGTCGATGCGAGACACCAACATAACGTTAGACCGCGACCCTCATGCCAGTTTTCTGTAGTACTGGTTGTAGTTTCTGGTGCACACTCGATACGCCATTACGATCACAATTACGTTGATTAATAAATCCAGTGTTGTAGCGACTGCAGCCAGCGCCGTCGCGCAACTCGTGTCGGTGTTATCTCTCGATACCTTCGTTCGTATCCGAGCGTATGCAGAATCTACGGATCTGGTGAAGTTGCTTGTCACTAGCTTGCGCACGTTAGATATGGCACTTTGCGCGAGTCTCACACAACCATTAAGTGGCGACCGTCGCGTCAGTGCAAAGTTTTTCCGATATATCGCTCGCAACATCGTTTGTCATTTGCTGTACACTGCGCAAACTGGCCGCGAGGTCGCGGAGAGGGTCTTCGTTACGAGTTGTGTAATATCCTCTGACTTGCCGATTCAATTCTGGTGGCGCTGACCCAAACGAGAACGCTTTTAAGGCGCATGTCGTGGTAACTCTGATAGCGCCGTGGTTGACGAGGACGATCATCTTTAGCAATAGTTCATCTCGAAACGCAACGATGGTGAGGGCGACGAGTTGGCCGGTTCTGCCTTCAGGCCACTCGGTTGCCGCTAGATTGCCCAATGCCACACACGCAGACGAACCCTGTACACACTCAATGACCCGTGTGCGATCGTTGATTTCTGCTAGTACGTTTGCTAGTTCTACGTGCTTCCACGGATCGGGCGTGGGCACGCGCTTATTTTAGAGGCGTTTTTGCGCAGCCTCTACCCTGCACGACCGCTCGTGGCCGCACTAGCTATATTTATCTTTATTTGTTTCACACACAGACACACACACACACACACACACACATACACACGCACACACACACACACACACACACACACACACACACACACACACACACACACACACACACACACACACACACACACACACACACACACACACACACAGGCCCTTGCGTGCAAACCCCGGTCAGGCCTGCAGTGTACACATCAGAGACATGATGTTCTTTCACAGAACTGAGGTTGTTCATTACTAAATGACTTTTACAGGAATATTGTTATTATACTATTCAACAGGTTTATCATAATGATGTGTATTAAACCCACAACCTAGCACTGAGGACAGAGGGACTTTATTTAAATTAGTACTTAATGGAAACGATACATAATGATACATAAGAGCCATGTCATACATTCAGCCTAGGAATAGTAGCATTGTGCACTATTAAAAATATACACATCAATTGCTCGAATCCCATTGTTGCAAAGTACAACTCTAATAAAACTCTAGTCTGACATCAACAGAGAAGACTTAGTGTATGTACTACAAATACAGCATTAGGATTTCGAGTGGACCGTGCACCTTGTGAACCATCAGAGGCTTATGATGCAACATATCTTCCAGTTGCTATTAGACAAGTTATAATTCTCGACCATTTTTCGGAACTGGTTTCTTGGGTCCGTGAGTAAATGCCAAATGAGATGATAGTCCTTAAGTAAGTTCCTGGCGATCCCATGTCACGCTCTTGCCCATCAGCCGGTGAACGCTGAGACGGAACTCGATGAGAGCGATGTATTTTTTAAGTGCTCCGAATGTACTTCTAACAAGCGTGCGATTCACTTTGTGAGTAAACCGCAGCTGCAGCTGATTCAAACAGTCGAGCCAACTTTCTACATCACAATATGCGTTTTGTAGTTAGTCGAGTTACCTTTTGTGTGGCGCATGCACGGGTCGTTAGCGTCCAGCTCCCAGCTTATAGAGTCCTGTATTGACACAGACGTCAATACATCTCGATGTCATGCAACACACAAAGTCTGTCGTATACAGGTGGGTTAACACATGTACGATACCTTTTGTGTGGCGCATGCATGGGTCGTTAGCGTCCAGCTCCCGGCTTATAGAGAGTCCTGTATTGACACAGACGTAAATACATCTCGATGTCATGCAACACACAAAGTCTGTCGCATACAGGTGGGTTAACACACATGTACGATGTGTGCGATGGCGCGCCCGTTTACAATGGGACACGACGATGATCATTGTTAACCAAATTCTTGTTTCTCACGACAGGTGGTAGCGTTGTCTCCTGCACCTGGTCTTCGTGCACAGAGGGTGTTGTAATGTGCTCGTCATAGTCGCGATCGTTGTCACTCGAATCCGTTGTTCTCACGACAGGTGGTAGCGTTGTCTCCTGCATGTTGTCGTCGCGTGCGGCAAGCGTTGTGCTGTGCTCGTTATAATGGTTGTCTTCGTACAAAGGGGGTGTTGAATACTCCTTCGCGAGTAGTCTAGGAGGTGGTGTGATGGGACGTATCTCAGAGGCGTTATGTGAGCGTATCACCATGGCCTGAGCAACTGCGACTACTGAGAGTACACCCAGTACATACAGCGAGATCATTTTTTTTCTTGGGTGTTGTACGTGTGGGTACAGCCGCTTTAATGGCAGTGAGAGCAAGTGGGTATATGTATTTATAGGTCACTAGCAGAAACTAAGGCACGTGGTCATAGTGTAATCGTAACCACCTAAAGTAGCTCTTGTCATAATTTAATATACATAGAAATCAGAAACGGGCATGTCAGGATAGACATCACGAGTGATAATGCGGCCAGTATCTGTGTGCGCTTGAGAGCACCTTGTTGTTCTACTGTGGTGCCCATGCCGCCGGGTCTGTAAATGTCATCGACCTTCTTTATATACGCATACGCTAAAGACCGTATATTCTCTATGGATTTGAACACGTCCTTTGTTTCGCGTAACGCTTGAGCTGTCTCGAGCGTGATGTTGTGAGCGTACACCAGAGTTTCGCGTGCACCGAGGTCCGAAAGGGCGTGCGCTACAACTATTAACCTTGGTTTGGGAGTGTGGCGAAACGCTCGCTCCGCTGTAATGGGCGGATGCAATGTTATCACCTGGTACGTTTCGTTAGTCGGGTCGTAACACACCGGTCCGTGTCACGGACCGTCACATTGTATGGGGCAAAGTAAGGACAACACGCCGCCGACCGTGACTTCGCACTCGACCGCGGTGGTGTTGTCGATTTGCAAAGGATCACATACGCCTCTCCAGTCGCAATGAGGCACATTGTAGTCGACGCGACCGTCGGTCACCATAGCTTTCGTCAGCCAACACACTCGATTGCCCTTCGAAACATCGGCGATCAACGTGAGCGTAGAGGTCGCCGTCGCTTTAATGTACGCCAGGATATCCGTGTGTGAGTGCACGCTCGACGTCGATTGACAACCGGTCATGTCAGACCTGATCAGACCTTCCGAACACATGACCATTAGTTGTTGTGCGGCAGAGAGTATCGCGATCATACCGTTGAGATGTGTAGAAAGCGCGTACACGCCAGCCTTCCACGTTTCCAAAGTTTCCAGCAGTCTAGAGGGACTTGTCTTAGCGCTACGGCTGTGCTGAATTTGCGTTGAGTAGACACAACGGCTTCGACCTCGCTTAGGATCTGTGGGCTCATGTACTCGTGGTAGGCCAAGACGTGTATAGTCGAGCGCGGTGATGCCCCGAACACTTGACCCGGTTTTGTTGTGGCGATGTGCGTGTCCAGTAACGCGGCAAAGTCCGCGTGTCTAGCTTGTATTGATTTTACAGCTCGCTCATACCCCAGCAGTACGGTCCGTAGAAGTTCGTTCACTTGTTTGCATGCGCTCGCGGAACACAGGACATCGCAACCTCTGTGATACTCAAGTAAAGCGTCACACACCAGCTGCTTGCACGTTGGAAATACAATCGGTAGTAACTTCTTACTCTACTCTATGTTGAACTCGTATAGTATGTATATGGGCGGTTGCGGCGATTTGCGCATTTTCTATCTACCCTACGTTAATATGACTCTGTGGTCTGTCTCCTGAGATGGTGCGGTTGGAACTTGCGAGAGTGCACTATCGACGGTCGGCGTTTCCATTTCGTCAACTGTGCCATTTTCAGCCGCTGGCAAACGGCCAACAACGGTCGATGCGAGACACCAACATAACGTTAGACCGTGACCCTCATGCCAGTTTTCTGTAGTACTGGTTGTAGTTTCTGGTGCACACTCGATACGCCATTAAGATCACAATTACGTTGATTAATAAATCCAGTGTTGTAGCGACTGCAGCCAGCGCCGTCGCGCAACTCGTGTCGGTGTTATCTCTCGATACTTTCATTCGTATCCGAGCGTATGCAGAATCTACGGATCTGGTGAAGTTGCTTGTCACTAGCTTGCGCACGTTTGATATGGCACTTTGTGCGAGACTCACACAACCTGCAGTGGCGACCGTCGCGTCAGTGCAAAGTTTTTCCGATATATCGCTCGCAACATCGTTTGTCATTTGCTGTACACTGCGCACAATGGCCGCGAGGTCGCGGAGAGGGTTTTCTTTACGAGTTGTGTAATATCCGCTGACTTGCCGATTCAATTCTGGTGGCGCTGACCCAAACGAGAACGCTTTTAAGGCGCATGTCGTGGTAACTCTGGTAGCGCCGTGGTTGACGAGGACGATCGTGGGCACGCGCTTGTTTTAGAGGCGTTTTCGCGCAGCCTCTACCCTGCACGACCGCTCGTGGCCGCACTAGCTATATTTATCTTTATTTGTTTCACACACACACACACACACACACACACACACACACACACACACACACACACACACACACACACACACACACACACTAACACACACACACACACACACACACACAGGCCCTTGCGTGCAAACCCCGGTCAGGCCTGCAGTGTACACATCAGAGACATGATGTTCTTTCACAGAACTGAGGTTGTTCATTACTAAATGACTTTTACAGGAATATTGTTATTATACTATTCAACAGGTTGATCATAATAATGTGTATTAAACCCACAACCTAGCACTGAGGACAGAGGGACTTTATTTAAATTAGTACTTAATGGAAACGATACATAATGATACATAAGAGCCATGTCATACATTCAGCCTAGGAATAGTAGCATTGTGCACTATTAAAAATATACACATCAATTGCTCGAATCCCATTGTTGCAAAGTAAAACTCTAATAAAACTCTAGTCTGACATCAACAGAGAAGACTTAGTGTATGTACTACAAATACAGCATTAGGATTTCGAGTGGACCATGCACCTTGTGAACCATCAGAGGCTTATGACGCAACATATCTTCCAGTTGCTATTAGACAAGTTATAATTCTCAACCATTTTTCGGAACTGGTTTCTTGGGTCCGTGAGTAAATGCCAAATGAGATGATAGTCCTTAAGTAAGTTCCTGGCGATCCCATGTCACGCTCTTGCCCATCAGCCGGTGAACGCTGAGACGGAACTCGATGAGAGCGATGTATTTTTTAAGTGCTCCGAATGTATTTCTAACAAGCGTGCGATTCACTTCGTGAGTAAACCGCAGCTGCAGCTCATTCAAACAGTCGAGCCAACTTTCTACATCACAATATGCGTTTTGTAGTTAGTCGAGTTACCTTTTGTGTGGCACATGCACGGGTCGTTAGCGTCCAGCTCCCAGCTTATAGAGTCCTGTATTGACACAGACGTCAATACATCTCGATGTCATGCAACACACAAAGTCTGTCGTATACAGGTGGGTTAACACATGTACGATACCTTTTGTGTGGCCTATGCACGGGTCGTTAGCGTCCAGCTCCCGGCTTATAGAGAGTCCTGTATTGACACAGACGTCAATACATCTCGATGTCAAGCAACACACAAAGTCTGTCGCATACAGGTGGGTTAACACACATGTACGATGTGTGCGATGGCGCGCCCGTTTACAATGGGACACGACGATGATCATTGTTAACCAAACTACTTTAAAGAAGTAGTCCAGTTACACATTTGTGGGCTTATAACTTGGCTTCTGAATGTCCTAGAGATATCAGGTTTGTTTTAGTGAACTCCAAACAACAGCCCCTACAACCACAAAAAGGAATGGAGTCATTAGCACTTATGGTTTGTAAATGGCACCCAGAATTATGTTGCACGAAGCACAATTTCACATCATTCTGGGTTCATTTGTGTGAAAACAAGGTCCAATCAGGCTGAAACGTTACAGGAAGGTAGAATCTATTGAGTTGTAAGTGATCTGAACGTTTCATGATGATAGCACTTTCCTAAGGGGGTCAAACCATGTCCCAAAGGTCACCGGATCTGGTGTCAATTTAAAGAAGTAGTCCAGTTACACCTTTGTGGGCTTATAACTTGGCTTCTGAATGTCCTAGAGATATCAGGTTTGTTTTAGTGTACTCCAATCAACAGCCCCTACAACCACAAAAAGGAATGGAGTCATTAGCACTTATGGTTTGTAAATGGCACCCAGAATTATGTTGCACGAAGCACAATTTCACATCATTCTGGGTCCATTTGTGTGAAAACGAGGTCCAATCAGGCTGAAACGTTACAAGAAGGTAGAATCTATTGAGTTGTAAGTGATCTGAACGTTTCATGATGATCGCACATTCCTCTAGGGGGTCAAACCATGTCCCAAAGGTCATCGGGCCTGGTGTCACT
This sequence comes from Nothobranchius furzeri, assembly GCF_043380555.1. NCBI lineage: Eukaryota > Metazoa > Chordata > Actinopteri > Cyprinodontiformes > Nothobranchiidae > Nothobranchius > Nothobranchius furzeri. The sequence continues at coordinate 1,610,679 of NC_091753.1, forward strand.
TTAAAGAAGTAGTCCAGTTACACCTTTGTGGGCTTATAACTTGGCTTCTGAATGTCCAAGAGAGGTCAGGTTTGTTTTAGTGTACTCCAATCAACAGCCCCTACAACCACAAAAAGGAATGGAGTCATTAGCACTTATGGTTTGTAAATGGCACCCAGAATTATGTTGCACGAAGCACAATTTCACATCATTCTGGGTTCATTTGTGTGAAAACAAGGTCCAATCAGGCTGAAACGTTACAGGAAGGTAGAATCTATGGAGTTGTAAGTGATCTGAACGTTTCATGATGATAGCCCTTTCCTAAGGGGGTCAAACCATGTCCCAAAGGTCACCGGATCTGGTGTCGATTTAAAGAAGTAGTCCAGTTACACATTTGTGGGCTTATAACTTGGCTTCTGAATGTCCTAGAGAGGTCAGGTTTGTTTTAGTGTACTCCAATCAACAGCCCCTACAACCACAAAAAGGAATGGAGTCACTAGCATTTATGGTTTGTAAATATCACCCAGAATTATGTTGCACGAAGCACAATTTCACATCATTCTGGGTCCATTTGTGTTAAAACAAGGTCCACTCAGGCTGAAACATTACAGGAAGGTAGAATCTATTAAGTTGTAAGTGATCTGAACGTTTCATGATGATAGCACTTCCCTAACGGGGTCAAACCATGTCCCAAAGGTCACCGGATCTGGTGTCTAAAGAAGTAGTCCAGTTACAAATTTGTGGGCTTATAACTTGGCTTCTGAATGTCCTAGAGAGATCAGGTTTGTTTTAGTATACTCCAATCAACAGCCCCTACAACCACAAAAAGGAATGGAGTCATTAGACTTATGGTTTTTAAATGGCACCCAGAATTATGTTGCACGAAGCACAATTTCACATCATTCTGGGTTCATTTGTGTGAAAACAAGGTCCAATCAGGCTGAAACGTTACAGGAAGGTAGAATCTATTGCGTTGTAAGTGATCTGAACGTTTCATGATGATCGCACATTCCTATAGGGGGTCAAACCATGTCCCAAAGGTCACCGGATCTGGTGTCAATTTAAAGTAGTAGTCCAGTTACACATTTGTGGGCTTAAACCTTGGCTTCTGAATGTCCTAGAGCGATCAGGTTTTTTTTAGTGTACTCCAATCAACAGCCCCTACAACCACAAAAAGAAATGGAGACATTAGCACTTATGGTTTTTAAATGGCACCCAGAATTATGTTGCACGAAGCACAATTTCACATCATTCTGGGTTCATTTGTGTAAAAACAAGGTCCAATCAGGCTGAAACAATACAGGAAGGTAGAATCTATTGAGTTGTAAGTGATCTGAACGTTTCAAGATGATCGCACATGCCTATAGGGGGTCAAACCATGTCCCAAATGTCACCGGGCCTGGTGTCACTTTAAAGAAGTAGTCCAGTTACACCTTTGTGGGCTTATAACTTGGCTTCTGAATGTCCTAGAGAGGTTAGGTTTGTTTTAGTGTACTCTAATCAAAAGCCCCTACAACCACAAAAAGGAATGGAGTCATTAGCACTTATGGTTTGTAAATGGCACCCAGAATTACGTTGCACGAAGCACAATTTCACATCATTCTGGGTTCATTTGTGTGAAAACAAGGTCCAATCAGGCTGAAACGTTACAGGAAGGTAGAATCTATTGAGTTGTAAGTGATCTGAATGTTTCATGATGATAGCACTTTCCTAAGGGGGTCAAACCATGTCCCAAAGGTCACCGGATCTGGTGTCAATTTAAAGAAGTAGTCCAGTTACACATTTGTGGGCTTATAACTTGGCTTCTGAATGTCCTAGAGAGATCAGGTTTGTTTTAGTGTACTCCAATCAACAGCCCCTACAACCACAAAAAGGAATGGAGTCATTAGCACTAATGGTTTGTAAATGGCACCCAGAATTATGTTGCACAAAGCACAATTTCACATCATTCTGGGTCCATTTGTGTGAAAACAAGGTCCAATCAGGCTGAAACATTACAGGAAGGTAGAATCTATTAAGTTGTAAGTGATCTGAACGTTTCATGATGATAGCACTTCCCTAAGGGGGTCAAACCATGTCCCAAAGGTCACTGGATCTGGTGTAAATTTAAAGAAGTAGTCCAGTTACACATTTGTGGGCTTATAACTTGGCTTCTGAATGTCCTAGAGAGATCAGGTTTGTTTTAGTGTACTCCAATCAACAGCCCCTACAACCACAAAAGGAATGGAGTCATTAGCACTTATGGTTTGTAAATGGCACCCAGAATTATGTTGCACGAAGCACAATTTCACATCATTCTGGGTCCATTTGTGTGAAAACAAGGTCCAATCAGGCTGAAACGTTACAAGAAGGTAGAATCTATTGAGTTGTAAGTGATCTGAACGTTTCATGATGATCTCACATTCCCATAGGGGGTCAAACCATGTCCCAAAGGTCACCAGGCCTGGTGTCACTTTAAAGAAGTAGTCCAGTTACACCTTTGTGGGCTTATAACTTGGCTTCTGAATGTCCTAGAGAGGTCAGGTTTGTTTTAGTGTACTCCAATCAACACCCCCTACAACCACAAAAAGGAATGGAGTCATTAGCACTTATGGTTTGTAAATGGCACCCAGAATTATGTTGCACGAAGCACAATTTCACATCATTCTGGGTCCATTTGTGTGAAAACAAGGTCCAATCAGGCTGAAACAATACAGGAAGGTAGAATCTATTGAGTTGTAAGTGATCTGAACGTTTCATGATGATAGCACTTTCCTAAGGGGGTCAAACCATGTCCCAAAGGTCACCGGATCTGGTGTCAATTTAAAGTAGTAGTCCAGTTACACATTTGTGGACTTATAACTTGGCTTCTGAATGTCCTAGAGAGATCAGGTTTGTTTTAATGTACTCCAATCAACAGCCCCTACAACCACAAAAAGGAATGGAGTCATTAGCATTTATGGTTTGTAAATGGCACCCAGAATTATGTTGCACGAAGCACAATTTCACATCATTCTGGGTTCATTTGTGTGAAAACAAGGTCCAATCCGGCTGAAACGTTACAGGAAGGTAGAATCTATTGAGTTGTAAGTGATCTGAACGTTTCATGATGATAGCACTTTCCTAAGGGGGTCAAACCATGTCCCAAAGGTCACCGGATCTGGTGTCAATTTAAAGAAGTAGTCCAGTTACACATTTGTGGGCTTATAACTTGGCTTCTGAATGTCCTAGAGCGATCAGGTTTGCTTTAGTGTACTCCAATCAACAGCCCCTACAACCACAAAAAGGAATGGAGTCATTAGCACTTATCGTTTGTAAATGGCACCCAGAATTATGTTGCACGAAGCACAATTTCACATCATTCTGGGTCCATTTGTGTGAAAACAAGGTCCAATCAGGCTGAAACGCTACAAGAAGGTAGAATCTATTGAGTTGTAAGTGATCTGAACGTTTCAAGATGATCGCACATTCCTATAGGGGGTAAAACCATGTCCCAAAGGTCACCGGGCCTGGTGTCACTTTAAAGAAGTAGTCCAGTTACACCTTTGTGGGCTTATATCTTGGCTTCTGAATGTCCTAGAGAGGTCAGGTTTGTTTTAGTGTACTCCAATCAACAGCCCCTACAACCACAAAAAGGAATGGAGTAATTAGCACTTATGGTTTGTAAATGGCCCCCAGAATTATGTTGCACGAAGCACAATTTCACATCATTCTGGGTCCATTTGTCTGAAAACAAGGTCCAATCAGGCTGAAACGTTACAGGAAGGTAGAATCTATTGAGTTGTAAGTGATCTGAACGTTTCATGATGTTAGCACTTTCCTAAGGTGGTCAAACCATGTCCCAAAGGTCACCGGATCTGGTGTCAATTTAAAGAAGTAGTCCAGTTACACATTTGTGGGCTTATAACTTGGCTTCTGAATGTCCTAGAGAGATCAGGTTTGTTTTAGTATACTCCAATCAACAGCCCCTACAACCACAATAAGGAATGGAGTCATTAGCACTTATGGTTTTTAAATAGCACCCAGAATTATGTTGCACGAAGCACAATTTCACATCATTCTGGGTTCATTTGTGTGAAAACAAGGTACAATCAGGCTGAAACGTTACAGGAAGGTAGAATCTATTGAATTGTAAGTGATCTGAACGTTTCATGATGATAGCACTTTCCTAAGGGGGTCAAACCATGTCCCAAAGGTCACCGGGCCTGGTGTCACTTTAAAGAAGTAGTCCAGTTACACCTTTGTGGGCTTATAACTTGGCTTCTGAATATCCTAGAGAGGTCAGGTTTGTTTTAGAGTACTCCAATTAGCAGCCCCCATTACCACTAAAAGGAATGAAGTCATTAGCATTTATGGTTTGTAAATGGCACCCAGAATTATGTTGCACGAAGCACAATTTCACATCATTCTGGGTCAATTTGTGTGAAAACAAGGTCCAATCCGGCTGACACGCTACAAGAAGGTAGAATCTATTGAGTTGTAAGTGATCTGAACGTTTCAAGATGATCGCACATTCCTATAGGGGGTCAAACCATGTCCCAAAGGTCACCGGGCCAAGTGTCACTTTAAAGAAGTAGTCCAGTTACACTTTTGTGGGCTTATAACTTGGCTTCTGAATGTCCTAGAGAGATCAGGTTTGTTTTAGTATACTCCAATCAACAGCCCCTACAACGACAAAAAGGAATGGAGTCATTAGCACTTATGGTTTGTAAATGGCACCCAGAATTATGTTGCACGATGCACAATTTCACATCATTCTGGGTTCATTTGTGTGAAAACAAGGTCCAATCAGGCTGCAACGTTACAAGAAGGTAGAATCTATTTAGTTGTAAGTGATCTGAACGTTTCATGATGATAGCGCTTTCCTAAGGGGATCAAACCATGTCCCAAAGGTCACCGGATCTGGTGTCAGTTTAAAGAAGTAGTCCAGTTACACATTTGTGGGCTTATAACTTGGCTTCTGAATGTCCTAGAGAGATCAAGTTTGTTTTAGTGTACTCCAATCAACATCCCCTACAACCACAAAAGGAATGGAGTCATTAGCACTTATGGTTTGTAAATGGCATCCAGAATTATGTTGCACGAAGCACAATTTCACATCATTCTGGGTCCATTTGTGTGAAAACAAGGTCCAATCAGGCTGAAACGTTACAAGAAGGTAAAATCTATTGAGTTGTAAGTGATCTGAACGTTTCATGATGATCTCACATTCCCATAGGGGGTCAAACCATGTCCCAAAGGTCACCGGATCTGGTGTCAATTTAAAGTAGTAGTCCAGTTACACATTTGTGGACTTATAACTTGGCTTCTGAATGTCCTAGAGAGATCAGGTTTGTTTTAGTGTACTCCAATCAACAGCCCCTACAACCACAAAAGGAATGGAGTCATTAGCCTTCTGGTTTGTAAATGGCCCCCAGAATTATGTTGCACGAAGCACAATTTCACATCATTCTGGGTCCATTTGTCTGAAAACAAGGTCCAATCAGGCTGAAACGTTACAGGAAGGTAGAATCTATTGAGTTGTAAGTGATCTGAACGTTTCATGATGTTAGCACTTTCCTAAGGTGGTCAAACCATGTCCCAAAGGTCACCGGATCTGGTGTCAATTTAAAGAAGTAGTCCAGTTACACATTTGTGGGCTTATAACTTGGCTTCTGAATGTCCTAGAGAGATCAGGTTTGTTTTAGTATACTCCAATCAACAGCCCCTACAACCACAATAAGGAATGGAGTCATTAGCACTTATGGTTTTTAAATAGCACCAAGAATTATGTTGCACGAATCACAATTTCACATCATTCTGGGTTCATTTGTGTGAAAACAAGGTACAATCAGGCTGAAACGTTACAGGAAGGTAGAATCTATTGAATTGTAAGTGATCTGAACGTTTCATGATGATAGCACTTTCCTAAGGGGGTCAAACCATGTCCCAAAGGTCACCGGGCCTGGTGTCACTTTAAAGAAGTAGTCCAGTTACACCTTTGTGGGCTTATAACTTGGCTTCTGAATATCCTAGAGAGGTCAGGTTTGTTTTAGAGTACTCCAATTAGCAGCCCCCATTACCACTAAAAGGAATGAAGTCATTAGCATTTATGGTTTGTAAATGGCACCCAGAATTATGTTGCACGAAGCACAATTTCACATCATTCTGGGTCAATTTGTGTGAAAACAAGGTCCAATTCGGCTGACACGCTACAAGAAGGTAGAATCTATTGAGTTGTAAGTGATCTGAACGTTTCAAGATGATCGCACATTCCTATAGGGGGTCAAACCATGTCCCAAAGGTCACCGGGCCAAGTGTCACTTTAAAGAAGTAGTCCAGTTACACCTTTGTGGGCTTATAACTTGGCTTCTGAATGTCCTAGAGAGATCAGGTTTGTTTTAGTATACTCCAATCAACAGCCCCTACAACGACAAAAAGGAATGGAGTCATTAGCACTTATGGTTTGTAAATGGCACCCAGAATTATGTTGCACGATGCACAATTTCACATCATTCTGGGTTCATTTGTGTGAAAACAAGGTCCAATCAGGCTGCAACGTTACAAGAAGGTAGAATCTATTTAGTTGTAAGTGATCTGAACGTTTCATGATGATAGCGCTTTCCTAAGGGGATCAAACCATGTCCCAAAGGTCACCGGATCTGGTGTCAGTTTAAAGAAGTAGTCCAGTTACACATTTGTGGGCTTATAACTTGGCTTCTGAATGTCCTAGAGAGATCAAGTTTGTTTTAGTGTACTCCAATCAACATCCCCTACAACCACAAAAGGAATGGAGTCATTAGCACTTATGGTTTGTAAATGGCATCCAGAATTATGTTGCACGAAGCACAATTTCACATCATTCTGGGTCCATTTGTGTGAAAACAAGGTCCAATCAGGCTGAAACGTTACAAGAAGGTAAAATCTATTGAGTTGTAAGTGATCTGAACGTTTCATGATGATCTCACATTCCCATAGGGGGTCAAACCATGTCCCAAAGGTCACCGGATCTGGTGTCAATTTAAAGTAGTAGTCCAGTTACACATTTGTGGACTTATAACTTGGTTTCTGAATGTCCTAGAGAGATCAGGTTTGTTTTAATGTACTCCAATCAACAGCCCCTACAACCACAAAAAGGAATGGAGCCATTAGCATTTATGGTTTGTAAATGGCACCCAGAATTATGTTGCACGAAGCACAATTTCACATCATTCTGGGTTCATTTGTGTGAAAACAAGGTCCAATCCGGCTGAAACGTTACAGGAAGGTAGAATCTATTGAGTTGTAAGTGATCTGAACGTTTCATGATGATAGCACTTTCCTAAGGGGGTCAAACCATGTCCCAAAGGTCACTGGATCTGGTGTCAATATAAAGAAGTAGTCCAGTTACACATTTGTGGGCTTATAACTTGGCTTCTGAATGTCCTAGAGCGATCAGGTTTGCTTTAGTGTACTCCAATCAACAGCCCCTACAACCACAAAAAGGAATGGAGACATTAGCACTTATGGTTTTTAAATGGCACCCAGAATTATGTTGCACGAAGCACAATTTCACATCATTCTGGGTTCATTTGTGTGAAAACAAGGTCCAATCAGGCTGAAACAATACAGGAAGGTAGAATCTATTGAGTTGTAAGTGATCTGAACGTTTCATGATGATCACACTTTCCAAAGGGGGTCAAACCATGTCCCAAAGGTCACTGGATCTGGTGTCACTTTGAAGAAGTAGTCCAGTTGCACATTTGTGGGCTTATAACTTGGCTTCTGAATGTCCTAGAGAGGTCAGGGTTGTTTTAGTGTACTCCAATCAACAGCCCCTACAACCACAAAAAGGAATGGAGTCATTAGCATTTATGGTTTGTAAATGGCACCCAGAATTATGTTGCACGAAGCACAATTTCACATCATTCTGGGTTCATTTGTGTGAAAACAAGGTCCAATCAGGTTGAAACGTTACAGGAAGGTAGAATCTACTGAGTTGTAAGTGATCTGAACGTTTCATGATGATAGCACTTTCCTAAGGGGGTCAAACGATGTCCCAAAGATCACCGGATCTGGTGTCAATTTAAAGAAGTAGTCCAGTTACACATTTGTGGGCTTATAACTTGGCTTCTGAATGTCCTAGAGAGATCAGGTTTGTTTTAGTATACTCCAATCAACAGCCCCTACAACCACAATAAGGAATGGAGTCATTAGCACTTATGGTTTTTAAATGGCACCCAGAATTATGTTGCACGAAGCACAATTTCACATCATTCTGGGTTCATTTGTGTGAAAACAAGGTACAATTAGGCTGAAACGTTACAGGAAGGTAGAATCTATTGAATTGTAAGTGATCTGAACGTTTCATGATGATAGCACTTTCCTCAGGGGGTCAAACCATGTCCCAAATGTCACCGGGCCTGGTGTCACTTTAAAGAAGTAGTCCAGTTACACCTTTGTGGGCTTATAACTTAGCTTCTGAATATCCTAGAGAGGTCAGGTTTGTTTTAGAGTACTCCAATTAGCAGCCCCATTACCACTAAAAGGAATGAAGTCATTAGCATTTATGGTTTGTAAATGGCACCCAGAATTATGTTGCACGAAGCACAATTTCACATCATTCTGGGTTCATTTGTGTGAAAACAAGGTCCAATCAGGCTGAAACGTTACAGGAAGGTAGAATCTATTTAGTTGTAAGTGATCTGAACGTTTCATGATGATAGCACTTTCCTAAGGGGGTCAAACCATGTCCCAAAGGTCACCGGGCCTGGTGTCACTTTAAAGAAGTAGTCCAGTTACACATTCGTGGGCTTATAACTTGGCTTCTGAATGTCCTAGAGAGATCAGGTTTGTTTTAATGTACTCCAATCAACAGCCCCTACAACCACAAAAAGGAATGGAGTCATTAGCATTTATGGTTTGTAAATGGCACCCAGAATTATGTTGCACGAAGCACAATTTCACATCATTCTGGGTTCATTTGTGTGAAAACAAGGTCCAATCAGGCTGAAACGTTACAGGAAGGTAGAATCTATTTAGTTGTAAGTGATCTGAACGTTTCATGATGATAGCGCTTTCCTAAGGGGATCAAACCATGTCCCAAAGGTCACCGGATCTGGTGTCAATTTAAAGAAGTAGTCCAGTTACACATTTGTGGGCTTATAACTTGGCTTCTGAATGTCCTAGAGAGATCAGGTTTGTTTTAATGTACTCCAATCAACAGCCCCTACAACCACAAAAAGGAATGGAGTAATTAGCACTTATGGTTTGTAAATGGCCCCCAGAATTATGTTGCACGAAGCACAATTTCACATCATTTTGGGGCCATTTGTGTGAAAACAAGGTCCAATCAGGCTGAAACGTTACAGGAAGGTAGAATCTATTGAGTTGTAAGTGATCTGAACGTTTCATGATGATAGCACTTTCCTAAGGGGGTCAAACCATGTCCCAAAGGTCACCGGATCTTGTGGTAATTTAAAGAAGTAGTCCAGTTACACATTTGTGGGCTTATAACTTGGCTTCTGAATGTCCTAGAGACATCAGGTTTGTTTTAGTATACTCCAATCAACAGCCCCTACAACCACAATAAGGAATGGAGTCATTAGCACTTATGGTTTTTAAATGGCACCCAGAATTATGTTGCACGAAGCACAATTTCACATCATTCTGGGTTCATTTGTGTGAAAACAAGGTACAATCAGGCTGAAACGTTACAGGAAGGTAGAATCTATTGAATTGTAAGTGATCTGAACGTTTCATGATGATAGCACTTTCCTCAGGGGGTCAAACCATGTCCCAAATGTCACCGGGCCTGGTGTCACTTTAAAGAAGTAGTCCAGTTACACCTTTGTGGGCTTATAACTTGGCTTCTGAATATCCTAGAGAGGTCAGGTTTGTTTTAGAGTACTCCAATTAGCAGCCCCATTACCACTAAAAGGAATGAAGTCATTAGCATTTATGGTTTGTAAATGGCACCCAGAATTATGTTGCACGAAGCACAATTTCACATCATTCTGGGTTCATTTGTGTGAAAACAAGGTCCAATCAGGCTGAAACGTTACAGGAAGGTAGAATCTATTTAGTTGTAAGTGATCTGAACGTTTCATGATGATAGCACTTTCCTAAGGGGGTCAAACCATGTCCCAAAGGTCACCGGGCCTGGTGTCACTTTAAAGAAGTAGCCCAGTTACACATTCGTGGGCTTATAACTTGGCTTCTGAATGTCCTAGAGAGATCAGGTTTGTTTTAATGTACTCCAATCAACAGCCCCTACAACCACAAAAAGGAATGGAGTCATTAGCATTTATGGTTTGTAAATGGCACCCAGAATTATGTTGCACGAAGCACAATTTCACATCATTCTGGGTTCATTTGTGTGAAAACAAGGTCCAATCAGGCTGAAACGTTACAGGAAGGTAGAATCTATTTAGTTGTAAGTGATCTGAACGTTTCATGATGATAGCGCTTTCCTAAGGGGATCAAACCATGTCCCAAAGGTCACCGGAACTGGTGTCAATTTAAAGAAGTAGTCCAGTTACACATTTGTGGGCTTATAACTTGGCTTCTGAATGTCCTAGAGAGATCAGGTTTGTTTTAATGTACTCCAATCAACAGCCCCTACAACCACAAAAAGGAATGGAGATATTAGCACTTATGGTTTGTAAATGGCACCCAGAATTATGTTGCACGAAGCACAATTTCACATCATTCTGGGTTCATTTGTGTGAAAACAAGGTCCAATCAGGCTGCAACGTTACAAGAAGGTAGAATCTATTTAGTTGTAAGTGATCTGAACGTTTCATGATGATAGCGCTTTCCTAAGGGGATGAAACCATGTCCCAAAGGTCACCGGATCTGGTGTCAGTTTAAAGAAGTAGTCCAGTTACACATTTGTGGGCTTATAACTTGGCTTCTGAATGTCCTAGAGAGATCAAGTTTGTTTTAGTGTACTCCAATCAACAGCCCCTACAACCACAAAAGGAATGGAGTCATTAGCACTTATGGTTTGTAAATGGCATCCAGAATTATGTTGCACGAAGCACAATTTCACATCATTCTGGGTCCATTTGTGTGAAAACAAGGTCCAATCAGGCTGAAACGTTACAAGAAGGTAAAATCTATTGAGTTGTAAGTGATCTGAACGTTTCATGATGATCTCACATTCCCATAGGGGGTCAAACCATGTCCCAAAGGTCACCGGATCTGGTGTCAATTTAAAGTAGTAGTCCAGTTACACATTTGTGGACTTATAACTTGGCTTCTGAATGTCCTAGAGAGATCAGGTTTGTTTTAATGTACTCCAATCAACAGCCCCTACAACCACAAAAAGGAATGGAGTCATTAGCATTTATGGTTTGTAAATGGCACCCAGAATTATGTTGCACGAAGCACAATTTCACATCATTCTGGGTTCATTTGTGTGAAAACAAGGTCCAATCCGGCTGAAACGTTACAGGAAGGTAGAATCTATTGAGTTGTAAGTGATCTGAACGTTTCATGATGATAGCACTTTCCTAAGGGGGTCAAACCATGTCCCAAAGGTCACTGGATCTGGTGTCAATTTAAAGAAGTAGTCCAGTTACACATTTGTGGGCTTATAACTTGGCTTCTGAATGTCCTAGAGACATCAGGTTTGTTTTAGTATACTCCAATCAACAGCCCCTACAACCACAATAAGGAATGGAGTCATTAGCACTTATGGTTTTTAAATGGCACCCAGAATTATGTTGCACGAAGCACAATTTCACATCATTCTGGGTTCATTTGTGTGAAAACAAGGTACAATCAGGCTGAAACGTTACAGGAAGGTAGAATCTATTGAATTGTAAGTGATCTGAACGTTTCATGATGATAGCACTTTCCTCAGGGGGTCAAACCATGTCCCAAATGTCACCGGGCCTGCTGTCACTTTAAAGAAGTAGTCCAGTTACACCTTTGTGGGCTTATAACTTGGCTTCTGAATATCCTAGAGAGGTCAGGTTTGTTTTAGAGTACTCCAATTAACAGCCCCATTACCACTAAAAGGAATGAAGTCATTAGCATTTATGGTTTGTAAATGGCACCCAGAATTATGTTGCACGAAGCACAATTTCACATCATTCTGGGTTCATTTGTGTGAAAACAAGGTCCAATCAGGCTGAAACGTTACAGGAAGGTAGAATCTATTGAGTTGTAAGTGATCTGAACGTTTCATGATGATAGCACTTTCCTATAGGGGGTCAAACCATGTCCCAAAGGTCACCGGGCCTGGTGTCACTTTAAAGAAGTAGTCCAGTTACACATTCGTGGGCTTATAACTTGGCTTCTGAATGTCCTAGAGAGATCAGGTTTGTTTTAATGTACTCCAATCAACAGCCCCTACAACCACAAAAAGGAATGGAGATATTAGCACTTATGGTTTGTAAATGGCACCCAGAATTATGTTGCACGAAGCACAATTTCACATCATTCTGGGTTCATTTGTGTGAAAACAAGGTCCAATCAGGCTGAAACGTTACAGGAAGGTAGAATCTATTGAGTTGCAAGTGATCTGAACGTTTCATGATGATAGCACTTTCCTAAGGGGGTCAAACCATGTCCCAAAAGTCACCGGATCTGGTGTCAATTTAAAGAAGTAGTCCAGTTACACATTTGTGGGCTTATAACTTGGCTTCTGAATGTCCTAGAGAGATCAGGTTTGTTTTAGTGTACTCCAATCAACAGCCCCTACAACCACAAAAAGGAATGGAGTCATTAGCACTTATGGTTTGTAAATGGCACCCAGAATTATGTTGCACGAAGCACAATTTCACATCATTCTGGGTCCATTTGTGTGAAAACAAGGTCCAATCAGGCTGAAACGCTACAAGAAGGTAGAATCTATTGAGTTGTAAGTGATCTGAACATTTCAAGATGATCGCACATTCCTATAGGGGGTAAAACCATGTCCCAAAGGTCACCGGGCCTGGTGTCACTTTAAAGTAGTAGTCCTGTTACACCTTTTGGGCTTATAACTTGGCTTCTGAATGTCCTAGAGAGGTTAGTTTGTTTTAGTATACTCCAATCAACAGCCCCTAAAACCACAAAAAGGAATGGAGTCATTAGCACTTATGGTTTGTAAATGGCACCCAGAATTATGTTGCACGAAGCACAATTTCACATCATTCTGGGTCCATTTGTGTGAAAACAAGGTCCAATCAGGCTGAAACTCTACAAGAAGGTAGAATCTATTGAGTTGTAAGTGATCTGAATGTTTCAAGATGATCGCACATTCTTATAGGGGGTAAAACCATGTGCCAAAGGTCACCGGGCCTGGTGTCACTTTAAAGAAGTTGTCCAGTTACACCTTTGTGGGCTTATAACTTGGCTTCTGAATGTCCTAGAGAGGTCAAGTTTGTTTTAGTGTACTCCAATCAACAGCCCCTACAACCACAAAAAGGAATGGAGTCATTAGCACTTATGGTTTGTAAATGGCACCCAGAATTATGTTGCACGAAGCACAATTTCACATCATTCTGGGTTCATTTGTGTGAAAACAAGGTCCAATCAGGCTGAAACGTTACAGGAAGGTAGAATCTATTGAGTTGTAAGTGATCTGAACGTTTCATGATGATAGCACTTTCCTAAGGGGGTCAAACCATGTCCCAAAGGTCACCGGATCTGGTGTCAATTTAAAGAAGTAGTCCAGTTACACATTTGTGGGCTTATAACTTGGCTTCTGAATGTCCTAGAGAGATCAGGTTTATTTTAGTGTACTCCAATCAACAGCCCCTACAACCACAAAAAGGAATGGAGTCATTAGCACTTATTGTTTTTAAATGGCACCCAGAATTATGTTGCACGAAGCACAATTTCACATCATTCTGGGTCCATTTGTGTGAAAACAAGGTCCAATCGGGCTGAAACGTTACAGGAAGGTAGAATCTATTGAGTTGTAAGTGATCTGAACGTTTCATGATGATAGCACTTTCCTAAGGGGGTCAAACCATGTCCCAAAGGTCACTGGATCTGGTGTCAATTTAAAGAAGTAGTCCAGTTACACATTTGTGGGCTTATAACTTGGCTTCTGAATGTCCTAGAGAGATCAGGTTTGTTTTAATGTACTCCAATCAACAGCCCCTACAACCACAAAAAGGAATGGAGTCATTAGCACTTATGGTTTGTAAGTGGCACCCAGAATTATGTTGCACGAAGCACAATTTCACATCATTCTGGGTCAATTTGTGTGAAAACAAGTTCCAATCTGGCTGAAACGCTACAAGAAGGTAGAATCTATTGAGTTGTAAGTGATCTGAACGTTTCAAGATGATCGCACATTCCTATAGGGGGTCAAACCATGTCCCAAAGGTCACCGGGCCAAGTGTCACTTTAAAGAAGTAGTCCAGTTACACCTTTGTGGGCTTATAACTTGGCTTCTGAATGTCCTAGAGAGGTTAGGTTTGTTTTAGTGTACTCCAATCAACAGCCCCTACAACCACAAAAAGGAATGGAGTCATTAGCACTTATGGTTTTTAAATGGCACCCAGAATTATGTTGCACGAAGCACAATTTCACATCATTCTGGGTTCATTTGTGTGAAAACAAGGTCCAATCAGGCTGAAACGTTACAGGAAGGTAGAATCTATTGCGTTGTAAGTGATCTGAACGTTTCATGATGGTAGCACTTTCCTAAGGGGGTCAAACCATGTCCCAAAGGTCACCGGATATGGTGTCAATTTAAAGAAGTAGTCCAGTTACACATTTGTGGGCTTATAACTTGGCTTCTGAATGTCCTAGAGCGATCAGTTTTGTTTTAGTGTACTCCAATCAACAGCCCCTACAACCACAAAAAGGAATGGAGTCATTAGCACTTATGGTTTTTAAATGGCACCCAGAATTATGTTGCACGAAGCACAATTTCACATCATTCTGGGTTCATTTGTGTGAAAACAAGGCCCAATCAGACTGAAACGTTACAGGAAGGTAGAATCTATTGAGTTGTAAGTGATCTGAACGTTTCATGATGATAGCACTTTCCTAAGGGGGTCAAACCATGTCCCAAAGGTCACCGGATCTGGTGTCAATTTAAAGAAGTAGTCCAGTTACACATTTGTGGGCTTATAACTTGGCTTCTGAATGTCCTAGAGAGATCAGGTTTGTTTTAGTGTACTCCAATCAACAGCCCCTGCAACCACAAAAAGGAATGGAGTCATTAGCACTTATGGTTTGTAAATGGCACCCAGAATTATGTTGCACGAAGCACAATTTCACATCATTCTGGGTCCATTTGTGTGAAAACAAGGTCCAATCAGGCTGAAACATTACAG
Source organism: Nothobranchius furzeri (assembly GCF_043380555.1). Classification (NCBI taxonomy): domain Eukaryota; kingdom Metazoa; phylum Chordata; class Actinopteri; order Cyprinodontiformes; family Nothobranchiidae; genus Nothobranchius; species Nothobranchius furzeri. The sequence continues at coordinate 1,625,882 of NC_091753.1, forward strand.
GAAGGTAGAATCTATTAAATTGTAAGTGATCTGAACGTTTCATGATGATAGCACTTCCCTAAGGGGGTCAAACCATGTCCCAAAGGTCACCGGATCTGGTGTCTAAAGAAGTAGTCCAGTTACACATTTGTGGGCTTATAACTTGGCTTCTGAATGTCCTAGAGAGATCAGGTTTGTTTTAGTATACTCCAATCAACAGCCCCTACAACCACAAAAAGGAATGGAGTCATTAGCACTTATGGTTTTTAAATGGCACCCAGAATTATGTTGCACGAAGCACAATTTCACATCATTCTGGGTTCATTTGTGTGAAAACAAGGTCCAATCAGGCAGAAACGTTACAGGAAGGTAGAATCTATTGAGTTGTAAGTGATCTGAACGTTTCATGATGATAGCACTTTCCTATAGGGGGTCAAACCATGTCCCAAAGGTCACCGGGCCTGGTGTCACTTTAAAGAAGTAGTCCAGTTACACCTTTGTGGGCTTATAACTTGGCTTCTGAATGTCCTAGAGAGATCAGGGTTGTTTTAGTGTACTCCAATCAACAGCCCCTACAACCACAAAAAGTAATGGAGTCATTAGCACTTATGGTTCTTAAATGGCACCCAGAATTATGTTGCACGAAGCACAATTTCACATCATTCTGGGTCCATTTGTGTGAAAACAAGGTCCAATCAGGCTGAAACGTTACAGGAAGGTAGAATCTATTGAGTTGTAAGTGATCTGAACGTTTCAAGATGATCGCACATTCCTATAGGGGGTAAAACCATGTCCCAAAGGTCACCGGGCCTGGTGTCACTTTAAAGAAGTAGTCCAGTTACATCTTTGTAGGCTTATAACTTGACTTCTGAATGTCCTAGAGAGATCAGGTTTGTTTTAATGTACTCCAATCAACAGCCCCTACAACCACAAAAAGGAATGGAGTCATTAGCACTTATGGTTTGTAAATGGCACCCAGAATTATGTTGCACGAAGCACAATTTCACATCATTCTGGGTTCATTTGTGTGAAAACAAGGTCCAATCAGGCTGAAACGTTACAGGAAGGTAGAATCTATTGAGTTGTAAGTGATCTGAACGTTTCATGATGATAGCACTTTCCTAAGGGGGTCAAACCATGTCCCAAAGGTCACCGGATCTGGTGTCAATTTAAAGAAGTAGTCCAGTTACACATTTGTGGGCTTATAACTTGGCTTCTGAATGTCCTAGAGAGATCAGGTTTATTTTAGTGTACTCCAATCAACAGCCCCTACAACCACAAAAAGGAATGGAGTCATTAGCACTTATTGTTTTTAAATGGCACCCAGAATTATGTTGCACGAAGCACAATTTCACATCATTCTGGGTCCATTTGTGTGAAAACAAGGTCCAATCGGGCTGAAACGTTACAGGAAGGTAGAATCTATTGAGTTGTAAGTGATCTGAACGTTTCATGATGATAGCACTTTCCTAAGGGGGTCAAACCATGTCCCAAAGGTCACTGGATCTGGTGTCAATTTAAAGAAGTAGTCCAGTTACACATTTGTGGGCTTATAACTTGGCTTCTGAATGTCCTAGAGAGATCAGGTTTGTTTTAATGTACTCCAATCAACAGCCCCTACAACCACAAAAAGGAATGGAGTCATTAGCACTTATGGTTTGTAAGTGGCACCCAGAATTATGTTGCACGAAGCACAATTTCACATCATTCTGGGTCAATTTGTGTGAAAACAAGTTCCAATCTGGCTGAAACGCTACAAGAAGGTAGAATCTATTGAGTTGTAAGTGATCTGAACGTTTCAAGATGATCGCACATTCCTATAGGGGGTCAAACCATGTCCCAAAGGTCACCGGGCCAAGTGTCACTTTAAAGAAGTAGTCCAGTTACACCTTTGTGGGCTTATAACTTGGCTTCTGAATGTCCTAGAGAGGTTAGGTTTGTTTTAGTGTACTCCAATCAACAGCCCCTACAACCACAAAAAGGAATGGAGTCATTAGCACTTATGGTTTTTAAATGGCACCCAGAATTATGTTGCACGAAGCACAATTTCACATCATTCTGGGTTCATTTGTGTGAAAACAAGGTCCAATCAGGCTGAAACGTTACAGGAAGGTAGAATCTATTGCGTTGTAAGTGATCTGAACGTTTCATGATGGTAGCACTTTCCTAAGGGGGTCAAACCATGTCCCAAAGGTCACCGGATATGGTGTCAATTTAAAGAAGTAGTCCAGTTACACATTTGTGGGCTTATAACTTGGCTTCTGAATGTCCTAGAGCGATCAGTTTTGTTTTAGTGTACTCCAATCAACAGCCCCTACAACCACAAAAAGGAATGGAGTCATTAGCACTTATGGTTTTTAAATGGCACCCAGAATTATGTTGCACGAAGCACAATTTCACATCATTCTGGGTTCATTTGTGTGAAAACAAGGTCCAATCAGACTGAAACGTTACAGGAAGGTAGAATCTATTGAGTTGTAAGTGATCTGAACGTTTCATGATGATAGCACTTTCCTAAGGGGGTCAAACCATGTCCCAAAGGTCACCGGATCTGGTGTCAATTTAAAGAAGTAGTCCAGTTACACATTTGTGGGCTTATAACTTGGCTTCTGAATGTCCTAGAGAGATCAGGTTTGTTTTAGTGTACTCCAATCAACAGCCCCTGCAACCACAAAAAGGAATGGAGTCATTAGCACTTATGGTTTGTAAATGGCACCCAGAATTATGTTGCACGAAGCACAATTTCACATCATTCTGGGTCCATTTGTGTGAAAACAAGGTCCAATCAGGCTGAAACATTACAGGAAGGTAGAATCTATTAAATTGTAAGTGATCTGAACGTTTCATGATGATAGCACTTCCCTAAGGGGGTCAAACCATGTCCCAAAGGTCACCGGATCTGGTGTCTAAAGAAGTAGTCCAGTTACACATTTGTGGGCTTATAACTTGGCTTCTGAATGTCCTAGAGAGATCAGGTTTGTTTTAGTATACTCCAATCAACAGCCCCTACAACCACAAAAAGGAATGGAGTCATTAGCACTTATGGTTTTTAAATGGCACCCAGAATTATGTTGCACGAAGCACAATTTCACATCATTCTGGGTTCATTTGTGTGAAAACAAGGTCCAATCAGGCAGAAACGTTACAGGAAGGTAGAATCTATTGAGTTGTAAGTGATCTGAACGTTTCATGATGATAGCACTTTCCTATAGGGGGTCAAACCATGTCCCAAAGGTCACCGGGCCTGGTGTCACTTTAAAGAAGTAGTCCAGTTACACCTTTGTGGGCTTATAACTTGGCTTCTGAATGTCCTAGAGAGATCAGGGTTGTTTTAGTGTACTCCAATCAACAGCCCCTACAACCACAAAAAGGAATGGAGTCATTAGCACTTATGGTTCTTAAATGGCACCCAGAATTATGTTGCACGAAGCACAATTTCACATCATTCTGGGTCCATTTGTGTGAAAACAAGGTCCAATCAGGCTGAAACGTTACAGGAAGGTAGAATCTATTGAGTTGTAAGTGATCTGAACGTTTCAAGATGATCGCACATTCCTATAGGGGGTAAAACCATGTCCCAAAGGTCACCGGGCCTGGTGTCACTTTAAAGAAGTAGTCCAGTTACATCTTTGTAGGCTTATAACTTGACTTCTGAATGTCCTAGAGAGATCAGGTTTGTTTTAATGTACTCCAATCAACAGCCCCTACAACCACAAAAAGGAATGGAGTCATTAGCACTTATGGTTTGTAAATGGCACCCAGAATTATGTTGCACGAAGCACAATTTCACATCATTCTGGGTTCATTTGTGTGAAAACAAGGTCCAATCAGGCAGAAACGTTACAGGAAGGTAGAATCTATTGAGTTGTAAGTGATCTGAACGTTTCATGATGATAGCACTTTCCTAAGGGGGTCAAACCATGTCGCAAAGGTCACCGGATCTGGTGTCACTTTAAAGAATTAGTCCAGTTACACATTTGTGGGCTTATAACTTGGCTTCTGAATGTCCTAGAGAGATCAGGTTTGTTTTAGTGTACTCCAATCAACAGCCCCTACAACCACAAAAAGGAATGGAGTCATTAGCACTTATGGTTTGTAAATGGCACCCAGAATTATGTTGCACGAAGCACAATTTCACATCATTCTGGGTCCATTTGTGTGAAAACAAGGTCCAATCAGGCTGAAACATTACAAGAAGGTAGAATCTATTGAGTTGTAAGTGATCTGAACGTTTCATGATGATAGCACTTTCCTAAGGGGGTCAAACCATGTCCCAAAGGTCACCGGATCTGGTGTCAATTTAAAGTAGTCCAGCTACACATTTGTGGGCTTATAACTTGGCTTCTGAATGTCCTAGAGAGATCAGGTTTGTTTTAGTGTACTCCAATCAACAGCCCCTACAACCACAAAAAGGAATGGAGTCATTAGCACTTATGGTTTGTAAATGGCACCCAGAATTATGTTGCACGAAGCACAATTTCACTTCATTCTGGGTCCATTTGTGTGAAAACAAGGTCCAATCAGGCTGAAACGCTATAAGAAGGTAGAATCTATTGAGTTGTAAGTGATTTGAACGTTTCAAGATGATTGCACATTCCTATAGGGGGTAAAGCCATGTCCCAAAGGTCACCGGGCCTGGTGTCACTTTAAAGAAGTAGTCCAGTTACATCTTTGTGGGCTTATAACTTGGCTTCTGAATGTCCTAGAGAGGTTAGGTTTGTTTTAGTGTACTCCAATCAACAGCCCCTACAACCACAAAAAGGAATGGAGTCATTAGCACTTATGGTTTGTAAATGGCACCCAGAATTATGTTGCACAAAGCACAATTTCACATCATTCTGGGTTAATTTGTGTGAAAACAAGGTCCAATCAGGCTGAAACGTTACAAGAAGGTAGAATCTATTGAGTTGTAAGTGATCTGAACGTTTCATGATGATAGCACTTTCCTAAGGGGGTCAAACCATGTCCCAAAGGTCACCGGATCTGGTGTCAATTTAAAGAGGTAGTACAGTTACAAATTGGTGGGCTTATAACTTGGCTTCTGAATGTCCTAGAGAGATCAGGTTATTTTTAGTGTACTCCAATCAACAGCCCATACAACCACAAAAAGGAATGGAGTCATTAGCACTTGTGGTTTGTAAATGGCACCCTGAATTATGTTGCACGAAGCACAATTTCACTTCATTCTGGGTTCATTTGTGTGAAAACAAGGTCCAATCAGGCTGAAACGTTACAAGAAGGTAGAATTTATTGAGTTGTAAGTCATCTGAACGTTTCATGATGATCGCACATTCCTATAGGGGGTCAAACCATGTCCCAAAGGTCACCGGGCCTGGTGTCACTTTAAAGAAGTAGTCCAGTTACACATTTGTGGGCTTATAACTTGGCTTCTGAATGTCCTAGAGAGATCAGGTTTGTTTTAGTGTACTCCAATCAACAGCCCCTACAACCACAAAAAGGAATGGAGTCATTAGCACTTATGGTTTGTAAATGGCACCCAGAATTATGTTGCACGAAGCACAATTTCACATCATTCTGGGTCCATTTGTGTGAAAACAAGGTCCAATCAGGCTGAAACGCTACAAGAAGGTAGAATCTATTGAGTTGTAAGTGATCTGAACATTTCAAGATGATCGCACATTCCTATAGGGGGTAAAACCATGTCCCAAAGGTCACAGGGCCTGGTGTCACTTTAAAGAAGTAGTCCAGTTACACCTTTGTGGGCTTATAACTTGGCTTCTGAATGTCCTAGAGAGGTTAGGTGTGTTTTAGTGTACTCCAATCAACAGCCCCTACAACCACAAAAAGGAATGGAGTCATTAGCACTTATGGTTTGTAAATGGCACCCAGAATTATGTTGCACGAAGCACAATTTCACATCATTCTGGGTTCATTTGTATGAAAACAAGGTCCAATCAGGCTGAAACGTTACAGGAAGGTAGAATCTATTTAGTTGTAAGTGATCTGAACGTTTCATGATGATAGCGCTTTCCTAAGGGGATCAAACCATGTCCCAAAGGTCACCGGATCTGGTGTCAATTTAAAGAAGTAGTCCAGTTACACATTTGTGGGCTTATAACTTGGCTTCTGAATGTCCTACAGAGATCAGGTTTGTTTTAGTGTACTCCAATCAACAGCCCCTACAACCACAAAAGGAATGGAGTCATTAGCACTTATGGTTTGTAAATGGCACCCAGAATTATGTTGCACGAAGCACAATTTCACATCATTCTGGGTCCATTTGTGTGAAAACAAGGTTCAATCAGGCTGAAACGTTACAAGAAGGTAGAATCTATTGAGTTGTAAGTGATCTGAACGTTTCATGATGATCGCACATTCCTATAGGGGGTCATACCATGTCCCAAAGGTCACCGGGCCTGGTGTCACTTTAAAGAAGTAGTCCAGTTACACCATTGTGTGCTTATAACTTGGCTTCTGAATGTCCTAGAGAGGTCAGGTTTGTTTTAGTGTACTCCAATCAACAGCCCCTACAACTACAAAAAGGAATGGAGTCATTAGCACTTATGGTTTGTAAATGGCACCCAGAATTATGTTGCACGAAGCACAATTTCACATCATTCTGGGTTCATTTGTGTGAAAACAAGGTCCAATCAGGCTGACACCTTACAGGAAGGTAGAATCTATTGAGGTGTAAGTGATCTGAACGTTTCATGATGATAGCACTTTCCTAAGGGGGTCTACCCATGTCCCAAAGGTCACCGGATCTGGTGTCAATTTAAAGAAGTAGTCCAGTTACTCATTTGTGGGCTTATAACTTGGCTTCTGAATGTCCTAGAGAGATCAGGGTTGTTTTAGTATACTCCAATCAACATACCCTACAACCACAAAAAGGAATGGAGTCATTAGCACTTATGGTTTTTAAATGACACCCAGAATTATGTTGCACGAAGCACAATTTCACATCATTCTGGGTTCATTTGTGTGAAAACAAGGTCCAATCAGGCTGAAACGTTACAGGAAGGTAGAATCTATTGAATTGTAAGTGATCTGAACGTTTCATGATGATAGCACTTTCCTAAGGGGGTCAAACCATGTCCCAAAGGTCACCGGATCTGGTGTCAATTTAAAGAGGTAGTACAGTTACAAATTGGTGGGCTTATAACTTGGCTTCTGAATGTCCTAGAGAGATCAGGTTTGTTTTAGTGTACTCCAATCAACAGCCCATACAACCACAAAAAGGAATGGAGTCATTAGCACTTGTGGTTTGTAAATGGCACCCAGAATTATGTTGCACGAAGCACAATTTCACTTCATTCTGGGTTCATTTGTGTGAAAACAAGGTCCAATCAGGCTGAAACGTTACAAGAAGGTAGAATCTATTGAGTTGTAAGTGATCTGAACGTTTCATGATGATCGCACATTCATATAGGGGGTCAAACCATGTCCCAAAGGTCACCGGGCCTGGTGTCACTTTAAAGAAGTAGTCCAGTTACACCATTTTTTGCTTATAACTTGGCTTCTGAATGTCCTAGAGAGGTTAGGTGTGTTTTAGTGTACTCCAATCAACAGCCCCTACAACCACAAAAAGGAATGGAGTCATTAGCACTTATGGTTTGTAAATGGCACCCAGAATTATGTTGCACGAAGCACAATTTCACATCATTCTGGGTTCATTTGTGTGAAAACAAGGTCCAATCAGGCTGACACCTTACAGGAAGGTAGAATCTATTGAGTTGTAAGTGATCTGAACGTTTCATGATGATAGCACTTTCCTAAGGGGGTCTACCCATGTCCCAAAGGTCACCGGATCTGGTGTCAATTTAAAGAAGTAGTCCAGTTACTCATTTGTGGGCTTATAACTTGGCTTCTGAATGTCCTAGAGAGATCAGGGTTGTTTTAGTATACTCCAATCAACATACCCTATAACCACAAAAAGGAATGGAGTCATTAGCACTTATGGTTTTTAAATGGCACCCAGAATTATGTTGCACGAAGCACAATTTCACATCATTCTGGGTTCATTTGTGTGAAAACAAGGTCCAATCAGGCTGAAACGTTACAGGAAGGTAGAATCTATTGAATTGTAAGTGATCTGAACGTTTCATGATGATAGCACTTTCCTAAGGGGGTCAATCCATGTCGCAAAGGTCACCGGATCTGGTGTCAATTTAAAGAAGTAGTCCAGTTACTCATTTGTGGGCTTATAACTTGGCTTCTGAATGTCCTAGAGAGATCAGGGTTGTTTTAGTATACTCCAATCAACATACCCTACAACCACAAAAAGGAATGGAGTCATTAGCACTTATGGTTTTTAAATGGCACCCAGAATTATGTTGCACGAAGCACAATTTCACATCATTCTGGGTCCATTTCTGTGAAAACAAGGTCCAATCAGGCTGAAACGTTACAGGAAGGTAGAATCTATTGAGTTGTAAGTGATCTGAACGTTTCATGATGATAGCACTTTCCTAAGGGGGTCAAACCATGTCCCAAAGGTCACCGGATCTGGTGTCAATTTAAAGAAGTAGTCCAGTTACACATGTGTGGGCTTATAACTTGGCTTCTGAATGTCCTAGAGAGATCAAGTTTATTTTAGTGTACTCCAATCAACAGCCCCTACAACCACAAAAAGGAATGGAGTCATTAGCACTTATGGTTTGTAAATGGCACCCAGAATTATGTTGCACGAAGCACTATTTCACATCATTCTGGGTCCATTTGTGTGAAAACAAGGTCCAATCAGGCTGAAACGTTACAAGAAGGTAGAATCTATTGAGTTGTAAGTGATCTGAACATTTCATGATGATAGCACTTTCCTAAGGGGGTCAAACCATGTCCCAAAGGTCACCGGATCTGGTGTCAATTTAAAGAAGTAGTCCAGTTACACCTTTGTGGGCTTATAACTTGGCTTCTGAATGTCCTAGAGAGGTAAGGTTTGTTTTAGTGTACTCCAATCTACAGCCCCTACAACCACAAAAAGGAATGGAGTCATTAGCACTTATGGTTTGTAAATGGCACCCAGAATTATGTTGCACGAAGCACAATTTCACATCATTCTGGGTTCATTTGTGTGAAAACAAGGTCCAATCAGGCTGAAACGTTACAAGAAGGTAGAATCTATTGAGTTGTATGTGATCTGAAGGTTTCATGATGATAGCACTTTCCTAAGGGGGTCAAACCATGTCCCAAAGGTCACCGGATCTGGTGTCTAAAGAAGTAGTCCAGTTACACATTTGTGGGCTTATAACTTGGCTTCTGAATGTCCTAGAGAGATCAGGTTTGTTTTAGTATACTCCAATCAACAGCCCCTACAACCACAAAAAGGAATGGAGTCATTAGCACTTATGGTTTTTAAATGGCACCCAGAATTATGTTGCATGAAGCACAATTTCACATCATTCTGGGTTCATTTGTGTGAAAACAAGGTCCAATCAGGCTGAAACGTTACAGGAAGGTAGAATCTATTGAGTTGTAAGTGATCTGAACGTTTCATGATGATAGCACTTTCCTAAGGGGGTCAAACAATGTCCCAAAGGTTACCGGATCTGGTGTCAATTTAAAGAAGTAGTCCAGTTACACATTTGTGGGCTTATAACTTGGCTTCTGAATGTCCTAGAGCGATCAGGTTTGCTTTAGTGTACTCCAATCAGCAGCCCCTACAACGACAAACAGGAATGGAGACATTAGCACTTATGGTTTTTAAATGGCACCCAGAATTATGTTGCACGAAGCACAATTTCACATCATTCTGGGTTCATTTTTGTGAAAACAAGGTCCAATCAGGCTAAAACAATACAGGAAGGTAGAATCTATTGAGTTGTAAGTGATCTGAACGTTTCATGATGATCGCACTTTCCTAAGGGGGTCAAACCATGTCCCAAAGGTCACCGGATCTGGTGTCACTTTAAAGAAGTAGTCCAGTTACACATTTGTGGGCTTATAACTTGGCTTCTGAATGTCCTAGAGAGGTCAGGGTTGTTTTAGTGTACTCCAATCAACAGCCCCTACAACCACAAAAAGGAATGGAGTCATTAGCACTTATGGTTTGTAAATGGCACCCAGAATTATGTTGCACGAAGCACAATTTCACATCATTCTGGGTCCATTTGTGTGAAAACAAGGTCCAATCAGGCTGAAACGTTACAGGAAGGTAGAATCTATTGAGTTGTAAGTGATCTGAACGTTTCATGATGATAGCACTTTCCTAAGGGGGTCACACCATGTCCCAAAGGTCACCGGATCTGGTGTCAATTTAAAGAAGTAGTCCAGTTACACATGTGTGGGCTTATAACTTGGCTTCTGAATGTCCTAGAGAGATCAGGTTTGTTTTAGTGTACTCCAATCAACAGCCCCTACAACCACAAAAAGGAATGGAGTCATTAGCACTTATGGTTTTTAAATGGCACCCAGAATTATGTTGCACGAAGCACAATTTCACATCATTCTGGGTCCATTTGTGTGAAAACAAGGTCCAATCAGGCTGAAACGCTACAAGAAGGTAGAATCTATTGAGTTGTAAGTGATCTGAACGTTTCAAGATGATCGCACATTCCTATAGGGGGTAAAACCATGTCCCAAAGGTCACCGGGCCTGGTGTCACTTTAAAGAAGTAGTCCAGTTACACATTTGTGGGCTTATAACTTGGCTTCTGAATGTCCTAGAGAGGTTAGGTTTGTTTTAGTGTACTCCAATCAACAGCCCCTACAACCACAAAAAGGAATGGAGTCATTAGCACTTATGGTTTGTAAATGGCACCCAGAATTATGTTGCACGAAGCACAATTTCACATCATTCTGGGTCCATTTGTGTGAAAACAAGGTCCAATCAGGCTGAAACGTTACAGGAAGGTAGAATCTATTGAGTTGTAAGTGATCTGAATGTTTCATGATGATAGCACTTTCCTAAGGGGGTCAAACAATGTCCCAAAGGTCACCGGATCTGGTGTCAATTTAAAGAAGTAGTCCAGTTACATATTTGTGGGCTTATAACTTGGCTTCTGAATGTCCTAGAGAGATCAGGTTTATTTTAGTGTACTCCAATCAACAGCCCCTACAAACACAAAAAGGAATGGAGTCATTAGCACTTATGGTTTTTAAATGGCACCCAGAATTATGTTGCACGAAGCACAATTTCACATCATTCTGGGTCCATTTGTGTGAAAACAAGGTCCAATCAGGCTGAAACGTTACAGGAAGGTAGAATCTATTGAGTTGTAAGTGATCTGAACATTTCATGATGATAGCACTTTTCTAAGGGGGTCAAACCATGTCCCAAAGGTCACCGGATCAGGTGTCACTTTAAAGAAGTAGTCCAGTTACACCTTTGTGGGCTTATAACTTGGCTTCTGAATGTCCTAGAGAGGTTAGGTTTGTTTTAGTGTACTCCAATCAACAGCCCCTACAACCACAAAAAGGAATGGAGTCGTTAGCACTTATGGTTTTTAAATGGCACCCAGAATTATGTTGCACGAAGCACAATTTCACATGATTCTGGGTCCATTTGTGTGAAAACAAGGTCCAATCAGGCTGAAACGCTATAAGAAGGTAGAATCTATTGAGTTGTAAGTGATCTGAATGTTTCAAGATGATCGCACATTCCTATAGGGGGTAAAACCATGTCCCAAAGGTCACCGGGCCTGGTGTCACTTTAAAGAAGTAGTCCAGTTACATCTTTGTGGGCTTATAACTTGGCTTCTGAATGTCCTAGAGAGGTCAGGTTTGTTTTAGAGTACTCCAGTTAACAGCCCCCATTACCCCAAAGAGGAATGGAGTCATTAGCACTTATGATTTTTAAATGGCACCCAGAATTATGTTGCACGAAGCACACTTTCACATCATTCTGGGTCCATTTGTGTGAAAACAAGGTCCAATCAGACTGAAATGTTACAGGAAGTTAGAATCTATTGAGTTGTAAGTGATCTGAACGTTTCATGATGATAGCACTTTCCTAAGGGGGTCAAACCATGTCCCAAAGGTCACCGGATCTGGTGTCAATTTAAAGAAGTAGTCCAGTTACACATTTGTGGGCTTATAACGTGGCTTCTGAATGTCCTAGAGAGATCAGGTTTGTTTTAGTATACTCCAATCAACAGCCCCTACAACCACAAAAAGGAATGGAGTCATTAGCACTTATGGTTTTTAAATGGCACCCAGAATTATGTTGCACGAAGCACAATTTCACATGATTCTGGGTCCATTTGTGTGAAAACAAGGTCCAATCAGGCTGAAACGTTACAGGAAGGTAGAATCTATTGAGTTGTAAGTGATCTGAACGTTTCATGATGATAGCACTTTCCTAAGGGGGTCAAACCATGTCCCAAAGGTCACCGGATCTGGTGTCAATTTAAAGAAGTAGTCCAGTTACACATTTGTGGGCTCATAACTTGGCTTCTGAATGTCCTTGAGAGATCAGGTTTATTTTAGTGTACTCCAATCAACAGCCCCTACAACCACAAAAAGGAATGGAGTCATTATCACTTATGGTTTGTAAATGGCACCCAGAATTATGTTGCACGAAGCACTATTTCACATCATTCTGGGTCCATTTGTGTGAAAACAAGGTCCAATCAGGCTGAAACGTTACAGGAAGGTAGAATCTATTGAGTTGTAAGTGATCTGAACGTTTCATGATGATAGCACTTTCCTAAGGGGGTCAAACCATGTCCCAAAGGTCACCGGATCTGGTGTCAATTTAAAGAAGTAGTCCAGTTACACATGTGTGGGCTTATAACTTGGCTTCTGAATGTCCTAGAGAGATCAAGTTTATTTTAGTGTACTCCAATCAACAGCCCCTACAACCACAAAAAGGAATGGAGTCATTAGCACTTATGGTTTGTAAATGGCACCCAGAATTATGTTGCACGAAGCACTATTTCACATCATTCTGGGTCCATTTGTGTGAAAACAAGGTCCAATCAGGCTGAAACGTTACAAGAAGGTAGAATCTATTGAGTTGTAAGTGATCTGAATATTTCATGATGATAGCACTTTCCTAAGGGGGTCAAACCATGTCCCAAAGGTCACCGGATCTGGTGTCAATTTAAAGAAGTAGTCCAGTTACACCTTTGTGGGCTTATAACTTGGCTTCTGAATGTCCTAGAGAGGTAAGGTTTGTTTTAGTGTACTCCAATCTACAGCCCCTACAACCACAAAAAGGAATGGAGTCATTAGCACTTATGGTTTGTAAATGGCACCCAGAATTATGTTGCACGAAGCACAATTTCACATCATTCTGGGTTCATTTGTGTGAAAACAAGGTCCAATCAGGCTGAAACGTTACATGAAGGTAGAATCTATTGAGTTGTATGTGATCTGAAGGTTTCATGATGATAGCACTTTCCTAAGGGGGTCAAACCATGTCCCAAAGGTCACCGGATCTGGTGTCTAAAGAAGTAGTCCAGTTACACATTTGTGGGCTTATAACTTGGCTTCTGAATGTCCTAGAGAGATCAGGTTTGTTTTAGTATACTCCAATCAACAGCCCCTACAACCACAAAAAGGAATGGAGTCATTAGCACTTATGGTTTTTAAATGGCACCCAGAATTATGTTGCATGAAGCACAATTTCACATCATTCTGGGTTCATTTGTGTGAAAACAAGGTCCAATCAGGCTGAAACGTTACAGGAAGAAAGAATCTATTGAGTTGTAAGTTATCTGAACGTTTCATGATGATAGCACTTTCCTAAGGGGGTCAAACAATGTCCCAAAGGTTACCGGATCTGGTGTCAATTTAAAGAAGTAGTCCAGTTACACATTTGTGGGCTTATAACTTGGCTTCTGAATGTCCTAGAGCGATCAGGTTTGCTTTAGTGTACTCCAATCAGCAGCCCCTACAACCACAAACAGGAATGGAGACATTAGCACTTATGGTTTTTAAATGGCACCCAGAATTATGTTGCACGAAGCACAATTTCACATCATTCTGGGTTCATTTTTGTGAAAACAAGGTCCAATCAGGCTAAAACAATACAGGAAGGTAGAATCTATTGAGTTGTAAGTGATCTGAACGTTTCATGATGATCGCACTTTCCTAAGGGGGTCAAACCATGTCCCAAAGGTCACCGGATCTGGTGTCACTTTAAAGAAGTAGTCCAGTTACACATTTGTGGGCTTATAACTTGGCTTCTGAATGTCCTAGAGAGGTCAGGGTTGTTTTAGTGTACTCCAATCAACAGCCCCTACAACCACAAAAAGGAATGGAGTCATTAGCACTTATGGTTTGTAAATGGCACCCAGAATTATGTTGCACGAAGCACAATTTCACATCATTCTGGGTCCATTTGTGTGAAAACAAGGTCCAATCAGGCTGAAACGTTACAGGAAGGTAGAATCTATTGAGTTGTAAGTGATCTGAACGTTTCATGATGATAGCACTTTCCTAAGGGGGTCACACCATGTCCCAAAGGTCACCGGATCTGGTGTCAATTTAAAGAAGTAGTCCAGTTACACATGTGTGGGCTTATAACTTGGCTTCTGAATGTCCTAGAGAGATCAGGTTTGTTTTAGTGTACTCCAATCAACAGCCCCTACAACCACAAAAAGGAATGGAGTCATTAGCACTTATGGTTTTTAAATGGCACCCAGAATTATGTTGCACGAAGCACAATTTCACATCATTCTGGGTCCATTTGTGTGAAAACAAGGTCCAATCAGGCTGAAACGCTACAAGAAGGTAGAATCTATTGAGTTGTAAGTGATCTGAACGTTTCAAGATGATCGCACATTCCTATAGGGGGTAAAACCATGTCCCAAAGGTCACCGGGCCTGGTGTCACTTTAAAGAAGTAGTCCAGTTACACATTTGTGGGCTTATAACTTGGCTTCTGAATGTCCTAGAGAGGTAAGGTTTGTTTTAGTGTACTCCAATCAACAGCCCCTACAACCACAAAAAGGAATGGAGTCATTAGCACTTATGGTTTGTAAATGGCACCCAGAATTATGTTGCACGAAGCACAATTTCACATCATTCTGGGTCCATTTGTGTGAAAACAAGGTCCAATCAGGCTGAAACGTTACAGGAAGGTAGAATCTATTGAGTTGTAAGTGATCTGAACGTTTCATGATGATAGCACTTTCCTAAGGGGGTCAAACAATGTCCCAAAGGTCACCGGATCTGGTGTCAATTTAAAGAAGTAGTCCAGTTACATATTTGTGGGCTTATAACTTGGCTTCTGAATGTCCTAGAGAGATCAGGTTTATTTTAGTGTACTCCAATCAACAGCCCCTACAACCACAAAAAGGAATGGAGTCATTAGCACTTATGGTTTTTAAATGGCACCCAGAATTATGTTGCACGAAGCACAATTTCACATCATTCTGGGTCCATTTGTGTGAAAACAAGGTCCAATCAGGCTGAAACGTTACAGGAAGGTAGAATCTTTTGAGTTGTAAGTGATCTGAACATTTCATGATGATAGCACTTTTCTAAGGGGGTCAAACCATGTCCCAAAGGTCACCGGATCAGGTGTCACTTTAAAGAAGTAGTCCAGTTACACCTTTGTGGGCTTATAACTTGGCTTCTGAATGTCCTAGAGAGGTTAGGTTTGTTTTAGTGTACTCCAATCAACAGCCCCTACAACCACAAAAAGGAATGGAGTCGTTAGCACTTATGGTTTTTAAATGGCACCCAGAATTATGTTGCACGAAGCACAATTTCACATGATTCTGGGTCCATTTGTGTGAAAACAAGGTCCAATCAGGCTGAAACGTTGCAGGAAGGTAGAATCTATTGAGTTGTAAGTGATCTGAACGTTTCATGATGATAGCACTTTCCTAAGGGGGTCAAACCATGTCCCAGAGGTCACCGGATCTGGTGTCACTTTAAAGAAGTAGTCCAGTTACACATTTGTGGGCTTATAACTTGGCTTCTGAATGTCCTAGAGAGGTCAGGTTTGTTTTAGTGTACTCCAATTAACAGCCCCTACAACCACAAAAAGGAATGGAGTCATTAGCACTTATGGTTTGTAAATGGCACCCAGAATTATGTTGCACGAAGCACAATTTCACATCATTCTGGGTCCATTTGTGTTAAAACAAGGTCCAATCAGGCTGAAACATTACAGGAAGGTAGAATCTATTAAGTTGTAAGTGATCTGAACGTTTCATGTTGATAGCACTTCCCTAAGGGGGTCAAACCATGTCCCAAAGGTCACCGGATCTGGTGTCTAAAGAAGTAGTCCAGTTACAAATTTGTGGGCTTATAACTTGGCTTCTGAATGTCCTAGAGAGATCAGGTTTGTTTTAGTATACTCCAATCAACATACCCTACAACCAAAAAAAGGAATGGAGATATTAGCACTTATGGTTTGTAAATGGCACCCAGAATTATTTTGCACGAAGCACAATTTCACATCATTCTGGGTTCATTTGTGTGAAAACAAGGTCCAATCAGGCTGAAACGTTACTGGAAGCTAGAATCTATTGAGTTGTAAGTGATCTGAACGTTTCATGATGATAGCGCTTTCCTAAGGGGGTCAAACCATGTCCCAAAGGTCACCGGATCTGGTGTCAATTTAAAGAAGTAGTCCAGTTACACATTTGTGGGCTTATAACTTGGCTTCTGAATGTCCTAGAGAGATCAGGTTTGTTTTAGTATACTCCAATCAACAGCCCCTACAACCACAAAAAGGAATGGAGTCATTAGCACTTATGGTTTGTAAATGGCACCCAGAATTATGTTGCACGAAGCACAATTTCACATCATCATGGGTCCATTTGTGTGAAAACAAGGTCCAATCAGGCTGATACGTTACAAGAAGGTAGAATCTATTGAGTTGTAAGTGATCTGAACGTTTCATGACGATAGCACTTTCCTAAGGGGGTCAAACCATGTCCCAAAGGTCACCGGATCTGGTGTCAATTTAAAGAAGTAGTCCAGTTACACATTTGTGGGCTTATAACTTGGCTTCTGAATGTCCTAGAGAGATCAGGTTTGTTTTAATGTACTCCAATCAACAGCCCCTACAACCACAAAAAGGAATGGAGTCATTAGCATTTATGGTTTGTAAATGGCACCCAGAATTATGTTGCACGAAGCACAATTTCACATCATTCTGGGTTCATTTGTGTGAAAACAAGGTCCAATCAGGCTGAAACGTTACAGGAAGGTAGAATCTATTTAGTTGTAAGTGATCTGAACGTTTCATGATTATAGCGCTTTCCTAAGCGGATCAAACCATGTCCCAAAGGTCACCGGATCATGTGTCAATTTAAAGAAGTAGTCCAGTTACACATTTGTGGGCTTATAACTTGGCTTCTGAATGTCCTAGAGAGATCAGGTTTGTTTTAGTGTACTCCAATCAACAGCCCCTACAACCACAAAAGGAATGGAGTCATTAGCCTTCTGGTTTGTAAATGGCACCCAGAATTATGTTGCACGAAGCACAATTTCACATCATTCTGGGTCCATTTGTGTGAAAACAAGGTCCAATCAGGCTGAAACATTACAAGAAGGTAGAATCTATTGAGTTGTAAGTGATCTGAACGTTTCATGATGATCTCACATTCCCATACGGGGTCAAACCATGTCCCAAAGGTCACCGGGCCTGGTGTCACTTTAAAGAAGTAGTCCAGTTACACCTTTGTGGGCTTATAACTTGGCTTCTGAATGTCCTAGAGAGGTCAGGTTTGTTTTAGTGTACTCCAATCAACAGCCCCTACAACCACAAAAAGGAATGGAGTCATTAGCACTTATGGTTTGTAAATGGCACCCAGAATTATGTTGCACGAAGCACAATTTCACATCATTCTGGGTCCATTTGTGTGAAAACAAGGTCCAATCAGGTTGAAACGTTACAGGAAGGTAGAATCTATTGAGTTGTAAGTGATCTGAACGTTTCATGATGATAGCACTTTCCTAAGGGGGTCAAACCATGTCCCAAAGGTCACCGGATCTGGTGTCAATTTAAAGTAGTCCAGTTACACATTTGTGGGCTTATAACTTGGCTTCTGAATGTCCTAGAGCGATCAGGTTTGCTTTAGTGTACTCCAATGAACAGCCCCTACAACCACAAAAAGGAATGGAGACATTAGCACTTATGGTTTTTAAATGGCACCCAGAATTATGTTGCACGAAGCACAATTTCACATCATTCTGGGTCCATTTGTGTGAAAACAAGGTCCAATCAGGCTGAAACGCTACAAGAAGGTAGAATCTATTGAGTTGTAAGTGATCTGAACATTTCAAGATGATCGCACATTCCTATAGGGGGTAAAACCATGTCCCAAAGGTCACCGGGCCTGGTGTCACTTAAAAGAAGTAGTCCAGTTACACCTTTGTGGGCTTATAACTTGGCCTCTGAATGTCCTAGAGAGGTTAGGTTTGTTTTAGTGTACTCCAATCAACAGCCCCTACAACCACAAAAAGGAATGGAGTCATTAGCACTTATGGTTTGTAAATGGCACCCAGAATTATGTTGCACGAAGCACAATTTCACATCATTCTGGGTCCATTTGTGTGAAAACAAGGTCCAATCAGGCTGAAACGTTACAGGAAGGTAGAATCTATTGAGTTGTAAGTGATCTGAACGTTTCATGATGATAGCACTTTCCTAAGGGGGTCAAACCATGTCCCAAAGGTCACCGGATCTGGTGTCAATTTAAAGAAGTAGTCCAGTTACACATTTGTGGGCTTATAACTTGGCTTCTGAATGTCCTAGAGAGATCAGGTTTATTTTAGTGTACTCCAATAAACAGTCCCTACAACTACAAAAAGGAATGGAGTCATTAGCACTTATGGTTTTTAAATGGCACCCAGAATTATGTTGCACGAAGCACAATTTCACATCATTCTGGGTTCATTTGTGTGAAAACAAGGTCCAATCAGGCTGAAACGTTACAGGAAGGTAGAATCTATTTAGTTGTAAGTGATCTGAACGTTTCATGATGATAGCACTTTCCTAAGGGGGTCAAACCATGTCCCAAAGGTCACCGGATCTGGTGTCAATTTAAAGAAGTAGTCCAGTTACACATGTGTGGGCTTATAACTTGGCTTCTGAATGTCCTAGAGAGATCAAGTTTATTTTAGTGTACTCCAATCAACAGCCCCTACAACCACAAAAAGGAATGGAGTCATTAGCACTTATGGTTTGTAAATGGCACCCAGAATTATGTTGCACGAAGCACTATTTCACATCATTCTGGGTCCATTTGTGTGAAAACAAGGTCCAATCAGGCTGAAACGTTACAAGAAGGTAGAATCTATTGAGTTGTAAGTGATCTGAATATTTCATGATGATAGCACTTTCCTAAGGGGGTCAAACCATGTCCCAAAGGTCACCGGATCTGGTGTCAATTTAAAGAAGTAGTCCAGTTACACCTTTGTGGGCTTATAACTTGGCTTCTGAATGTGCTAGAGAGGTAAGGTTTGTTTTAGTGTACTCCAATCTACAGCCCCTACAACCACAAAAAGGAATGGAGTCATTAGCACTTATGGTTTGTAAATGGCACCCAGAATTATGTTGCACGAAGCACAATTTCACATCATTCTGGGTTCATTTGTGTGAAAACAAGGTCCAATCAGGCTGAAACGTTACATGAAGGTAGAATCTATTGAGTTGTATGTGATCTGAAGGTTTCATGATGATAGCACTTTCCTAAGGGGGTCAAACCATGTCCCAAAGGTCACCGGATCTGGTGTCTAAAGAAGTAGTCCAGTTACACATTTGTGGGCTTATAACTTGGCTTCTGAATGTCCTAGAGAGATCAGGTTTGTTTTAGTATACTCCAATCAACAGCCCCTACAACCACAAAAAGGAATGGAGTCATTAGCACTTATGGTTTTTAAATGGCACCCAGAATTATGTTGCATGAAGCACAATTTCACATCATTCTGGGTTCATTTGTGTGAAAACAAGGTCCAATCAGGCTGAAACGTTACAGGAAGAAAGAATCTATTGAGTTGTAAGTTATCTGAACGTTTCATGATGATAGCACTTTCCTAAGGGGGTCAAACAATGTCCCAAAGGTTACCGGATCTGGTGTCAATTTAAAGAAGTAGTCCAGTTACACATTTGTGGGCTTATAACTTGGCTTCTGAATGTCCTAGAGCGATCAGGTTTGCTTTAGTGTACTCCAATCAGCAGCCCCTACAACCACAAACAGGAATGGAGACATTAGCACTTATGGTTTTTAAATGGCACCCAGAATTATGTTGCACGAAGCACAATTTCACATCATTCTGGGTTCATTTTTGTGAAAACAAGGTCCAATCAGGCTAAAACAATACAGGAAGGTAGAATCTATTGAGTTGTAAGTGATCTGAACGTTTCATGATGATCGCACTTTCCTAAGGGGGTCAAACCATGTCCCAAAGGTCACCGGATCTGGTGTCACTTTAAAGAAGTAGTCCAGTTACACATTTGTGGGCTTATAACTTGGCTTCTGAATGTCCTAGAGAGGTCAGGGTTGTTTTAGTGTACTCCAATCAACAGCCCCTACAACCACAAAAAGGAATGGAGTCATTAGCACTTATGGTTTGTAAATGGCACCCAGAATTATGTTGCACGAAGCACAATTTCACATCATTCTGGGTCCATTTGTGTGAAAACAAGGTCCAATCAGGCTGAAACGTTACAGGAAGGTAGAATCTATTGAGTTGTAAGTGATCTGAACGTTTCATGATGATAGCACTTTCCTAAGGGGGTCACACCATGTCCCAAAGGTCACCGGATCTGGTGTCAATTTAAAGAAGTAGTCCAGTTACACATGTGTGGGCTTATAACTTGGCTTCTGAATGTCCTAGAGAGATCAGGTTTGTTTTAGTGTACTCCAATCAACAGCCCCTACAACCACAAAAAGGAATGGAGTCATTAGCACTTATGGTTTTTAAATGGCACCCAGAATTATGTTGCACGAAGCACAATTTCACATCATTCTGGGTCCATTTGTGTGAAAACAAGGTCCAATCAGGCTGAAACGCTACAAGAAGGTAGAATCTATTGAGTTGTAAGTGATCTGAACGTTTCAAGATGATCGCACATTCCTATAGGGGGTAAAACCATGTCCCAAAGGTCACCGGGCCTGGTGTCACTTTAAAGAAGTAGTCCAGTTACACATTTGTGGGCTTATAACTTGGCTTCTGAATGTCCTAGAGAGGTAAGGTTTGTTTTAGTGTACTCCAATCAACAGCCCCTACAACCACAAAAAGGAATGGAGTCATTAGCACTTATGGTTTGTAAATGGCACCCAGAATTATGTTGCACGAAGCACAATTTCACATCATTCTGGGTCCATTTGTGTGAAAACAAGGTCCAATCAGGCTGAAACGTTACAGGAAGGTAGAATCTATTGAGTTGTAAGTGATCTGAACGTTTCATGATGATAGCACTTTCCTAAGGGGGTCAAACAATGTCCCAAAGGTCACCGGATCTGGTGTCAATTTAAAGAAGTAGTCCAGTTACATATTTGTGGGCTTATAACTTGGCTTCTGAATGTCCTAGAGAGATCAGGTTTATTTTAGTGTACTCCAATCAACAGCCCCTACAACCACAAAAAGGAATGGAGTCATTAGCACTTATGGTTTTTAAATGGCACCCAGAATTATGTTGCACGAAGCACAATTTCACATCATTCTGGGTCCATTTGTGTGAAAACAAGGTCCAATCAGGCTGAAACGTTACAGGAAGGTAGAATCTATTGAGTTGTAAGTGATCTGAACATTTCATGATGATAGCACTTTTCTAAGGGGGTCAAACCATGTCCCAAAGGTCACCGGATCAGGTGTCACTTTAAAGAAGTAGTCCAGTTACACCTTTGTGGGCTTATAACTTGGCTTCTGAATGTCCTAGAGAGGTTAGGTTTGTTTTAGTGTACTCCAATCAACAGCCCCTACAACCACAAAAAGGAATGGAGTCGTTAGCACTTATGGTTTTTAAATGGCACCCAGAATTATGTTGCACGAAGCACAATTTCACATGATTCTGGGTCCATTTGTGTGAAAACAAGGTCCAATCAGGCTGAAACGTTGCAGGAAGGTAGAATCTATTGAGTTGTAAGTGATCTGAACGTTTCATGATGATAGCACTTTCCTAAGGGGGTCAAACCATGTCCCAGAGGTCACCGGATCTGGTGTCACTTTAAAGAAGTAGTCCAGTTACACATTTGTGGGCTTATAACTTGGCTTCTGAATGTCCTAGAGAGGTCAGGTTTGTTTTAGTGTACTCCAATTAACAGCCCCTACAACCACAAAAAGGAATGGAGTCATTAGCACTTATGGTTTGTAAATGGCACCCAGAATTATGTTGCACGAAGCACAATTTCACATCATTCTGGGTCCATTTGTGTTAAAACAAGGTCCAATCAGGCTGAAACATTACAGGAAGGTAGAATCTATTAAGTTGTAAGTGATCTGAACGTTTCATGTTGATAGCACTTCCCTAAGGGGGTCAAACCATGTCCCAAAGGTCACCGGATCTGGTGTCTAAAGAAGTAGTCCAGTTACAAATTTGTGGGCTTATAACTTGGCCTCTGAATGTCCTAGAGAGATCAGGTTTGTTTTAGTATACTCCAATCAACATACCCTACAACCAAAAAAAGGAATGGAGATATTAGCACTTATGGTTTGTAAATGGCACCCAGAATTATTTTGCACGAAGCACAATTTCACATCATTCTGGGTTCATTTGTGTGAAAACAAGGTCCAATCAGGCTGATACGTTACAAGAAGGTAGAATCTATTGAGTTGTAAGTGATCTGAACGTTTCATGATGATAGCGCTTTCCTAAGGGGGTCAAACCATGTCCCAAAGGTCACCGGATCTGGTGTCAATTTAAAGAAGTAGTCCAGTTACACATTTGTGGGCTTATAACTTGGCTTCTGAATGTCCTAGAGAGATCAGGTTTGTTTTAGTATACTCCAATCAACAGCCCCTACAACCACAAAAAGGAATGGAGTCATTAGCACTTATGGTTTGTAAATGGCACCCAGAATTATGTTGCACGAAGCACAATTTCACATCATCATGGGTCCATTTGTGTGAAAACAAGGTCCAATCAGGCTGATACGTTACAAGAAGGTAGAATCTATTGAGTTGTAAGTGATCTGAACGTTTCATGATGATAGCACTTTCCTAAGGGGGTCAAACCATGTCCCAAAGGTCACCGGATCTGGTGTCAATTTAAAGAAGTAGTCCAGTTACACATTTGTGGGCTTATAACTTGGCTTCTGAATGTCCTAGAGAGATCAGGTTTGTTTTAATGTACTCCAATCAACAGCCCCTACAACCACAAAAAGGAATGGAGTCATTAGCATTTATGGTTTGTAAATGGCACCCAGAATTATGTTGCTCGAAGCACAATTTCACATCATTCTGGGTTCATTTGTGTGAAAACAAGGTCCAATCAGGCTGAAACGTTACAGGAAGGTAGAATCTATTTAGTTGTAAGTGATCTGAACGTTTCATGATTATAGCGCTTTCCTAAGCGGATCAAACCATGTCCCAAAGGTCACCGGATCATGTGTCAATTTAAAGAAGTAGTCCAGTTACACATTTGTGGGCTTATAACTTGGCTTCTGAATGTCCTAGAGAGATCAGGTTTGTTTTAGTGTACTCCAATCAACAGCCCCTACAACCACAAAAGGAATGGAGTCATTAGCCTTCTGGTTTGTAAATGGCACCCAGAATTATGTTGCACGAAGCACAATTTCACATCATTCTGGGTCCATTTGTGTGAAAACAAGGTCCAATCAGGCTGAAACATTACAAGAAGGTAGAATCTATTGAGTTGTAAGTGATCTGAACGTTTCATGATGATCTCACATTCCCATACGGGGTCAAACCATGTCCCAAAGGTCACCGGGCCTGGTGTCACTTTAAAGAAGTAGTCCAGTTACACCTTTGTGGGCTTATAACTTGGCTTCTGAATGTCCTAGAGAGGTCAGGTTTGTTTTAGTGTACTCCAATCAACAGCCCCTACAACCACAAAAAGGAATGGAGTCATTAGCACTTATGGTTTGTAAATGGCACCCAGAATTATGTTGCACGAAGCACAATTTCACATCATTCTGGGTCCATTTGTGTGAAAACAAGGTCCAATCAGGCTGAAACGTTACAGGAAGGTAGAATCTATTGAGTTGTAAGTGATCTGAACGTTTCATGATGATAGCACTTTCCTAAGGGGGTCAAACCATGTCCCAAAGGTCACCGGATCTGGTGTCAATTTAAAGTAGTCCAGTTACACATTTGTGGGCTTATAACTTGGCTTCTGAATGTCCTAGAGCGATCAGGTTTGCTTTAGTGTACTCCAATAAACAGCCCCTACAACCACAAAAAGGAATGGAGACATTAGCACTTATGGTTTTTAAATGGCACCCAGAATTATGTTGCACGAAGCACAATTTCACATCATTCTGGGTCCATTTGTGTGAAAACAAGGTCCAATCAGGCTGAAACGCTACAAGAAGGTAGAATCTATTGAGTTGTAAGTGATCTGAACATTTCAAGATGATCGCACATTCCTATAGGGGGTAAAACCATGTCCCAAAGGTCACCGGATCTGGTGTAAATTTAAAGAAGTAGTCCAGTTACACATTTGTGGGCTTATAACCTGGCTTCTGAATGTCCTAGAGAGATCAGGTTTGTTTTAGTGTACTCCAATCAACAGCCCCTACAAACACAAAATGAATGGAGTCATTAGCACTTTTGGTTTGTAAATGGCACCCAGAATTATGTTGCACGAAGCACAATTTCACATCATTCTGGGTCCATTTGTGTGAAAACAAAGTCCAATCAGGCTGAAACATTACAAGAAGGTAGAATCTTTTGAGTTGTAAGTGATCTGAACGTTTCATGATGATCTCACATTCCCATAGGGGGTCAAACCATGTCCCAAAGGTCACCGGGCCTGGTGTCACTTTAAAGAAGTAGTCCATTTACACCTTTGTTGGCTCATAACTTGGCTTCTGAATGTCCTAGAGAGGTCAGGTTTGTTTTAGTGTACTCCAATCAACAGCCCCTACAACCACAAAAAGGAATGGAGTCATTAGCACTTATGGTTTGTAAATGACACCCAGAATTATGTTGCACGAAGCACAATTTCACATCATTCTGAGTCCATTTGTGTGAAAACAAGGTCCAATCAGGCTGAAACGTTACAGGAAGTAGAATCTATTGAGTTGTAAGTGATCTGAACGTTTCATGATGATAGCACTTTCCTAAGGGGGTCAAACCATGTCCCAAAGGTCACCGGATCTGGTGTCAATTTAAAGAAGTAGTCCAGTTACACATTTGTGGACTTATAACTTGGCTTCTGAATGTCCTAGAGAGATCAGGTTTGTTTTAATGTACTCCAATCAACAGCCCCTACAACCACAAAAAGGAATGGAGTCATTAGCATTTATGGTTTGTAAATGGCACCCAGAATTATGTTGCACGAAGCACAATTTCACATCATTCTGGGTTCATTTGTGTGAAAACAAGGTCCAATCAGGCTGAAACGTTACAGGAAGGTAGAATCTATTGAGTTGTAAGTGATCTGAACGTTTCATGATGATAGCACTTTCCTAAGGGGGTCAAACCATGTCCCAAAGGTCACCGGATCTGGTGTCAATTTAAAGAAGTAGTCCAGTTACACATTTGTGGGCTTATAACTTGGCTTCTGAATGTCCTAGAGCGATCAGGTTTGCTTTAGTGTACTCCAATCAACAGCCCCTACAACCACAAAAAGGAATGGAGACATTAGCACTTATGGTTTTTAAATGGCACCCAGAATTATGTTGCACGAAGCACAATTTCACATCATTCTGGGTTCATTTGTGTGAAAACAAGGTCCAATCAGGCTGAAACAATACAGGAAGGTAGAATCTATTGAGTTGTAAGTGATCTGAACGTTTCATGATGATCGCACTTTCCTAAGGGGGTCAAACCATGTCCCAAAGGTCACCGGATCTGGTGTCACTTTAAAGAAGTAGTCCAGTTACACATTTGTGGGCTTATAACTTGGCTTCTGAATGTCCTAGAGAGGTCAGGGTTGTTTTAGTGTACTCCAATCAACAGCCCCTACAACCACAAAAAGGAATGGAGTCATTAGCACTTATGGTTTTTAAATGGCACCCAGAATTATGTTGCACGAAGCACAATTTCACATCATTCTGGGTTCATTTGTGTGAAAACAAGGTCCAATCAGGCTGAAACGTTACAGGAAGGTAGAATCTACGGAGTTGTAAGTGATCTGAACGTTTCATGATGATAGCACTTTCCTAAGGGGGTCAAACCATGTCCCAAAGATCACCGGATCTGGTGTCAATTTAAAGAAGTAGTCCAGTTACACCTTTGTGGGCTTATAACTTGGCTTCTGAATGTCCTAGAGAGGTTAGGTTTGTTTTAGTGTACTCCAATCAAAGCCCCTACAACCACAAAAAGGAATGGAGTCATTAGCACTTATGGTTTGTAAATGGCACCCAGAATTATGTTGCACGAAGCACAATTTCACATCATTCTGGGTTCATTTGTGTGAAAACAAGGTCCAATCAGGCTGAAACGTTACAGGAAGGTAGAATCTACGGAGTTGTAAGTGATCTGAACGTTTCATGATGATAGCACTTTCCTAAGGGGGTCAAACCATGTCCCAAAGATCACCGGATCTGGTGTCAATTTAAAGAAGTAGTCCAGTTACACCTTTGTGGGCTTATAACTTGGCTTCTGAATGTCCTAGAGAGGTTAGGTTTGTTTTAGTGTACTCCAATCAAAGCCCCTACAACCACAAAAAGGAATGGAGTCATTAGCACTTATGGTTTGTAAATGGCACCCAGAAGTATGTTGCACGAAGCACAATTTCACATCATTGTGGGTTCATTTGTGTGAAAACAAGGTCCAATCAGGCTGAAACGTTACAGGAAGGTAGAATCTATTGAGTTGTAAGTGATCTGAACGTTTCATGATGATAGCACTTTCCTAAGGGGGTCAAACCATGTCCCAAAGGTCACCGGATCTGGTGTCAATTTAAAGAAGTAGTCCAGTTACACATTTGTGGGCTTATAACTTGGCTTCTGAATGTCCTAGAGAGATCAGGTTTGTTTTAATGTACTCCAATCAACAGCCCCTACAACCACAAAAAGGAATGGAGTCATTAGCACTTATAGTTTGTAAGTGGCACCCAGAATTATGTTGCACGAAGCACAATTTCACATCATTCTGGGTCAATTTGTGTGAAAACAAGGTCCAATCCAGCTGAAACGCTACAAGAAGGTAGAATCTATTGAGTTGTAAGTGATCTGAACGTTTCAAGATGATCGCACATTCCTATAGGGGGTCAAACCATGTCCCAAAGGTCACCGGGCCAAGTGTCAATTTAAAGAAGTAGTCCAGTTACACATTTGTGGGCTTATAACTTGGCTTCTGAATGTCCTAGAGAGATCAGGTTTGTTTTAATGTACTCCAATCAACAGCCCCTACAACCACAAAAAGGAATGGAGTCATTAGCATTTATGGTTTGTAAATGGCACCCAGAATTATGTTGCACGAAGCACAATTTCACATCATTCTGGGTTCATTTGTGTGAAAACAAGGTCCAATCAGGCTGAAACGTTACAGGAAGGTAGAATCTATTTAGTTGTAAGTGATCTGAACGTTTCATGATGATCTCACATTCCCATAGGGGGTCAAACCATGTCCCAAAGGTCACCGGGCCTGGTGTCACTTTAAAGAAGTAGTCCAGTTACACATTTGTGGGCTTATAACTTGGCTTCTGAATGTCCTAGAGCGATCACGTTTGCTTTAGTGTACTCCAATCAACAGCCCCTACAACCACAAAAAGGAATGGAGACATTAGCACTTATGGTTTTTAAATGGCACCCACAATTATGTTGCACGAAGCACAATTTCACATCATTCTGGGTTCATTTGTGTGAAAACAAGGTCCAATCAGGCTGAAACAATACAGGAAGGTAGAATCTATTGAGCTGTAAGTGATCTGAACATTTCATGATGATCGCACTTTTCCTAAGGGGGTCAAACCATGCCATGTGTCAATCAGACAGAAAGGTCTTACGGACAGATTCCGGCAAATTTCCGTTTTTCATGGCCTGTCTGAAAGGGGCTTAGGACATTCAGAAGTCAAGTTATAAGCCCACAAATGAGTAACTGGACTACTACTTTAAATTGACACCAGATCCGGTGACCTTTGGGACATGGTTTGACCCCCTTAGGAAAGTGCTATCATCATGAAACATTCAGATCACTTACAACTCAATAGATTCTACCTTCCTGTAACGTTTCAGCCTGATTGGACCTTGTTTTCACACAAATGAACCCAGAATGATGTGAAATTGTGCTTCGTGCAAGATAATTCTGGGTGCCATTTACAAACCATAAGTGCTAATGACTCCATTCCTTTTTGTGGTTGTAGGGGCTGTTGATTGGAGAACACTAAAACAAACCTAACCTCTCTAGGACATTCAGAAGCCAAGTTATAAGCCAACAAAGGTGTAACTGGACTACTTCTTTAAAGTGACACCAGGCCCGGTGACCTTTGGGACATGGTTTTACCCCCTTAGGAAAGTGCTATCATCATGAAACGTTCAGATCACTTACAACTCAATAGATTCTACCTTCTTGTAGCGTTTCAGCCTGATTGGACCTTGTTTTCACACAAATGGACCCAGAATGATGTGAAATTGTGCTTCGTGCAACATAATTCTGGGTGTCATTTACAAACCTTAAGTGCTAATGACTCCATTCCTTTTTGTGGTTGTAGGGGCTGTTGATTGGAGTACACTAAAACAAACCTGACCTCTCTAGGACATTCAGAAGCCAAGTTATAAGCCCACAAATGTGTAACTGGACTACTTCTTTAAAGTGACACCAGATCCGGTGACATTTGGGACATGGTTTGACCCTCTTAGGAAAGTGCTATCATCATGAAACGTTCAGATCACTTACAACTCAATAGATTCTACCTTCCTGTAACGTTTCAGCCTGATTGGACCTTGTTTTCACACAAATGAACCCAGAATGATGTGAAATTGTGCTTCGTGCAACATAATTATGGGTGCCATTTACAAACCATAAGTGCTAATGACTCCATTCCTTTTTGTGGTTTTAGGGGCTGTTGATTGGAGTACACTAAAACAAACTAACCTCTCTAGGACATTCAGAAGCCAAGTTATAAGCCCACAAAGGTGTAACTGGACTACTACTTTAAAGTGACACCAGGCCCGGTGACCTTTGGGACATGGTTTTACCCCCTATAGGAATGTGCGATCATCTTGAAACATTCAGATCACTTACAACTCAATAGAATCTACCTTCTTGTAGCGTTTCAGCCTGATTGGACCTTGTTTTCACACAAATGGACCCAGAATGATGTGAAATTGTGCTTCGTGCAACATAATTCTGGGTGCCATTTACAAACAATAAGTGCTAATGACTCCATTCCTTTTTGTGGTTGTAGGGGCTGTTTATTGGAGTACACTAAAACAAACCTGATCTCTCTAGGACATTCAGAAGCCAAGTTATAAGCCCACAAATGTGTAACTGGACTACTTCTTTAAAATGACACCAGATCCGGTGACTTTTGGGACATGGTTTGACCCCCTTAGGAAAGTGCTATCATCATGAAACGTTCAGATCACTTGCAACTCAATAGATTCTACCTTCCTGTAACGTTTCAGCCTGATTGGACCTTGTTTTCACACAAATGAACCCAGAATGATGTGAAATTGTGCTTCGTGCAACATAATTCTGGGTGCCATTTAAAAACCATAAGTGCTAATGACTCCATTCCTTTTTGGGGTAATGGGGGCTGTTAATTGGAGTACGCTAAAACAAACCTGATCTCTCTAGGACATTCATAAGTCAAGTTATAAGCCCACAAATGTGTAACTGGACTACTTCTTTAAATTGACACCAGTTCCGGTGACCTTTGGGACATGGTTTGACCCCATTAGGAAAGTGCTATCATCATGAAACGTTCAGATCACTTACAACTCAGTAGATTCTACCTTCCTGTAACGTTTCAGCCTGATTGGACCTTGTTTTCACACAAATGAACCCAGAATGATGTGAAATTGTGCTTCGTGCAACATAATTCTGGGTGCCATTTACAAACCATAAGTGCTAATATCTCCATTCCTTTTTGTGGTTGTAGGGGCTGTTGATTGGAGTACATTAAAACAAACCTGATCTCTCTAGGACATTCAGAAGCCATGTTATAAGCCCACAAATGTGTAACTGGACTGCTTCTTTAAATTAACACCAGATCCGGTGACCTTTGGGACATGGTTTGACCCCATTAGGAAAGTGCTATCATCATGAAACGTTCAGATCACTTACAACTCAGTAGATTCTACCTTCCTGTAACGTTTCAGCCTGATTGGACCTTGTTTTCACACAAATGAACGCAGAATGATGTGAAATTGTGCTTCGTGCAACATAATTCTGGGTGCCATTTACAAACCATAAGTGCTAATATCTCCATTCCTTTTTTGTAGTTGTAGGGGCTGTTGATTGGAGTACATTAAAACAAACCTGATCTCTCTAGGACATTCAGAAGCCATGTTATAAGCCCACAAAGGTGTAACTGGACTACTTCTTTAAAGTGACACCAGGCCCGGTGACCTTTGGGACATGGTTTTACCCCCTATAGGAATGTGCGATCATCTTGAAACGTTCAGATCACTTACAACTCAATAGATTCTACCTTCTTGTAGCGTTTGAGCCTGATTGGACCTTGTTTTCACACAAATGGACCCAGAATGATGTGAAATTGTGAATCGTGCAACATAATTCTGGGTGCCATTTACAAACCATAAGTGCTAATGACTCCATTCCTTTTTGTGTTTGTAGGGTCTCTTGATTGGAGTACATTAAAACAAACCTGATCTCTCTAGGACATTCAGAAGCCAAGTTATAAGCCCACAAATGTGTAACTGGACTACTTCTTTAAATTGACACCAGATCCGGTGACCTTTGGGACATGGTTTGACCCCCTTAGGAAAGTGCTATCATCATGAAACGTTCAGATCACTTACAACTCAATAGATTCTACCTTCCTGTAACGTTTCAGCCTGATTGGACCTTGTTTTCACACAAATGAACCCAGAATGATGTGAAATTGTGCTTCGTGCAACATAATTCTGGGTGCCATTTACATACCATAAGTGCTAATGACTCCATTCCTTTTTGTGGTTGTAGGGGCTGTTGATTGGAGTACATTAAAACAAACCTGACATCTCTAGGACATTCAGAAGCCAAGTTATAAGCCCACAAATGTGTAACTGGACTACTTCTTTAAAGTGACACCAGGCCCGGTGACCTTTGGGACATGGTTTGACCCCCTATATGAATGTGCGATCATCATGAAACGTTCAGATCACTTACAATTCAATAGATTCTACCTTCCTGTAACGTTTCAGCCTGATTGGACCTTGTTTTCACACAAATGAACCCAGAATGATGTGAAATTGTGCTTCGTGCAACATAATTCTGGGTGCCATTTAAAAACCATAAGTGCTAATGACTCCATTCCTTTTTGTGGTTATAGGGTATGTTGATTGGAGTATACTAAAACAACCCTGATCTCTCTAGGACATTCAGAAGCCAAGTTATAAGCCCACAAATGAGTAACTGGACTACTTCTTTAAATTGACACCAGATCCGGTGACCTTTGGGACATGGGTAGACCCCCTTAGGAAAGTGCTATCATCATGAAACGTTCAGATCACTTACAACTCAATAGATTCTACCTTCCTGTAAGGTGTCAGCCTGATTGGACCTTGTTTTCACACAAATGAACCCAGAATGATGTGAAATTGTGCTTCGTGCAACATAATTCTGGGTGCCATTTACAAACCATAAGTGCTAATGACTCCATTCCTTTTTGTGGTTGTAGGGGCTGTTGATTGGAGTACACTAAAACAAATCTGACCTCTCTAGGACATTCAGAAGCCAAGTTATAAGCCCACAATGGTGTAACTGGACTACTTCTTTAAAGTGACACCAGGCCCGGTGACCTTTGGGACATGGTTTGACCCCCTATATGAATGTGCGATCATCTTGAAATGTTCAGATCACTTACAACTCAATAGATTCTACCTTCTTGTAGCGTTTCAGCCTGATTGGACCTTGTTTTCACACAAATGGACCCAGAATGATGTGAAATTGTGAATCGTGCAACATAATTCTGGGTGCCATTTACAAACCATAAGTGCTAATGACTCCATTCCTTTTTGTGTTTGTAGGGTCTCTTGATTGGAGTACATTAAAACAAACCTGATCTCTCTAGGACATTCAGAAGCCAAGTTATAAGCCCACAAATGTGTAACTGGACTACTTCTTTAAATTGACACCAGATCCGGTGACCTTTGGGACATGGTTTGACCCCCTTAGGAAAGTGCTATCATCATGAAACGTTCAGATCACTTACAACTCAATAGATTCTACCTTCCTGTAACGTTTCAGCCTGATTGGACCTTGTTTTCACACAAATGAACCCAGAATGATGTGAAATTGTGCTTCGTGCAACATAATTCTGGGTGCCATTTACATACCATAAGTGCTAATGACTCCATTCCTTTTTGTGGTTGTAGGGGCTGTTGATTGGAGTACATTAAAACAAACCTGACATCTCTAGGACATTCAGAAGCCAAGTTATAAGCCCACAAATGTGTAACTGGACTACTTCTTTAGACACCAGATCCGGTGACCTTTGGGACATGGGTAGACCCCCTTAGGAAAGTGCTATCATCATGAAACGTTCAGATCACTTACAACTCAATAGATTCTACCTTCCTGTAAGGTGTCAGCCTGATTGGACCTTGTTTTCACACAAATGAACCCAGAATGATGTGAAATTGTGCTTCGTGCAACATAATTCTGGGTGCCATTTACAAACCATAAGTGCTAATGACTCCATTCCTTTTTGTGGTTGTAGGGGCTGTTGATTGGAGTACACTAAAACAAATCTGACCTCTCTAGGACATTCAGAAGCCAAGTTATAAGCCCACAATGGTGTAACTGGACTACTTCTTTAAAGTGACACCAGGCCCGGTGACCTTTGGGACATGGTTTGACCCCCTATATGAATGTGCGATCATCTTGAAATGTTCAGATCACTTACAACTCAATAGATTCTACCTTCTTGTAGCGTTTCAGCCTGATTGGACCTTGTTTTCACACAAATGGACCCAGAATGATGTGAAATTGTGAATCGTGCAACATAATTCTGGGTGCCATTTACAAACCATAAGTGCTAATGACTCCATTCCTTTTTGTGTTTGTAGGGTCTCTTGATTGGAGTACATTAAAACAAACCTGATCTCTCTAGGACATTCAGAAGCCAAGTTATAAGCCCACAAATGTGTAACTGGACTACTTCTTTAAATTGACACCAGATCCGGTGACCTTTGGGACATGGTTTGACCCCCTTAGGAAAGTGCTATCATCATGAAACGTTCAGATCACTTACAACTCAATAGATTCTACCTTCCTGTAACGTTTCAGCCTGATTGGACCTTGTTTTCACACAAATGAACCCAGAATGATGTGAAATTGTGCTTCGTGCAACATAATTCTGGGTGCCATTTACATACCATAAGTGCTAATGACTCCATTCCTTTTTGTGGTTGTAGGGGCTGTTGATTGGAGTACATTAAAACAAACCTGACATCTCTAGGACATTCAGAAGCCAAGTTATAAGCCCACAAATGTGTAACTGGACTACTTCTTTAAAGTGACACCAGGCCCGGTGACCTTTGGGACATGGTTTGACCCCCTATATGAATGTGCGATCATCATGAAACGTTCAGATCACTTACAATTCAATAGATTCTACCTTCCTGTAACGTTTCAGCCTGATTGGACCTTGTTTTCACACAAATGAACCCAGAATGATGTGAAATTGTGCTTCGTGCAACATAATTCTGGGTGCCATTTAAAAACCATAAGTGCTAATGACTCCATTCCTTTTTGTGGTTATAGGGTATGTTGATTGGAGTATACTAAAACAACCCTGATCTCTCTAGGACATTCAGAAGCCAAGTTATAAGCCCACAAATGAGTAACTGGACTACTTCTTTAAATTGACACCAGATCCGGTGACCTTTGGGACATGGGTAGACCCCCTTAGGAAAGTGCTATCATCATGAAACGTTCAGATCACTTACAACTCAATAGATTCTACCTTCCTGTAAGGTGTCAGCCTGATTGGACCTTGTTTTCACACAAATGAACCCAGAATGATGTGAAATTGTGCTTCGTGCAACATAATTCTGGGTGCCATTTACAAACCATAAGTGCTAATGACTCCATTCCTTTTTGTGGTTGTAGGGGCTGTTGATTGGAGTACACTAAAACAAATCTGACCTCTCTAGGACATTCAGAAGCCAAGTTATAAGCCCACAATGGTGTAACTGGACTACTTCTTTAAAGTGACACCAGGCCCGGTGACCTTTGGGACATGATTTGACCCCCTATATGAATGTGCGATCATCATGAAACGTTCAGATCACTTACAACTCAATAGATTCTACCTTCTTGTAACGTTTCAGCCTGATTGAACCTTGTTTTCACACAAATGGACCCAGAATGATGTGAAATTGTGCTTCGTGCAACATAATTCTGGGTGCCATTTACAAACCATAAGTGCTAATGACTCCATTCCTTTTGTGGTTGTAGGGGCTGTTGATTGGAGTACACTAAAACAAACCTGATCTCTGTAGGACATTCAGAAGCCAAGTTATAAGCCCACAAATGAGTAACTGGACTACTTCTTTAAATTGACACCAAATCCGGTGACCTTTGGGACATGGGTAGACCCCCTTAGGAAAGTGCTATCATCATGAAACGTTCAGATCACTTACAACTCAATAGATTCTACCTTCTTGTAACGTTTCAGCCTGATTGGACCTTGTTTTCACACAAATGAACCCAGAATGAAGTGAAATTGTGCTTCGTGCAACATAATTCTGGGTGCCATTTACAAACCACAAGTGCTAATGACTCCATTCCTTTTTGTGGTTGTATGGGCTGTTGATTGGAGTACACTAAAACAAACCTGATCTCTCTAGGACATTCAGAAGCCAAGTTATAAGCCCACCAATTTGTAACTGTACTACCTCTTTAAATTGACACCAGATCCGGTGACCTTTGGGACATGGTTTGACCCCCTTAGGAAAGTGCTATCATCATGAAACGTTCAGATCACTTACAATTCAATAGATTCTACCTTCCTGTAACGTTTCAGCCTGATTGGACCTTGTTTTCACACAAATGAACCCAGAATGATGTGAAATTGTGCTTCGTGCAACATAATTCTGGGTGCCATTTAAAAACCATAAGTGCTAATGACTCCATTCCTTTTTGTGGTTGTAGGGTATGTTGATTGGAGTATACTAAAACAACCCTGATCTCTCTAGGACATTCAGAAGCCAAGTTATAAGCCCACAAATGAGTAACTGGACTACTTCTTTAAATTGACACCAGATCCGGTGACCTTTGGGACATGGGTAGACCCCCTTAGGAAAGTGCTATCATCATGAAACGTTCAGATCACTTACAACTCAATAGATTCTACCTTCCTGTAAGGTGTCAGCCTGATTGGACCTTGTTTTCACACAAATGAACCCAGAATGATGTGAAATTGTGCTTCGTGCAACATAATTCTGGGTGCCATTTACAAACCATAAGTGCTAATGACTCCATTCCTTTTTGTGGTTGTAGGGGCTGTTGATTGGAGTACACTAAAACAAACCTGACCTCTCTAGGACATTCAGAAGCCAAGTTATAAGCCCACAATGGTGTAACTGGACTACTTCTTTAAAGTGACACCAGGCCCGGTGACCTTTGGGACATGGTTTGACCCCCTATAGGAATGTGCGATCATCATGAAACGTTCAGATCACTTACAACTCAATAGATTCTACCTTCTTGTAACGTTTCAGCCTGATTGAACCTTGTTTTCACACAAATGGACCCAGAATGATGTGAAATTGTGCTTCGTGCAACATAATTCTGGGTGCCATTTACAAACCATAAGTGCTAATGACTCCATTCCTTTTGTGGTTGTAGGGGCTGTTGATTGGAGTACACTAAAACAAACCTGATCTCTGTAGGACATTCAGAAGCCAAGTTATAAGCCCACAAATGTGTAACTGGACTACTTCTTTAAATTGACACCAGATCCGGTGACCTTTGGGACATGGTTTGATCCCCTTAGGAAAGCGCTATCATCATGAAACGTTCAGATCACTTACAACTAAATAGATTCTACCTTCCTGTAACGTTTCAGCCTGATTGGACCTTGTTTTCACACAAATGAACCCAGAATGATGTGAAATTGTGCTTCGTGCAACATAATTCTGGGTGCCATTTACAAACCATAAGTGCTAATGACTCCATTCCTTTTTGTGGTTGTAGGGGCTGTTGATTGGAGTACACTAAAACACACCTAACCTCTCTAGGACATTCAGAAGCCAAGTTATAAGCCCACAAAGGTGTAACTGGACTACTTCTTTAAAGTGACACCAGGCCCTGTGACCTTTGGGACATGGTTTTACCCCCTATAGGAATGTGCGATCATCTTGAAATGTTCAGATCACTTACAACTCAATAGATTCTACCTTCTTGTAGCGTTTCAGCCTGATTGGACCTTGTTTTCACACAAATGGACCCAGAATGATGTGAAATTGTGCTTCGTGCAACATAATTCTGGGTGCCATTTACAAACCATAAGTGCTAATGACTCCATTCCTTTTTGTGGTTGTAGGGGCTGTTGATTGGAGTACACTAAAACAAACCTGATCTCTCTAGGACATTCAGAAGCCAAGTTATAAGCCCACAAATGTGTAACTGGACTACTTCTTTAAAGTGACACCAGGCCCGGTGACCTTTGGGACATGGTTTGACCCCCTATAGGAATGTGCGATCATCATGAAACGTTCAGATGACTTACAACTCAATAGATTCTACCTTCTTGTAACGTTTCAGCCTGATTGGACCTTGTTTTCACACAAATGAACCCAGAATGAAGTGAAATTGTGCTTCGTGCAACATAATTCAGGGTGCCATTTACAAACCACAAGTGCTAATGACTCCATTCCTTTTTGTGGTTGTATGGGCTGTTGATTGGAGTACACTAAAACAAACCTGATCTCTCTAGGACATTCAGAAGCCAAGTTATAAGCCCACCAATTTGTAACTGTACTACCTCTTTAAATTGACACCAGATCCGGTGGCCTTTGGGACATGGTTTGACCCCCTTAGGAAAGTGCTATCATCATGAAACGTTCAGATCACTTACAACTCAATAGATTCTACCTTCTTGTAACGTTTCAGCCTGATTGGACCTTGTTTTCACACAAATTAACCCAGAATGATGTGAAATTGTGCTTCGTGCAACATAATTCTGGGTGCCATTTACAAACCATAAGTGCTAATGACTCCATTCCTTTTTGTGGTTGTAGGGGCTGTTGATTGGAGTACACTAAAACAAACCTAACCTCTCTAGGACATTCAGAAGCCAAGTTATAAGCCCACAAAGATGTAACTGGACTACTTCTTTAAAGTGACACCAGGCCCGGTGACCTTTGGGACATGGCTTTACCCCCTATAGGAATGTGCAATATTCTTGAAACGTTCAAATCACTTACAACTCAATAGATTCTACCTTCTTATAGCGTTTCAGCCTGATTGGACCTTGTTTTCACACAAATGGACCCAGAATGAAGTGAAATTGTGCTTCGTGCAACATAATTCTGGGTGCCATTTACAAACCATAAGTGCTAATGACTCCATTCCTTTTTGTGGTTGTAGGGGCTGTTGATTGGAGTATACTAAAACAAACCTGATCTCTCTAGGACATTCAGAAGCCAAGTTATAAGCCCACAAATGTGTAGCTGGACTACTTTAAATTGACACCAGATCCGGTGACCTTTGGGACATGGTTTGACCCCCTTAGGAAAGTGCTATCATCATGAAACGTTCAGATCACTTACAACTCAATAGATTCTACCTTCTTGTAATGTTTCAGCCTGATTGGACCTTGTTTTCACACAAATGGACCCAGAATGATGTGAAATTGTGCTTCGTGCAACATAATTCTGGGTGCCATTTACAAACCATAAGTGCTAATGACTCCATTCCTTTTTGTGGTTGTAGGGGCTGTTGATTGGAGTACACTAAAACAAACCTGATCTCTCTAGGACATTCAGAAGCCAAGTTATAAGCCCACAAATGTGTAACTGGACTAATTCTTTAAAGTGACACCAGATCCGGTGACCTTTGCGACATGGTTTGACCCCCTTAGGAAAGTGCTATCATCATGAAACGTTCAGATCACTTACAACTCAATAGATTCCACCTTCCTGTAACGTTTCTGCCTGATTGGACCTTGTTTTCACACAAATGAACCCAGAATGATGTGAAATTGTGCTTCGTGCAACATAATTCTGGGTGCCATTTACAAACCATAAGTGCTAATGACTCCATTCCTTTTTGTGGTTGTAGGGGCTGTTGATTGGAGTACATTAAAACAAACCTGATCTCTCTAGGACATTCAGAAGTCAAGTTATAAGCCTACAAAGATGTAACTGGACTACTTCTTTAAAGTGACACCAGGCCCGGTGACCTTTGGGACATGGTTTTACCCCCTATAGGAATGTGCGATCATCTTGAAACGTTCAGATCACTTACAACTCAATAGATTCTACCTTCCTGTAACGTTTCAGCCTGATTGGACCTTGTTTTCACACAAATGGACCCAGAATGATGTGAAATTGTGCTTTGTTCAACATAATTCTGGGTGCCATTTAAGAACCATAAGTGCTAATGACTCCATTCCTTTTTGTGGTTGTAGGGGCTGTTGATTGGAGTACACTAAAACAACCCTGATCTCTCTAGGACATTCAGAAGCCAAGTTATAAGCCCACAAAGGTGTAACTGGACTACTTCTTTAAAGTGACACCAGGCCCGGTGACCTTTGGTACATGGTTTGACCCCCTATAGGAAAGTGCTATCATCATGAAACGTTCAGATCACTTACAACTCAATAGATTCTACCTTCCTGTAACGTTTCTGCCTGATTGGACCTTGTTTTCACACAAATGAACCCAGAATGATGTGAAATTGTGCTTCGTGCAACATAATTCTGGGTGCCATTTAAAAACCATAAGTGCTAATGACTCCATTCCTTTTTGTGGTTGTAGGGGCTGTTGATTGGAGTATACTAAAACAAACCTGATCTCTCTAGGACATTCAGAAGCCAAGTTATAAGCCCACAAATGTGTAACTGGACTACTTCTTTAGACACCAGATCCGGTGACCTTTGGGACATGGTTTGACCCCCTTAGGGAAGTGCTATCATCATGAAACGTTCAGATCACTTACAATTTAATAGATTCTACCTTCCTGTAATGTTTCAGCCTGATTGGACCTTGTTTTCACACAAATGGACCCAGAATGATGTGAAATTGTGCTTCGTGCAACATAATTCTGGGTGCCATTTACAAACCATAAGTGCTAATGACTCCATTCCTTTTTGTGGTTGCAGGGGCTGTTGATTTGAGTACACTAAAACAAACCTGATCTCTCTAGGACATTCAGAAGCCAAGTTATAAGCCCACAAATGTGTAACTGGACTACTTCTTTAAATTGACACCAGATCCGGTGACCTTTGGGACATGGTTTGACCCCCTTAGGAAAGTGCTATCATCATGAAACGTTCAGATCACTTACAACTCAATAGATTCTACCTTCCTGTAACGTTTCAGTCTGATTGGACCTTGTTTTCACACAAATGAACCCAGAATGATGTGAAATTGTGCTTCGTGCAACATAATTCTGGGTGCCATTTAAAAACCATAAGTGCTAATGACTCCATTCCTTTTTGTGGTTGTAGGGGCTGTTGATTGGAGTACACTAAAACAAAACTGATCGCTCTAGGACATTCAGAAGCCAAGTTATAAGCCCACAAATGTGTAACTGGACTACTTCTTTAAATTGACACCATATCCGGTGACCTTTGGGACATGGTTTGACCCCCTTAGGAAAGTGCTACCATCATGAAACGTTCAGATCACTTACAACGCAATAGATTCTACCTTCCTGTAACGTTTCAGCCTGATTGGACCTTGTTTTCACACAAATGAACCCAGAATGATGTGAAATTGTGCTTCGTGCAACATAATTCTGGGTGCCATTTAAAAACCATAAGTGCTAATGACTCCATTCCTTTTTGTGGTTGTAGGGGCTGTTGATTGGAGTACACTAAAACAAACCTAACCTCTCTAGGACATTCAGAAGCCAAGTTATAAGCCCACAAAGGTGTAACTGGACTACTTCTTTAAAGTGACACTTGGCCCGGTGACCTTTGGGACATGGTTTGACCCCCTATAGGAATGTGCGATCATCTTGAAACGTTCAGATCACTTACAACTCAATAGATTCTACCTTCTTGTAGCGTTTCAGCCAGATTGGAACTTGTTTTCACACAAATTGACCCAGAATGATGTGAAATTGTGCTTCGTGCAACATAATTCTGGGTGCCACTTACAAACCATAAGTGCTAATGACTCCATTCCTTTTTGTGGTTGTAGGGGCTGTTGATTGGAGTACATTAAAACAAACCTGATCACTCTAGGACATTCAGAAGCCAAGTTATAAGCCCACAAATGTGTAACTGGACTACTTCTTTAAATTGACACCAGATCCAGTGACCTTTGGGACATGGTTTGACCCCCTTAGGAAAGTGCTATCATCATGAAACGTTCAGATCACTTACAACTCAATAGATTCTACCTTCCTGTAACGTTTCAGCCTGATTGGACCTTGTTTTCACACAAATGGACCCAGAATGATGTGAAATTGTGCTTCGTGCAACATAATTCTGGGTGCCATTTAAAAACAATAAGTGCTAATGACTCCATTCCTTTTTGTGGTTGTAGGGGCTGTTGATTGGAGTACACTAAAATAAACCTGATCTCTCTAGGACATTCAGAAGCCAAGTTATAAGCCCACAAATGTGTAACTGGACTACTTCTTTAAATTGACACCAGATCCGGTGACCTTTGGGACATGGTTTGACCCCCTTAGGAAAGTGCTATCATCATGAAACGTTCAGATCACTTACAACTCAATAGATTCTACCTTCCTGTAACGTTTCAGCCTGATTGGACCTTGTTTTCATACAAATGAACCCAGAATGATGTGAAATTGTGCTTCGTGCAACATAATTCTGGGTGCCATTTACAAACCATAAGTGCTAATGACTCCATTCCTTTTTGTGGTTGTAGGGGCTGTTGATTGGAGTACACTAAAACAAACTTGACCTCTCTAGGACATTCAGAAGCCAAGTTATAAGCCCACAAAGGTGTAACTGGACAACTTCTTTAAAGTGACACCAGGCCCGGTGACCTTTGGCACATGGTTTTACCCCCTATAAGAATG
This sequence comes from Nothobranchius furzeri, assembly GCF_043380555.1. NCBI lineage: Eukaryota > Metazoa > Chordata > Actinopteri > Cyprinodontiformes > Nothobranchiidae > Nothobranchius > Nothobranchius furzeri. The sequence goes on from NC_091753.1 coordinate 1,667,193, forward strand.
TGCGATCATCTTGAAACATTCAGATCACTTACAACTCAATAGATTCTACCTTCTTGTTGAGTTTCAGCCTGATTGGACCTTGTTTTCACACAAATGGACCCAGAAGGATGTGAAATTGTGCTTCGTGCAACATAATTCTGGGTGCCATTTACAAACCATAAGTGCTAATGACTCCATTCCTTTTTGTGGTTGTAGGGGCTGTTGATTGGAGTACATTAAAACAAACCTGATCTCTCTAGGACATTCAGAAGTCAAGTTATAAGCCCACAAATGTGTAACTGGACTACTACTTTAAATTGACACCAGATCCGGTGACCGTTGGGACATGGTTTGACCCCCTTAGGAAAGTGCTATCATCATGAAACATTCAGATCACTTACAACTCAATAGATTCTACCTTCCTGTAACGTTTCAGCCTGATTGGACCTTGTTTTCACACAAATGAACCCAGAATGATGTGAAATTGTGCTTCGTGCAACATAATTCTGGGTGCCATTTACAAACCTTAAGTGCTAATGACTCCATTCCTTTTTGTGGTTGTAGGGGCTGTTGATTGGAGTACACTAAAACAAACCTGATCTCTCTAGGACATTCAGAAGCCAAGTTATAAGCCCACAAATGTGTAACTGGACTACTTCTTTAAATTGACACCAGATCCGGTGACCTTTGGGACATGGTTTGACCCCCTTAGGAAAGTGCTATCATCATGAAACGTTCAGATCACTTACAACTCAATAGATTCTACCTTCCTGTAACGTTTCAGCCTGATTGGACCTTGTTTTCACACAAATGAACCCAGAATGATGTGAAATTGTGCTTCGTGCAACATAATTCTGGGTGCCATTTACAAACCATAAGTGCTAATGACTCCATTCCTTTTTGTGGTTTTAGGGGCTGTTGATTGGAGTATACTAAAACAAACTAACCTCTCTAAGACATTCAGAAGCCAAGTTATAAGCCCAAAAGGTGTAACAGGACTACTACTTTAAAGTGACACCAGGCCCGGTGACCTTTGGGACATGGTTTTACCCCCTATAGGAATGTGCGATCATCTTGAAATGTTCAGATCACTTACAACTCAATAGATTCTACCTTCTTGTAGCGTTTCAGCCTGATTGGACCTTGTTTTCACACAAATGGACCCAGAATGATGTGAAATTGTGCTTCGTGCAACATAATTCTGGGTGCCATTTACAAACCATAAGTGCTAATGACTCCATTCCTTTTTGTGGTTGTAGGGGCTGTTGATTGGAGTACACTAAAACAAACCTGATCTCTCTAGGACATTCAGAAGCCAAGTTATAAGCCCACAAATGTGTAACTGGACTACTTCTTTAAATTGACACCAGATCCGGTGACTTTTGGGACATGGTTTGACCCCCTTAGGAAAGTGCTATCATCATGAAACGTTCAGATCACTTGCAACTCAATAGATTCTACCTTCCTGTAACGTTTCAGCCTGATTGGACCTTGTTTTCACACAAATGAACCCAGAATGATGTGAAATTGTGCTTCGTGCAACATAATTCTGGGTGCCATTTACAAACCATAAGTGCTAATATCTCCATTCCTTTTTGTGGTTGTAGGGGCTGTTGATTGGAGTACATTAAAACAAACCTGATCTCTCTAGGACATTCAGAAGCCAAGTTATAAGCCCACAAATGTGTAACTGGACTACTTCTTTAAATTGACACCAGATCCGGTGACCTTTGGGACATGGTTTGATCCCCTTAGGAAAGCGCTATCATCATGAAACGTTCAGATCACTTACAACTAAATAGATTCTACCTTCCTGTAACGTTTCAGCCTGATTGGACCTTGTTTTCACACAAATGAACCCAGAATGATGTGAAATTGTGCTTCGTGCAACATAATTCTGGGTGCCATTTACAAACCATAAATGCTAATGACTCCATTCCTTTTTGTGGTTGTAGGGGCTGTTGATTGGAGTACATTAAAACAAACCTGATCTCTCTAGGACATTCAGAAGCCAAGTTATAAGCCCACGAATGTGTAACTGGACTACTTCTTTAAAGTGACACCAGGCCCGGTGACCTTTGGGACATGGTTTGACCCCCTATAGGAAAGTGCTATCATCATGAAACGTTCAGATCACTTACAACTCAATAGATTCTACCTTCCTGTAACGTTTCAGCCTGATTGGACCTTGTTTTCACACAAATGAACCCAGAATGATGTGAAATTGTGCTTCGTGCAACATAATTCTGGGTGCCATTTACAAACCATAAATGCTAATGACTTCATTCCTTTTAGTGGTAATGGGGCTGCTAATTGGAGTACTCTAAAACAAACCTGACCTCTCTAGGATATTCAGAAGCCAAGTTATAAGCCCACAAAGGTGTAACTGGACTACTTCTTTAAAGTGACAGCAGGCCCGGTGACATTTGGGACATGGTTTGACCCCCTGAGGAAAGTGCTATCATCATGAAACGTTCAGATCACTTACAATTCAATAGATTCTACCTTCCTGTAACGTTTCAGCCTGATTGTACCTTGTTTTCACACAAATGAACCCAGAATGATGTGAAATTGTGCTTCGTGCAACATAATTCTGGGTGCCATTTAAAAACCATAAGTGCTAATGACTCCATTCCTTATTGTGGTTGTAGGGGCTGTTGATTGGAGTATACTAAAACAAACCTGATGTCTCTAGGACATTCAGAAGCCAAGTTATAAGCCCACAAATGTGTAACTGGACTACTTCTTTAAATTGACACCAGATCCAGTGACCTTTGGGACATGGTTTGACCCCCTTAGGAAAGTGCTATCATCATGAAACGTTCAGATCACTTACAACTCAATAGATTCTACCTTCCTGTAACGTTTCAGCCGGATTGGACCTTGTTTTCACACAAATGAACCCAGAATGATGTGAAATTGTGCTTCGTGCAACATAATTCTGGGTGCCATTTACAAACCATAAATGCTAATGACTCCATTCCTTTTTGTGGTTGTAGGGGCTGTTGATTGGAGTACATTAAAACAAACCTGATCTCTCTAGGACATTCAGAAGCCAAGTTATAAGTCCACAAATGTGTAACTGGACTACTACTTTAAATTGACACCAGATCCGGTGACCTTTGGGACATGGTTTGACCCCCTATGGGAATGTGAGATCATCATGAAACGTTCAGATCACTTACAACTCAATAGATTTTACCTTCTTGTAACGTTTCAGCCTGATTGGACCTTGTTTTCACACAAATGGACCCAGAATGATGTGAAATTGTGCTTCGTGCAACATAATTCTGGATGCCATTTACAAACCATAAGTGCTAATGACTCCATTCCTTTTGTGGTTGTAGGGGCTGTTGATTGGAGTACACTAAAACAAACTTGATCTCTCTAGGACATTCAGAAGCCAAGTTATAAGCCCACAAATGTGTAACTGGACTACTTCTTTAAACTGACACCAGATCCGGTGACCTTTGGGACATGGTTTGATCCCCTTAGGAAAGCGCTATCATCATGAAACGTTCAGATCACTTACAACTAAATAGATTCTACCTTCTTGTAACGTTGCAGCCTGATTGGACCTTGTTTTCACACAAATGAACCCAGAATGATGTGAAATTGTGCTTCGTGCAACATAATTCTGGGTGCCATTTACAAACCATAAGTGCTAATATCTCCATTCCTTTTTGTGGTTGTAGGGGCTGTTGATTGGAGTACATTAAAACAAACCTGATCTCTCTAGGACATTCAGAAGCCAAGTTATAAGCCCACAAATGTGTAACTGGACTACTTCTTTAAATTGACACCAGATCCGGTGACCTTTGGGACATGGTTTGATCCCCTTAGGAAAGCGCTATCATCATGAAACGTTCAGATCACTTACAACTAAATAGATTCTACCTTCCTGTAACGTTTCAGCCTGATTGGACCTTGTTTTCACACAAATGAACCCAGAATGATGTGAAATTGTGCTTCGTGCAACATAATTCTGGGTGCCATTTACAAACCATAAATGCTAATGACTCCATTCCTTTTTGTGGTTGTAGGGGCTGTTGATTGGAGTACATTAAAACAAACCTGATCTCTCTAGGACATTCAGAAGCCAAGTTATAAGCCCACGAATGTGTAACTGGACTACTTCTTTAAAGTGACACCAGGCCCGGTGACCTTTGGGACATGGTTTGACCCCCTTAGGAAAGTGCTATCATCATGAAACGTTCAGATCACTTACAACTAAATAGATTCTACCTTCCTGTAACGTTTCAGCCTGATTGGACCTTGTTTTCACACAAATGAACCCAGAATGATGTGAAATTGTGCTTCGTGCAACATAATTCTGGGTGCCATTTACAAACCATAAATGCTAATGACTTCATTCCTTTTAGTGGTAATGGGGCTGCTAATTGGAGTACTCTAAAACAAACCTGACCTCTCTAGGATATTCAGAAGCCAAGTTATAAGCCCACAAAGGTGTAACTGGACTACTTCTTTAAAGTGACACCAGGCCCGGTGACATTTGGGACATGGTTTGACCCCCTGAGGAAAGTGCTATCATCATGAAACGTTCAGATCACTTACAATTCAATAGATTCTACCTTCCTGTAACGTTTCAGCCTGATTGTACCTTGTTTTCACACAAATGAACCCAGAATGATGTGAAATTGTGCTTCGTGCAACATAATTCTGGGTGCCATTTAAAAACCATAAGTGCTAATGACTCCATTCCTTATTGTGGTTGTAGGGGCTGTTGATTGGAGTATACTAAAACAAACCTGATGTCTCTAGTACATTCAGAAGCCAAGTTATAAGCCCACAAATGTGTAACTGGACTACTTCTTTAAATTACCACAAGATCCGGTGACCTTTGGGACATGGTTTGACCCCCTTAGGAAAGTGCTATCATCATGAAACGTTCAGATCACTTACAACTCAATAGATTCTACCTTCCTGTAACGTTTCAGCCTGATTGGACCTTGTTTTCACACAAATGGACCCAGAATGATGTGAAATTGTGCTTCGTGCAACATAATTCTGGGGGCCATTTACAAACCATAAGTGCTAATTACTCCATTCCTTTTTGTGGTTGTAGGGGCTGTTGATTGGAGTACACTAAAACAAACCTAACCTCTCTAGGACATTCAGAAGCCAAGTTATAAGCCCACAAAGGTGTAACTGGACTACTTCTTTAAAGTGACACCAGGCCCGGTGACCTTTGGGACATGGTTTTACCCCCTATAGGAATGTGCGATCATCTTGAAACGTTCAGATCACTTACAACTCAATAGATTCTACCTTCTTGTAGCGTTTCAGCCTGATTGGACCTTGTTTTCACACAAATGGACCCAGAATGATGTGAAATTGTGCTTCGTGCAACATAATTCTGGGTGCCATTTACAAACCATAAGTGCTAATGACTCAATTCCTTTTTGTGGTTGTAGGGGCTGTTGATTGGAGTACACTAAAACAAACCTGATCTCTCTAGGACATTCAGAAGCCAAGTTATAAGCCCACAAATGTGTAACTGGACTACTTCTTTAAATTGACACCAGATCCGGTGATCTTTGGGACATCGTTTGACCCCCTTAGGAAAGTGCTATCATCATGAAACGTTCAGATCACTTACAACTCAGTAGATTCTACCTTCCTGTAACGTTTCAGCCTGATTGGACCTTGTTTTCACACAAATGAACCCAGAATGATGTGAAATTGTGCTTCGTGCAACATAATTCTGGGTGCCATTTAAAAACCATAAGTGCTAATGACTCCATTCCTTTTTGTGGTTGTAGGGGCTGTTGATTGGAGTACACTAAAACAACCCTGACCTCTCTAGGACATTCAGAAGCCAAGTTATAAGCCCACAAATGTGCAACTGGACTACTTCTTCAAAGTGACACCAGATCCAGTGACCTTTGGGACATGGTTTGACCCCCTTTGGAAAGTGTGATCATCATGAAACGTTCAGATCACTTACAACTCAATAGATTCTACCTTCCTGTATTGTTTCAGCCTGATTGGACCTTGTTTTCACACAAATGAACCCAGAATGATGTGAAATTGTGCTTCGTGCAACATAATTCTGGGTGCCATTTAAAAACCATAAGTGCTAATGTCTCCATTCCTTTTTGTGGTTGTAGGGGCTGTTGATTGGAGTACACTAAAGCAAACCTGATCGCTCTAGGACATTCAGAAGCCAAGTTATAAGCCCACAAATGTGTAACTGGACTACTTCTTTATATTGACACCAGATCCAGTGACCTTTGGGACATGGTTTGACCCCCTTAGGAAAGTGCTATCATCATGAAACGTTCAGATCACTTACAACTCAATAGATTCTACCTTCCTGTAACGTTTCAGCCGGATTGGACCTTGTTTTCACACAAATGAACCCAGAATGATGTGAAATTGTGCTTCGTGCAACATAATTCTGGGTGCCATTTACAAACCATAAATGCTAATGACTCCATTCCTTTTTGTGGTTGTAGGGGCTGTTGATTGGAGTACATTAAAACAAACCTGATCTCTCTAGGACATTCAGAAGCCAAGTTATAAGTCCACAAATGTGTAACTGGACTACTACTTTAAATTGACACCAGATCCGGTGACCTTTGGGACATGGTTTGACCCCCTATGGGAATGTGAGATCATCATGAAACGTTCAGATCACTTACAACTCAATAGATTTTACCTTCTTGTAACGTTTCAGCCTGATTGGACCTTGTTTTCACACAAATGGACCCAGAATGATGTGAAATTGTGCTTCGTGCAACATAATTCTGGATGCCATTTACAAACCATAAGTGCTAATGACTCCATTCCTTTTGTGGTTGTAGGGGCTGTTGATTGGAGTACACTAAAACAAACTTGATCTCTCTAGGACATTCAGAAGCCAAGTTATAAGCCCACAAATGTGTAACTGGACTACTTCTTTAAACTGACACCAGATCCGGTGACCTTTGGGACATGGTTTGATCCCCTTAGGAAAGCGCTATCATCATGAAACGTTCAGATCACTTACAACTAAATAGATTCTACCTTCTTGTAACGTTGCAACCTGATTGGACCTTGTTTTCACACAAATGAACCCAGAATGATGTGAAATTGTGCATCGTGCAACATAATTCTGGGTGCCATTTACAAACCATAAGTGCTAATGACTCCATTCCTTTTTGTCGTTGTAGGGGCTGTTGATTGGAGTATACTAAAACAAACCTGATCTCTCTAGGACATTCAGAAGCCAAGTTATAAGCCCACAAAGGTGTAACTGGACTACTTCTTTAAAGTGACACTTGGCCCGCTGACCTTTGGGACATGGTTTGACCCCCTATAGGAATGTGCGATCATCTTGAAACGTTCAGATCACTTACAACTCAATAGATTCTACCTTCTTGTAGCGTGTCAGCCGGATTGGACCTTGTTTTCACACAAATTGACCCAGAATGATGTGAAATTGTGCTTCGTGCAACATAATTCTGGGTGCCATTTACAAACCATAAATGCTAATGACTTCATTCCTTTTTGTGGTAATGGGGGCTGCTAATTGGAGTACTCTAAAACAAACCTGACCTCTCTAGGATATTCAGAAGCCAAGTTATAAGCCCACAAAGGTGTAACTGGACTACTTCTTTAAAGTGACACCAGGCCCGGTGACCTTTGGGACATGGTTTGACCCCCTTAGGAAAGTGCTATCATCATGAAACGTTCAGATCACTTACAATTCAATAGATTCTACCTTCCTGTAACGTTTCAGCCTGATTGTACCTTGTTTTCACACAAATGAACCCAGAATGATGTGAAATTGTGCTTCGTGCAACATAATTCTGGGTGCTATTTAAAAACCATAAGTGCTAATGACTCCATTCCTTATTGTGGTTGTAGGGGCTGTTGATTGGAGTATACTAAAACAAACCTGATCTCTCTAGGACATTCAGAAGCCAAGTTATAAGCCCACAAATGTGTAACTGGACTACTTCTTTAAATTGACACCAGATCCGGTGACCTTTGGGACATGGTTTGACCCCCTTAGGAAAGTGCTATCATCATCAAACGTTCAGATCACTTACAACTCAATAGATTCTACCTTCCTGTAACGTTTCAGCCTGATTGGACCTTGTTTTCAGACAAATGGACCCAGAATGATGTGAAATTGTGCTTCGTGCAACATAATTCTGAGGGCAATTTACAAACCATAAGTGCTAATGACTCCATTCCTTTTTGTGGTTGTAGGGGCTGTTGATTGGAGTACACTAAAGCAAACCTGATCGCTCTAGGACATTCAGAAGCCAAGTTATAAGCCCACAAATGTGTAACTGGACTACTTCTTTAAATTGACACCAGATCCGGTGACCTTTGGGACATGGTTTGACCCCCTTAGGAAAGTGCTATCATCATGAAACGTTCAGATCACTTACAACTCAATAGATTCTACCTTCCTGTAACGTTTCAGCCGGATTGGACCTTGTTTTCACACAAATGAACCCAGAATGATGTGAAATTGTGCTTCGTGCAACATAATTCTGGGTGCCATTTACAAACCATAAATGCTAATGACTCCATTCCTTTTTGTGGTTGTAGGGGCTGTTGATTGGAGTACATTAAAACAAACCTGATCTCTCTAGGACATTCAGAAGCCAAGTTATAAGTCCACAAATGTGTAACTGGACTACTACTTTAAATTGACACCAGATCCGGTGACCTTTGGGACATGGTTTGACCCCCTTAGGAAAGTGCTATCATCATGAAACGTTCAGATCACTTACAACTCAATAGATTCTACCTTCCTGTAACGTTTCAGCCTGATTGGACCTTGTTTTCACACAAATGAACCCAGAATGATGTGAAATTGTGCTTCGTGCAACATAATTCTGGGTGCCATTTACAAACCATAAGTGCTAATGACTCCATTCCTTTTTGTGGTTGTAGGGGCTGTTGATTGGAGTACACTAAAACAAACCTGACCTCTCTAGGACATTCAGAAGCCAAGTTATAAGCCCACAAAGGTGTAACTGGACTACTTCTTTAAAGTGACACCAGGCCTGGTGACCTTTGGGACATGGTTTGACCCCCTATGGGAATGTGAGATCATCATGAAACGTTCAGATCACTTACAACTCAATAGATTCTACCTTCTTGTAACGTTTCAGCCTGATTGGACCTTGTTTTCACACAAATGGACCCAGAATGATGTGAAATTGTGCTTCGTGCAACATAATTCTGGGTGCCATTTACAAACCATAAGTGCTAATGACTCCATTCCTTTTGTGGTTGTAGGGGCTGTTGATTGGAGTACACTAAAACAAACCTGATCTCTCTAGGACATTCAGAAGCCAAGTTATAAGCCCACAAATGTGTAACTGGACTACTTCTTTAAATTTACACCAGATCCAGTGACCTTTGGGACATGGTTTGACCCCCTTAGGGAAGTGCTATCATCATGAAACGTTCAGATCACTTACAACTTAATAGATTCTACCTTCCTGTAATGTTTCAGCCTGATTGGACCTTGTTTTCACACAAATGGACCCAGAATGATGTGAAATTGTGCTTTGTGCAACATAATTCTGGGTGCCATTTACAAACCATTAGTGCTAATGACTCCATTCCTTTTTGTGGTTGTAGGGGCTGTTGATTGGAGTACACTAAAACAAACCTGATCTCTCTAGGACATTCAGAAGCCAAGTTATAAGCCCACAAATGTGTAACTGGACTACTTCTTTAAATTGACACCAGATCCGGTGACCTTTGGGACATGGTTTGACCCCCTTAGGAAAGTGCTATCATCATGAAACGTTCAGATCACTTACAACTCAATAGATTCTACCTTCCTGTAACGTTTCAGCCTGATTGGACCTTGTTTTCACACAAATGAACCCAGAATGATGTGAAATTGTGCTTCGTGCAACGTAATTCTGGGTGCCATTTACAAACCATAAGTGCTAATGACTCCATTCCTTTTTGTGGTTGTAGGGGCTTTTGATTAGAGTACACTAAAACAAACCTAACCTCTCTAGGACATTCAGAAGCCAAGTTATAAGCCCACAAAGGTGTAACTGGACTACTTCTTTAAAGTGACACCAGGCCCGGTGACATTTGGGACATGGTTTGACCCCCTATAGGCATGTGCGATCATCTTGAAACGTTCAGATCACTTACAACTCAATAGATTCTACCTTCCTGTATTGTTTCAGCCTGATTGGACCTTGTTTTTACACAAATGAACCCAGAATGATGTGAAATTGTGCTTCGTGCAACATAATTCTGGGTGCCGTTTAAAAACCATAAGTGCTAATGTCTCCATTTCTTTTTGTGGTTGTAGGGGCTGTTGATTGGAGTACACTAAAAAAAACCTGATCGCTCTAGGACATTCAGAAGCCAAGGTTTAAGCCCACAAATGTGTAACTGGACTACTACTTTAAATTGACACCAGATCCGGTGACCTTTGGGACATGGTTTGACCCCCTATAGGAATGTGCGATCATCATGAAACGTTCAGATCACTTACAACGCAATAGATTCTACCTTCCTGTAACGTTTCAGCCTGATTGGACCTTGTTTTCACACAAATGAACCCAGAATGATGTGAAATTGTGCTTCGTGCAACATAATTCTGGGTGCCATTTAAAAACCATAAGTCTAATGACTCCATTCCTTTTTGTGGTTGTAGGGGCTGTTGATTGGAGTATACTAAAACAAACCTGATCTCTCTAGGACATTCAGAAGCCAAGTTATAAGCCCACAAATTTGTAACTGGACTACTTCTTTAGACACCAGATCCGGTGACCTTTGGGACATGGTTTGACCCCGTTAGGGAAGTGCTATCATCATGAAACGTTCAGATCACTTACAACTTAATAGATTCTACCTTCCTGTAATGTTTCAGCCTGAGTGGACCTTGTTTTAACACAAATGGACCCAGAATGATGTGAAATTGTGCTTCGTGCAACATAATTCTGGGTGATATTTACAAACCATAAATGCTAATGACTCCATTCCTTTTTGTGGTTGTAGGGGCTGTTGATTGGAGTACACTAAAACAAACCTGACCTCTCTAGGACATTCAGAAGCCAAGTTATAAGCCCACAAATGTGTATCTGGACTACTTCTTTAAATCGACACCAGATCCGGTGACCTTTGGGACATGGTTTGACCCCCTTAGGAAAGGGCTATCATCATGAAACGTTCAGATCACTTACAACTCCATAGATTCTACCTTCCTGTAACGTTTCAGCCTGATTGGACCTTGTTTTCACACAAATGAACCCAGAATGATGTGAAATTGTGCTTCGTGCAATATAATTCTGGGTGCCATTTACAAACCATAAGTGCTAATGACTCCATTCCTTTTTGTGGTTGTAGGGGCTGTTGATTGGAGTACACTAAAACAAACCTGACCTCTCTTGGACATTCAGAAGCCAAGTTATAAGCCCACAAAGGTGTAACTGGACTACTTCTTTAAAGTGACACCAGGCCCGGTGACCTTTGGGACATGGTTTGACCCCCTAGAGGAATGTGCGATCATCATGAAACGTTCAGATCACTTACAACTCAATAGATTCTACCTTCTTGTAACGTTTCAGCCTGATTGGACCTCGTTTTCACACAAATGGACCCAGAATGATGTGAAATTGTGCTTCGTGCAACATAATTCTGGGTGCCATTTACAAACCATAAGTGCTAATGACTCCATTCCTTTTTGTGGTTGTAGGGGCTGTTGATTGGAGTACACTAAAACAAACCTGATATCTCTAGGACATTCAGAAGCCAAGTTATAAGCCCACAAATGTGTAACTGGACTACTTCTTTAAATTGACACCAGATCCGGTGACCTTTGGGACATGGTTTGACCCCCTTAGGAAAGTGCTATCATCATGAAACGTTCAGATCACTTACAACTCAATAGATTCTACCTTCCTGTAACGTTTCAGCCTGATTGGACCTTGTTTTCACACAAATGAACCCAGAATGATGTGAAATTGTGCTTCGTGCAACATAATTCTGGGTGCCATTTACAAACCATAAGTGCTAATGACTCCATTCCTTTTTGTGGTTGTAGGGGCTGTTGTTTGGAGTACACTAAAACAAACCTGATATCTCTAGGACATTCATAAGCCAAGTTATAAGCCCACAAATGTGTAACTGGACTACTTCTTTAAAGTAGTTTGGTTAACAATGATCATCGTCGTGTCCCATTGTAAACGGGCGCGCCATCGCACACATCGTACATGTGTGTTAACCCACCTGTATGCGACAGACTTTGTGTGTTGCTTGACATCGAGATGTATTGACGTCTGTGTCAATACAGGACTCTCTATAAGCCGGGAGCTGGACGCTAACGACCCGTGCATAGGCCACACAAAAGGTATCGTACATGTGTTAACCCACCTGTATACGACAGACTTTGTGTGTTGCATGACATCGAGATGTATTGACGTCTGTGTCAATACAGGACTCTATAAGCTGGGAGCTGGACGCTAACGACCCGTGCATGTGCCACACAAAAGGTAACTCGACTAACTACAAAACGCATATTGTGATGTAGAAAGTTGGCTCGACTGTTTGAATCAGCTGCAGCTGCGGTTTACTCACGAAGTGAATCGCACGCTTGTTAGAAATACATTCGGAGCACTTAAAAAATACATCGCTCTCATCGAGTTCCGTCTCAGCGTTCACCGGCTGATGGGCAAGAGCGTGACATGGGATCGCCAGGAACTTACTTAAGGACTATCATCTCATTTGGCATTTACTCACGGACCCAAGAAACCAGTTCCGAAAAATGGTTGAGAATTATAACTTGTCTAATAGCAACTGGAAGATATGTTGCGTCATAAGCCTCTGATGGTTCACAAGGTGCATGGTCCACTCGAAATCCTAATGCTGTATTTGTAGTACATACACTAAGTCTTCTCTGTTGATGTCAGACTAGAGTTTTATTAGAGTTTTACTTTGCAACAATGGGATTCGAGCAATTGATGTGTATATTTTTAATAGTGCACAATGCTACTATTCCTAGGCTGAATGTATGACATGGCTCTTATGTATCATTATGTATCGTTTCCATTAAGTACTAATTTAAATAAAGTCCCTCTGTCCTCAGTGCTAGGTTGTGGGTTTAATACACATTATTATGATCAACCTGTTGAATAGTATAATAACAATATTCCTGTAAAAGTCATTTAGTAATGAACAACCTCAGTTCTGTGAAAGAACATCATGTCTCTGATGTGTACACTGCAGGCCTGACCGGGGTTTGCACGCAAGGGCCTGTGTGTGTGTGTGTGTGTGTGTTAGTGTGTGTGTGTGTGTGTGTGTGTGTGTGTGTGTGTGTGTGTGTGTGTGTGTGTGTGTGTGTGTGTGAAACAAATAAAGATAAATATAGCTAGTGCGGCCACGAGCGGTCGTGCAGGGTAGAGGCTGCGCGAAAACGCCTCTAAAACAAGCGCGTGCCCACGATCGTCCTCGTCAACCACGGCGCTACCAGAGTTACCACGACATGCGCCTTAAAAGCGTTCTCGTTTGGGTCAGCGCCACCAGAATTGAATCGGCAAGTCAGCGGATATTACACAACTCGTAAAGAAAACCCTCTCCGCGACCTCGCGGCCATTGTGCGCAGTGTACAGCAAATGACAAACGATGTTGCGAGCGATATATCGGAAAAACTTTGCACTGACGCGACGGTCGCCACTGCAGGTTGTGTGAGTCTCGCACAAAGTGCCATATCAAACGTGCGCAAGCTAGTGACAAGCAACTTCACCAGATCCGTAGATTCTGCATACGCTCGGATACGAATGAAAGTATCGAGAGATAACACCGACACGAGTTGCGCGACGGCGCTGGCTGCAGTCGCTACAACACTGGATTTATTAATCAACGTAATTGTGATCTTAATGGCGTATCGAGTGTGCACCAGAAACTACAACCAGTACTACAGAAAACTGGCATGAGGGTCACGGTCTAACGTTATGTTGGTGTCTCGCATCGACCGTTGACGGCCGTTTGCCAGCGGCTGAAAATGGCACAGTTGACGAAATGGAAACGCCGACCGTCGATAGTGCACTCTCGCAAGTTCCAACCGCACCATCTCAGGAGACAGACCACAGAGTCATATTAACGTAGGGTAGATAGAAAATGCGCAAATCGCCGCAACCGCCCATATACATACTATACGAGTTCAACATAGAGTAGAGTAAGAAGTTACTACCGATTGTATTTCCAACGTGCAAGCAGCTGGTGTGTGACGCTTTACTTGAGTATCACAGAGGTTGCGATGTCCTGTGTTCCGCGAGCGCATGCAAACAAGTGAACGAACTTCTACGGACCGTACTGCTGGGGTATGAGCGAGCTGTAAAATCAATACAAGCTAGACACGCGGACTTTGCCGCGTTACTGGACACGCACATCGCCACAACAAAACCGGGTCAAGTGTTCGGGGCATCACCGCGCTCGACTATACACGTCTTGGCCTACCACGAGTACATGAGCCCACAGATCCTAAGCGAGGTCGAAGCCGTTGTGTCTACTCAACGCAAATTCAGCACAGCCGTAGCGCTAAGACAAGTCCCTCTAGACTGCTGGAAACTTTGGAAACGTGGAAGGCTGGCGTGTACGCGCTTTCTACACATCTCAACGGTATGATCGCGATACTCTCTGCCGCACAACAACTAATGGTCATGTGTTCGGAAGGTCTGATCAGGTCTGACATGACCGGTTGTCAATCGACGTCGAGCGTGCACTCACACACGGATATCCTGGCGTACATTAAAGCGACGGCGACCTCTACGCTCACGTTGATCGCCGATGTTTCGAAGGGCAATCGAGTGTGTTGGCTGACGAAAGCTATGGTGACCGACGGTCGCGTCGACTACAATGTGCCTCATTGCGACTGGAGAGGCGTATGTGATCCTTTGCAAATCGACAACACCACCGCGGTCGAGTGCGAAGTCACGGTCGGCGGCGTGTTGTCCTTACTTTGCCCCATACAATGTGACGGTCCGTGACACGGACCGGTGTGTTACGACCCGACTAACGAAACGTACCAGGTGATAACATTGCATCCGCCCATTACAGCGGAGCGAGCGTTTCGCCACACTCCCAAACCAAGGTTAATAGTTGTAGCGCACGCCCTTTCGGACCTCGGTGCACGCGAAACTCTGGTGTACGCTCACAACATCACGCTCGAGACAGCTCAAGCGTTACGCGAAACAAAGGACGTGTTCAAATCCATAGAGAATATACGGTCTTTAGCGTATGCGTATATAAAGAAGGTCGATGACATTTACAGACCCGGCGGCATGGGCACCACAGTAGAACAACAAGGTGCTCTCAAGCGCACACAGATACTGGCCGCATTATCACTCGTGATGTCTATCCTGACATGCCCGTTTCTGATTTCTATGTATATTAAATTATGACAAGAGCTACTTTAGGTGGTTACGATTACACTATGACCACGTGCCTTAGTTTCTGCTAGTGACCTATAAATACATATACCCACTTGCTCTCACTGCCATTAAAGCGGCTGTACCCACACGTACAACACCCAAGAAAAAAAATGATCTCGCTGTATGTACTGGGTGTACTCTCAGTAGTCGCAGTTGCTCAGGCCATGGTGATACGCTCACATAACGCCTCTGAGATACGTCCCATCACACCACCTCCTAGACTACTCGCGAAGGAGTATTCAACACCCCCTTTGTACGAAGACAACCATTATAACGAGCACAGCACAACGCTTGCCGCACGCGACGACAACATGCAGGAGACAACGCTACCACCTGTCGTGAGAACAACGGATTCGAGTGACAACGATCGCGACTATGACGAGCACATTACAACACCCTCTGTGCACGAAGACCAGGTGCAGGAGACAACGCTACCACCTGTCGTGAGAAACAAGAATTTGGTTAACAATGATCATCGTCGTGTCCCATTGTAAACGGGCGCGCCATCGCACACATCGTACATGTGTGTTAACCCACCTGTATGCGACAGACTTTGTGTGTTGCATGACATCGAGATGTATTTACGTCTGTGTCAATACAGGACTCTCTATAAGCCGGGAGCTGGACGCTAACGACCCATGCATGCGCCACACAAAAGGTATCGTACATGTGTTAACCCACCTGTATACGACAGACTTTGTGTGTTGCATGACATCGAGATGTATTGACGTCTGTGTCAATACAGGACTCTATAAGCTGGGAGCTGGACGCTAACGACCCGTGCATGCGCCACACAAAAGGTAACTCGACTAACTACAAAACGCATATTGTGATGTAGAAAGTTGGCTCGACTTTTTGAATCAGCTGCAGCTGCGGTTTACTCACAAAGTGAATCGCACGCTTGTTAGAAGTACATTCGGAGCACTTAAAAAATACATCGCTCTCATCGAGTTCCGTCTCAGCGTTCACCGGCTGATGGGCAAGAGCGTGACATGGGATCGCCAGGAACTTACTTAAGGACTATCATCTCATTTGGCATTTACTCACGGACCCAAGAAACCAGTTCCGAAAAATGGTCGAGAATTATAACTTGTCTAATAGCAACTGGAAGATATGTTGCATCATAAGCCTCTGATGGTTCACAAGGTGCACGGTCCACTCGAAATCCTAATGCTGTATTTGTAGTACATACACTAAGTCTTCTCTGTTGATGTCAGACTAGAGTTTTATTAGAGTTTTACTTTGCAACAATGGGATTCGAGCAATTGATGTGTATATTTTTAATAGTGCACAATGCTACTATTCCTAGGCTGAATGTATGACATGGCTCTTATGTATCATTATGTATCGTTTCCATTAAGTACTAATTTAAATAAAGTCCCTCTGTCCTCAGTGCTAGGTTGTGGGTTTAATACACATCATTATGATAAACCTGTTGAATAGTATAATAACAATATTCCTGTAAAAGTCATTTAGTAATGAACAACCTCAGTTCTGTGAAAGAACATCATGTCTCTGATGTGTACACTGCAGGCCTGACCGGGGTTTGCACGCAAGGGCCTGTGTGTGTGTGTGTGTGTGTGTGTGTGTGTGTGTGTGTGTGTGTGTGTGTGTGTGTGTGTGTGTGTGTGTGTGTGTGTGTGTGTGTGTGTGTGTGTGTGTGTGTGTGTGTGTGTGTGTGCGTGTGCGTGTGTATGTGTGTGTGTGTGTGTGTGTGTGTCTGTGTGTGAAACAAATAAAGATAAATATAGCTAGTGCGGCCACGAGCGGTCGTGCAGGGTAGAGGCTGCGCAAAAACGCCTCTAAAACAAGCGCGTGCCCACGCCCGATCCGTGGAAGCACGTAGAACTAGCAAACGTACTAGCAGAAATCAACGATCGCACACGGGTCATTGAGTGTGTACAGGGTTCGTCTGCGTGTGTGGCATTGGGCAATCTAGCGGCAACCGAGTGGCCTGAAGGCAGAACCGGCCAACTCGTCGCCCTCACCATCGTTGCGTTTCAAGATGAACTATTGCTAAAGATGATCGTCCTCGTCAACCACGGCGCTATCAGAGTTACCACGACATGCGCCATAAAAGCGTTCTCGTTTGGGTCAGCGCCACCAGAATTGAATCGGCAAGTCAGAGGATATTACACAACTCGTAACGAAGACCCTCTCCGCGACCTCGCGGCCAGTTTGCGCAGTGTACAGCAAATGACAAACGATGTTGCGAGCGATATATCGGAAAAACTTTGCACTGACGCGACGGTCGCCACTTAATGGTTGTGTGAGACTCGCGCAAAGTGCCATATCTAACGTGCGCAAGCTAGTGACAAGCAACTTCACCAGATCCGTAGATTCTGCATACGCTCGGATACGAACGAAGGTATCGAGAGATAACACCGACACGAGTTGCGCGACGGCGCTGGCTGCAGTCGCTACAACACTGGATTTATTAATCAACGTAATTGTGATCGTAATGGCGTATCGAGTGTGCACCAGAAACTACAACCAGTACTACAGAAAACTGGCATGAGGGTCGCGGTCTAACGTTATGTTGGTGTCTCGCATCGACCGTCAACGGCCGTTTGCCAGCGGCTGAAAATGGCACAGTTGACGAAATGGAAACGCCGACCGTCGATAGTGCACTCTCGCAAGTTCCAACTGCACCTTCTCAGGAGACAGACCACAGAGTCATATTAGCGGAGGGTAGATGGAAAATGCGCAAACCGCCGCAACCGCCCATATACGTACTATACGAGTTCAACATAGAGTGGAGTAAGAAGTTACTACCGATTGTATTTCCAACGTGCAAGCAGCTGGTGTGTGACGCTTTACTTGAGTATCACAGAGGTTGCGATGTCCTGTGTTCCATGAGCGCATGGAAGCAAGTGAACAAACTTCTACGTCACTTTAAAGAAGTAGTCCAGTTACACATTTGTGGGCTTATAACTTGGCTTCTGAATGTCCTAGAGAGATCAGGTTTGTTTTAGTGTACTCCAATCAACAGGCCCTACAACCACAAAAAGGAATGGAGTCATTAGCACTTATGGTTTGTAAATGGCACCCAGAATTATGTTGCACGAAGCACAATTTCACATCATTCTGGGTCCATTTGTGTGAAAACAAGGTCCAATCAGGCTGAAAGGTTACAAGAAGGTAGAATCTATTGAGTTATAAGTGATCTGAACGTTTCATTATGATCGCACATTCCTATAGGGGGTCAAACCATGTCCCAAAGGTCACCGGGCCTGGTGTCACTTTAAAGAAGTAGTCCAATTACACCTTTGAGGGCTTATAACTTGGCTTCTGAATGTCCTAGAGAGATCAGGTTTGTTTTAGTGTACTCCAATCAACAGCCCCTACAACCTCAAAAAGGAATGGAATCATTAGCACTTATGGTTTTTAAATGGCACCCAGAATTATGTTGCACAAAGCACAATTTCACATCATTCTGGGTCCATTTGTGTGAAAACAAGGTCCAATCAGGCTGAAATGTTACAAGAAGGTAGAATCTATTGAGTTGTAAGTGATCTGAACGTTTCATGATGATCGCACATTCCTATAGGGGGTCAAACCATGTCCCAAAGGTCACCGGGCCTGGTGTCACTTTAAAGAAGTAGTCCAGTTACACCTTTGTGGGCTTATAACTGGGCTTCTGAATATCCTAGAGAGGTCAGGTTTGTTTTAGAGTACTCCAATTAACAGCCCCCATTACCATTAAAAGGAATGGAGTCATTAGCACTTATGATTTTTAAATGGCACCCAGAATTATGTTGCACGAAGCACAATTTCACATCATTCTGGGTCCATTTGTGTGAAAACAAGGTCCAATCAGGCTGAAACGTTACAAGAAGGTAGAATCTATTGAGTTGTAAGTGATCTGAACGTTTCATGATGATCGCACATTCCTATAGGGGGTCAAACCATGTCCCAAAGGTCACTGGGCCTGGTGTCACTTTAAAGAAGTAGTCCAGTTACACCTTTGTGGGCTTATAACTTGGCTTCTGAATATCCTAGAGAGGTCAGGTTTGTTTTAGAGTACTCCATTTAACAGCCCCCATTACCGCTAAAAGGAATGGAGTCATTAGCACTTATGGTTTTTAAATGGCACCCAGAATTATGTTGCACGAAGCACAATTTCACATCATTCTGGGTTCATTTGTGTGAAAACAAGGTCCAATCAGGCTGAAACGTTACAGGAAGGTAGAATCTATTGAGTTGTAAGTGATCTGAACGTTTCATGATGATAGCACTTTCCTAAGGGGGTCAAACCATGTCCCAAAGGTCACCGGATCTGGTGTCAATTTAAAAAAATAGTCCAGTTACACATTTGTGGGCTTATAACTTGGCTTCTGAATGTCCGAGAGAGATCAGGTTTGTTTTAATGTACTCCAACCAACAGCCCCTACAACCACAAAAAGGAATGGAGTCATTAGCACTTATGGTTTGTAAATGGCACCCAGAATTATGTTGCACGAAGCACAATTTCACATCATTCTGGGTCCATTTGTGTGAAAACAAGGTCCAATCAGGCTGAAACGTTACAAGAAGGTAGAATCTATTGAGTTGTAAGTGATCAGAACGTTTCATGATGATCGCACATTCCTATAGGGGGTCAAACCATGTCCCAAAGGTCACCGGGCCTGGTGTCATTTTAAAGAAGTAGTCCAGTTACACCTTTGTGGGCTTATAACTTGGCTTCTGAATATCCTAGAGAGGTCAGGTTTGTTTTAGAGCACTCCAATTAGCAGCCCCCATTACCACTAAAAGGAATGGAGTCATTAGCACTTATGGTTTTTAAATGGCACCCAGAATTATGTTGCACGAAGCACAATTTCACAACATTCTGGGTTCATTTGTGTGAAAACAAGGTCCAATCAGGCTGAAACGTTACAGGAAGGTAGAATCTATTGAGTTGTAAGTGATCTGAACGTTTCATGATGATAGCACTTTCCTAAGGGGGTCAAACCATGTCCCAAAGGTCACCGGATCTGGTGTCAATTTAAAGTAGTCCAGTTACACATTTGTGGGCTTATAACTTGGCTTCTGAATGTCCTAGAGAGATCAGGTTTGTTTTAGTATACTCCAATCAACAGCCCCTACAACCACAAAAAGGAATGGAGTCATTAGCACTTATGGTTTTTAAATGGCACCCAGAATTATGTTGCATGAAGCACAATTTCACATCATTCTGGGTTCATTTGTGTGAAAACAAGGTCCAATCAGGCTGAAACGTTACAGGAAGGTAGAATCTATTGAGTTGTAAGTGATCTGAATCTTTCATGATGATCGCACATTCCTATAGGGGGTAAAACCATGTCCCAAAGGTCACCGGGCCTGGTGTCACTTTAAAGAAGTAGTCCAGTTACACATTTGTGGGCTTATAACTTGGCTTCTGAATGTCCTAGAGAGATCAGGTTTGTTTTAGTGTACTCCAATCAACAGGCCCTACAACCACAAAAAGGAATGGAGTCATTAGCACTTATGGTTTGTAAATGGCACCAGAATTATGTTGCACGAAGCACAATTTCACATCATTCTGGGTTCATTTGTGTGAAAACAAGGTCCAATCAGGCTGAAACGTTACAGGAAGGTAGAATCTATTGAGTTGTAAGTGATCTGAATCTTTCAAGATGATCGCACATTCCTATAGGGGGTCAAACCATGTCCCAACGGTCACCGGGCCTGGTGTCACTTTAAAGAAGTAGTCCAATTACACCTTTGAGGGCTTATAACTTGGCTTCTGAATGTTCTAGAGAGATCAGGTTTGTTTTAGTGTACTCCAATCAACAGCCCCTACAACCTCAAAAAGGAATGGAATCATTAGCACTTATGGTTTTTAAATGGCACCCAGAATTATGTTGCACGAAGCACAATTTCACATCATTCTGGGTTCATTTGTGTGAAAACAAGGTCCAATCAGGCTGAAACGTTACAGGAAGGTAGAATCTATTGAGTTGTAAGTGATCTGAACGTTTCAAGATGATCGCACTTTCCTAAGGGGGTCAAACCATGTCCCAAAGTTCACCGGATCTGGTGTCAATTTAAAGTAGTCCAGTTACACATTTGTAGGCTTATAACTTGGCTTTTGAATGTCCTAGAGAGATCAGGTTTGTTTTAATGTACTCCAATCAACAGCCCCTACAACCACAAAAATGAATGGAGTCATTAGCACTTATGATTTTTAAATGGCACCCAGAATTATGTTGCACGAAGCAAAATTTCACATCATTCTGGGTCCATTTGTGTGAAAACAAGGTCCAATCAGGCTGAAACGTTACAAGAAGGTAGAATCTATTGAGTTGTAAGTGATCTGAACGTTTCATGATGATCGCACATTCCTATAGGGGGTCAAACCATGTCCCAAAGGTCACCGGGCCTGGTGTCACTTTAAAGAAGTAGTCCAGTTACACCTTTGTGGGCTTATAACTTGGCTTCTGAATATCCTAGAGAGGTCAGGTTTGTTTTAGAGTACTCCATTTAACAGCCCCCATTACCGCTAAAAGTAATGGAGTCATTAGCACTTATGGTTTGTAAATGGCACCCAGAATTATGTTGCACGAAGCACAATTTCACATCATTCTGGGTCCATTTGTGTGAAAACAAGGTCCAATCAGGCTGAAACGTTACAAGAAGGTAGAATCTATTGAGTTGTAAGTGATCAGAACGTTTCATGATGATCGCACATTCCTATAGGGGGTCAAACCATGTCCCAAAGGTCACCGGGCCTGGTGTCACTTTAAAGAAGTAGTCCAGTTACACCTTTGTGGGCTTATAACTTGGCTTCTGAATATCCTAGAGAGGTCAGGTTTGTTTTAGAGCACTCCAATTAGCAGCCCCCATTACCACTAAAAGGAATGGAGTCATTAGCACTTATGGTTTTTAAATGGCACCCAGAATTATGTTGCACGAAGCACATTTTCACAACATTCTGGGTTCATTTGTGTGAAAACAAGGTCCAATCAGGCTGAAACGTTACAGGAAGGTAGAATCTATTGAGTTGTAAGTGATCTGAACGTTTCATGATGATAGCACTTTCCTAAGGGGGTCAAACCATGTCCCAAAGGTCACCGGATCTGGTGTCAATTTAAAGTAGTCCAGTTACACATTTGTGGGCTTATAACTTGGCTTCTGAATGTCCTAAAGAGATCAGGTTTGTTTTAGTATACTCCAATCAACAGCCCCTACAACCACAAAAAGGAATGGAGTCATTAGCACTTATGGTTTTTAAATGGCACCCAGAATTATGTTGCATGAAGCACAATTTCACATCATTCTGGGTTAATTTGTGTGAAAACAAGGTCCAATCAGGCTGAAACGTTACAGGAAGGTAGAATCTATTGAGTTGTAAGTGATCTGAACGTTTCATGATGATCGCACATTCCTATAGGGGGTAAAACCATGTCCCAAAGGTCACCGGGCCTGGTGTCACTTTAAAGAAGTAGTCCAGTTACACATTTGTGGGCTTATAACTTGGCTTCTGAATGTCCTAGAGAGATCAGGTTTGTTTTGGTGTACTCCAATCAACAGGCCCTACAACCACAAAAAGGAATGGAGTCATTAGCACTTATGGTTTGTAAATGGCACCCAGAATTATGTTGCACGAAGCACAATTTCACATCATTCTGGGTCCATTTGTGTGAAAACAAGGTCCAATCAGGCTGAAACGTTCCAAGAAGGTAGAATCTATTGAGTTGTAAGTGATCTGAACGTTTCAAGATGATCGCACATTCCTATAGGGGGTCAAACCATGTCCCAAAGGTCACCGGGCCTGGTGTCACTTTAAAGAAGTAGTCCAGTTACACATTTGTGGGCTTATAACTTGGCTTCTGAATGTCCTAGAGAGATCAGGTTTGTTTTGGTGTACTCCAATCAACAGGCCCTACAACCACAAAAAGGAATGGAGTCATTAGCACTTATGGTTTGTAAATGGCACCCAGAATTATGTTGCACGAAGCACAATTTCACATCATTCTGGGTCCATTTGTGTGAAAACAAGGTCCAATCAGGCTGAAACGTTCCAAGAAGGTAGAATCTATTGAGTTGTAAGTGATCTGAACGTTTCAAGATGATCGCACATTCCTATAGGGGGTCAAACCATGTCCCAACGGTCACCGGGCCTGGTGTCACTTTAAAGAAGTAGTCCAATTACACCTTTGAGGGCTTATAACTTGGCTTCTGAATGTTCTAGAGAGATCAGGTTTGTTTTAGTGTACTCCAATCAACAGCCCCTACAACCTCAAAAAGGAATGGAAACATTAGCACTTATGGTTTTTAAATGGCACCCAGAATTATGTTGCACAAAGCACAATTTCACATCATTCTGGGTTCATTTGTGTGAAAACAAGGTCCAATCAGGCTGAAACGTTACAGGAAGGTAGAATCTATTGAGTTGTAAGTGATCTGAACGTTTCAAAATGATTGCACTTTCCTAAGGGTGTCAAACCATGTCCCAAAGGTCACCGGATCTGGTGTCAATTTAAAGAAGTAGTCCAGTTACACATTTGTGGGCTTATAGCTTGGCTTCTGAATGTCCTAGAGAGATCAGGTTTGTTTTAGTATACTCCAATCAACAGCCCCTACAACCACAAAAAGCAATGGAGTCATTAGCACTTATGGTATTTAAATGGCACCCAGAATTATGTGGCACGAAGCACAATTTCACATCATTCTGGGTTCATTTGTGTGAAAACAAGGTCCAATCAGGCTGAAACGTTACAGGAAGGTAGAATCTATTGAGTTGTAAGGGATCTGAACGTTTCATGATGATAGAACTTTCCTAAGGGGATCAAACCATGTCCCAAAGGTCACCGGATCTGGGGTCAATTTAAAGGAGTAGTCCAGTTATACATTTGTGGGCTTATAACTTGGCTTCTGAATGTCCTAGAGAGATCAGGTTTGTTTTAATGTACTCCAATCAACAGCCCCTACAACCACAAAAAGGAATGTGGTCATTAGCACTTATGGTTTTTAAATGGCACCCAGAATTATGTTGCATGAAGCACAATTTCACATCATTCTGGGTCCATTTGTGTGAAAACAAGGTCCAATCAGGCTGAAACGTTACAAGAAGGTAGAATCTATTGAGTTGTAAGTGATCTGAACGTTTCAAGATGATCGCACTTTCCTAAGGGGGTCAAACCATGTCCCAAAGGTCACCGGATCTGGTGTCAATTTAAAGAAGTAGTTCAGTTACACATTTGTGGGCTTATAACTTGGCTTCTGAATGTCCTAGAGAGATCAGGTTTGTTTTAATGTACTCCAATCAACAGCCCCTACAACCACAAAAAGGAATGGAGTCATTAGCACTTATGGTTTTTAAATGGTACCCAGAATTATGTTGCATGAAGCACAATTTCACATCATTCTGGGTCCATTTGTGTGAAAACAAGGTCCAATCAGGCTGAAACGTTACAAGAAGGTAGAATCTATTGAGTTGTAAGTGATCTAAACGTTTCAAGATGATCGCACTTTCCTAAGGGGGTCAAACCATGTCCCAAAGGTCACCGGATCTGGTGTCAATTTAAAGAAGTAGTCCAGTTACACATTTGTAGGCTTATAACTTGGCTTCTGAATGTCCTAGAGAGATCAGGTTTGTTTTAATGTACTCCAATCAACAGCCCCTACAACCACAAAAAGGAATGGAGTCATTAGCACTTATGGTTTTTAAATGGCACCCAGAATTATGTTGCACGAAGCACAATTTCACATCATTCTGGGATCATTTGTGTGAAAACAAGAGACAATCAGGCTGAAATGTTACAGGAAGGTAGAATCTATTGAATTGTAAGTGATCTGAACGTTTCATGATGATAGCACTTTCCTAAGGGGGTCAAACCATGTCCCAAAGGTCACCGGATCTGGTGTCAATTTAAAGAAGTAGTCCAGTTACACATTTGTGGGCTTATAACTTGGCTTCTGAATGTCCTAGAGAGATCAGGGTTGTTTTAATGTACTCCAATCAACAGCCCCTACAACCACAAAATGTAATGGAGTCATTAGCACTTATGGTTTGTAAATGGCACCCAGAATTATGTTGCACGAAGCACAATTTCACATCATTCTCTGTCCATTTGTGTGAAAACAAGGTCCAATCAGGCTGAAACGTTACAAGACGGTAGAATCTATTGAATTGTAAGTGATCTGAACGTTTCATGATGATAGCACATTCCTATAGGGGGTCAAACCATGTCCCAAAGGTCACCGGGCCTGGTGTCACTTTAAAGAAGTAGTCCAGTTACACCTTTGTGGGCTTATAACTTGGCTTCTGAATATCCTAGAGAGGTCAGGTTTGTTTTAGAGTACTCCAATTAACAGCCCCTACTACCAGAAAAAGGAATGGAGTCATAAGCACTTATGGTCTTTAAATGGCACCCAGAATTATGTTGCACAAAGCACAATTTCACATATTTCTGGGTCCATTTGTGCGAAAACAAGTTCCAAAAAGGCTGAAACATCACATGAACGTATAGTCTATGGAGTTGTAAGTGATCTGAAAGTTACCCTAACAGGGTCAAATGAAGTCACAAAGGTCACCAGACCTGAAATAGAGACTCAATTTTGGTGCTTCTTCAAAAGTAACCCAAGATGGAGGCCTCCATTTTGGGTCTTCTTCTAAAGTAACCCAAACTGAATTTTTCAATTAAGGAAGCCTTCAATTTGGGTTACTTTCAACTACATGCAAAAGAAGCCCGAAATGTAGGCCTCCATTTTGGTGCTTCTTCAAAAGTAACCCAAAATGGAGGCCTCCAATTTGGGTCTTCTTCTAAAGTAACCCAAAATGGAGGAAATGGAGGCCTCCATTTTCGGGCTTCTTCAAAAGTAACCCAAATTTGAGGCCTCCAATTTGGGTCTTCTTCTAAAGTAACCCAAAATGGAGGAAATGGAAGCCTCCATTTTGGGGCTTCTTCAAAAGTAACCCAAAATGGAGGCCTCCAATTTGGGTCTTCTTCTAAAGTAACCCAAAATGGAGGAAATGGAGGCCTCCATTTTGGGGCTTCTTCAAAAGTAACCCAAAATGGAGGCCGCCAATTTGGGTCTTCTTCTAAAGTAACCCAAAATGGAGGAAATGGAGGCCTCCATTTTGGGGCTTCTTCAAAAGTAACCCAAAATGGAGGCCTCCAATTTGGGTTTTCTTCTAAAGTAACACAAAATGGAGGAAATGGAGGCCTCCATTTTGGGGCTTCTTCAAAAGTAACCCAAAATGGAGGCCTCCAATTTGGGTCTTCTACTAAAGTAACCCAAACTGAATTCTTCAAATAATGAAGCATTCATTTTGGGCTACTTTTGAATGTTGTAAAAGTAGCCCAAAAGGAATTCATTTTGGTCTTTTTTTTACAACATACAAAAGTAGCCAAAAATGAGCCATTCATTTTGGGCTATTTTTCCATACATGCAAAAGTAGCCCAAACGTAATTCTTCAATTAATGAAGCCTTCAATATGGGTTACTTTCAACTACATGCAAAAGAAGCCCGAAATGGAGTCTCCAATTTGGGCTTCTTGTCTTAATAGAAAATGAAGTAGCACAACATAGGAACAACATAGAAGAGCCACCTCCACGGGACAGGACTCAGCAGTTCATCTGCATCAAAAGGACAAAGGTCACCCCAGGATGACAATGTTCACAGTTTGGACAGAGAGGACAGATGGTTTGAAAGAGGAGTGAAAGAAGCCATTTACATCCACTGTGAGCAACCATCTTTGAAAAGAGGCGGTGGTTTACGACACTAACTGTCTGCCATCTATAATCCAGTTTTGAGATGCCTTCCCAGATGACTTAACGCCCACTCACATCTTGGCCCATCTGACCTCAGGAAATCACATGATAGGGTGGGGCCAGGTTTCACAATGAGCTCACCCGTAACTATGGCTGAATAGGTTCCACACCTGGGCTCATGTGATTATGCAGAAGATCATAGGGGGTCCTTTGTTCTGCGACCCAGGGGCCTCCTGTTGGCAGGGCACACCTGAAACTCCTCCTCCGGAAGGCATTCTTACCAAGTGCCTGAACCTCCTCAGTGGAGCAGCTCCACTGCCAGTTCCTCCTAGATGTCTGAACTCCTCAAAAAACCTCTTTAAATATTCTCCTGCTTTGGTTAACTACTCCTGTTTGGAGGATTGGATTTGTGTGTGTGTGTGTGTGTGTGTGTGTGTGTGTGTGTGTGTGTGTGTGTGTGTGTGTGTGTGTGTGTCCCTCTTGGGGGGGAAACCGGAGTCTCCATTTTGGGGCTTCTTCTAAAGTAACCCAAAATGGAGGCCTACATTTTGGGGTTTCTTCTAAAGTAACCCGAAATGTAGGCTCATTTTTGGTGCTTCTTCTAAAGTAACCCAAAATGTAGGCTCATTTTTGGTGCTTCTTCTAAAGTAACCCAAAATGGAGGCCTCAATTTTGGGGTTTCTTCTAAAGTAACCCAAAATGGAGTCTCCATTTTGGGTCTTCTTCTAAAGTAACCAGAACTGAATTTTTCAATTAAGGAAGCCTTCAATTTGGGTTACTTTCAACTACATGCAAAAGAAGCCCGAAATGGAGGCCTCCATTTTTGGACTTTTTCCAAAGTAACCCAAACGTTTCATGATGATAGCACTTTCCTAAGGGGGTCAAACCATGTCCCAAAGGTCACCGGATCTGGTGTCAATTTAAAGAAGTAGTCCAGTTACACATTTGTGGGCTTATAACTTGGCTTCTGAATGTCCTAGAGAGGTCAATCAATTACAAGTCAGCACTCGGTCTGACTGAACGCCTCCAGGAGAGAAGCCCCAGCAAGACGCGCCCCGAGGAGCGTCTTGCCACATGTAAGCACTGGGTCTGACTCAGCGCCTCCAGGAGAGAGGCCCCAACAAGACGCGCCCCGAGGAGCGTCTTGCCTTATGTCAGCACTCGGTCTGACTGAGCGCCTCCAGGAGAGAGGCCCAAGCAAGACGCACCCCGAGGAGCGTCTTGCCACATGTCAACAATGGGTCTGACTGAGATCCTCCAAGAGAGAAGCCCAAGCAAGATGCGCCCCGAGGAGCGTCTTGCACCATGTCAACACTGGGTCTGACTGAGCACCTCCAGGAGAGAGGCCCAAGCAAGACTCGCCCCGAGGAGCGTCTTGCCACATATCAACAATGGCTCTGACTGAGGGCATCCATGAGAGAAGCCCAAGCAAGACGCGCCCCGAGGAGCGTCTTGCCACATGTCAGCACTCGGTCTGACTGAGCACCTCCAGGAGAGAGGCCCAAGCAAGACGCGCCCCGAGGAGCGTCTTGCCACATATCAACAATGGGTCTGACTGAGGGCCTCCATGAGAGAAGCCCAAGCAAGACGCGCCCCGAGGAGCGTCTTGTCACGTGTCAACACTGGTTCTGACTGAGCGTCTCCAGGAGAGAGGCCCAAGCAAGACGCGCCCCGAGGAGCGTCTTGCCACATGTCACCACTGGGTCTGACTGAGCGCCTCCAGGAGAGAGGCCCAAGCAAGACGCGCCCCGAGAAACGTCTTGCCACATGTAAGCACTGGGTCTGACTGAGCGCCTCCAGGAGAGAGGCCCCAGCAAGACGCGCCCCGAGGAGCGTCTTGCCTTATGTCAGCACTCGGTCTGATTGAGCGCCTCCAGGAGAGAGGCCCATGCAAGACGCGCCCCGAGGAGCGTCTTGCCACATGTCAACAATGGGTCTGACTGAGGGCCTCCAGGAGAGAAGCCCAAGCAAGACGCGGCCCGGGGAGCGTCTTTCCACATGTCAACAATGGGTCTGACTGAGGGCCTCCAAGAGAGAAGCCCAAGCAAGACGCGCCCCGAGGAGCGTCTTGCACCATGTCAACACTGGGTCTGACTGAGCACCTCCAGGAGAGAGGCCCAAGCAAGACTCGCCCCGTGGAGCGTCTTGCCACATATCAACAATGGGTCTGACTGAGGACCTCCATGAGAGAAGCCCAAGCAAGACGCGCCCCGAGGAGCGTCTTGCCACATGTCTTCACTCGGTCTGACTGAGCGCCTCCAGGAGAGAGGCCCAAGAAAGACGCGCCCCGAGGAGCGTCTTGCCACATATCAACAATGGGTCTGACTGAGGGCCTCCATGAGAGAAGCCCAAGCAAGACGCGCCCCGAGGAGCGTCTTGTCACATGTCACCACTGGTTCTGACTGAGCGCTTCCAGGAGAGAGGCCCAAGCAAGATGCGCCCCGAGGAGCGTCTTGCCACATGTCACCACTGGGTCTGACTGAGCGCCTCCAGGAGAGAAGCCCCAGCAAGACGCGCCCCGAGGAGCGTCTGGCCACATGTCAGCACTCTGTCTGACTGTGCGCCTCCAGGAGAGAGGCCCCAAGCAAGACGCGCCCCGAGGAGCGTCTTGCCACGTGTCAACACTGGGTCTGACTGAGGGCCTGTAGGAGAGAGGCCCAAGCAAGACGCGCCCCGAGGAGCGTCTTGCCACATGTCAACAATGGGTCTGAACTTAGGGCCTCCAGGAGAGAAGCCCAAGCAAGACGCGCCCCGAGGAGCGTCTTGCCACATGTCAGCACTCTGTCTGTCTGTGCGCCTCCAGGAGAGAGGCCCAAGCAAGACGCGCCCCGAGGAGCGTCTTGCCACATGTCAACAATGAGTCTGACTGAGGGCCTCCAGGAGAGAAGCCCAAGCAAGACGCGCCCCGAGGAGCGTCTTGCCACATGTCAGCACTCGGTCTGACTGAACGCCTCCAGGAGAGAAGCCCCAGCAAGACGCGCCCCGAGGAGCGTCTTGTCACATGTCAACACTGGGTCTGACTGAGCGCCTCCAGGAGAGAAGCCCCAGCAAGACGCGCCCCGAGGAGCGTCTGGCCAAATGTCAGCACTCTGTCTGACTGTGCGCCTCCAGGAGAGAGGCCCCAAGCAAGACGCGCCCCGAGGAGCGTCTTGCCACGTGTCAACACTGGGTCTGACTGAGCGTCTCCAGGAGAGAGGCCCAAGCAAGAAGCGCCCCGAGGAGCGTCTTGCCACATGTCACCACTCGGTCTGACTGAACGCCTCCAGGAGAGAAGCCCAAGCAAGACGCGCCCCGAGGAGCTCCTTGCCACATGTCAGCACTCGGTCTGACTGAACGCCTCCAGGAGAGAAGCCCCAGCAAGACACACCCCGAGGAGCGTCTTGCCTCATGTAAGCACTGGGTCTGACTGAGCGCCTCCAGGAGAGAGGCCCCAGCAAGACGCGCCCCGAGGAGCGTCTTGCCTTATGTCACCACTCGGTCTGACTGAGCGCCTCCAGGAGAGAGGCCCAAGCAAGACCCGCCCCGAGGAGCGTCTTTCCACTTGTCAACAATGGGTCTGACTGAGGGCCTCCAGGAGAGAAGCCCAAGCAAGACGCGCCCCGAGGAGCATGTTGCCACATGTCACCACTGGGTCTGACTGAGCGCCTCCAGGAGAGAGGCCCAAGCAAGACGCGCCCCGAGGAGCGTCTTGCCACATGTCAACAATGGGTCTGACAGAGGGCCTCCAGGAGAGAGGCCCAAGCAAGACGCGCCCCGAGGAGCGTCTTACCACATGTCAACAATGGGTCTGACTGAACGCCTCCAAGAGAGAAGCCCAAGCAAGACGCGCCCCGAGGAGCTCCTTGCCACATGTCAGCACTGGGTCTGACTGACCACCTCCAGGAGAGAGGCCCAAGCAAGACTCGCCCCGAGGAGCGTCTTGACACATGTCAACACTGGGGCTGACAGAGGGCCTCCAGGAGAGAGGCCCCAGCAAGACGCGCCCCGAGGAGCGTCTGGCCACATGTCAGCACTCTGTCTGACTGTGCGCCTCCAGGAGAGAGGCCCCAAGCAAGACGCGCCCCGAGGAGCATCTTGCCACATGTCAACAATGAGTCTGACTGAGGGCCTCCAGGAGAGAAGCCCAAGCAAGACGCGCCCCGAGGAGTGTCTTGCCACATGTCAGCACTCGGTCTGACTGAACGCCTCTAGGAGAGAAGCCCCAGCAAGACGCGCCCCGAGGAGCGTCTTGCCACATGTCAGCACTCGGTCTGACTGAGCTCCTCCAGGAGAGAGGCCCAAGCAAGACGCGCCCCGAGGAGCGTCTTGCCACATATCAACAATGGATCTGACTGAGGGCCTCCATGAGAGAAGCCCAAGCAAAACGCGCCCCGAGGAGCGTCTTGTCACATGTCACCACTGGGTCTGACTGAGCGCCTCCAGGAGAGAGGCCCAAGCAAGACGCGCCCCGAGGAGCGTCTTGCCACATGTCAACAATGAGTCTGACTGAGGGCCTCCAGGAGAGAAGCCCAAGCAAGATGCGTCCCGAGGAGCGTCTTGCCACATGTCAGCACTCGGTCTGACTGAACGCCTCCAGAAGAGAAGCCCCAGCAAGACGCGCCCCGAGGAGCGTCTTGCCACATGTAAGCACTGGGTCTGACTGAGCGCCTCCAGGAGAGAGGCCCCAGCAAGACGCGCCCCGAGGAGCGTCTTGCCTTATGTCAGCACTCGGTCTGACTGAGCGCCTCTAGGAGAGAGGCCCAAGCAAGACGCGCCCCGAGGAGCGTCTTGCCACATGTCAGCACTCGGTCTGACTGAACGCCTCCAGAAGAGAAGCCCCAGCAAGACGCGCCCCGAGGAGCGTCTTGCCACATGTAAGCACTGGGTCTGACTGAGCGCCTCCAGGAGAGAGGCCCCAGCAAGACGCGCCCCGAGGAGCGTCTTGCCTTATGTCAGCACTCGGTCTGACTGAGCGCCTCTAGGAGAGAGGCCCAAGCAAGACGCGCCCCGAGGAGCGTCTTGCCACATGTCAACAATGGGTCTGACTGAGGGCTTCCAGGAGAGAAGCCCAAGCAAGACGCGCCCCGAGGAGCGTCTTGCCACATGTCAGCACTCTGTCTGACTGAGCGCCTCCAGGAGAGAGGCCCAAGCAAGACGCGCCCCGAGGAGCGTCTTGCCTTATGTCAGCACTCGGTCTGACTGAGCGCCTCCAGGAGAGAGGCCCAAGCAAGACGCGCCCCGCAGAGCGTCTTGCCACATGTCAACACAGGGGCTGACAGAGGGTCTCCAGGAGAGAGGCCCAAGCAAGACGCGCCCCGAGGAGCGTCTTGCCACGTGTCAACACTGGGTCTGACTGAGCGTCTCCAGGAGAGAGGCCCAAGCAAGACGCGCCCCGAGGAGCGTCTTGCCACATGTCAGCACTCGGTCTGACTGAGCTCCTCCAGGAGAGAGGCCCAAGCAAGACGCGCCCCGAGGAGCGTCTTGCCACATATCAACAATGGATCTGACTGAGGGCCTCCATGAGAGAAGCCCAAGCAAGACGCGCCCCGAGGAGCGTCTTGTCACATGTCACCACTGGGTCTGACTGAGCGCCTCCAGGAGAGAGGCCCAAGCAAGACGCGCCCCGAGGAGCGTCTTGCCACATGTCACCACTGGGTCTGACTGAGCGCCTCCAGGAGAGAGGCCCAAGCAAGACGCGCCCCGAGGAGCGTCTTGCCACATGTCAACAATGAGTCTGACTGAGGGCCTCCAGGAGAGAAGCCCAAGCAAGACGCGTCCCGAGGAGCGTCTTGCCACATGTCAGCACTCGGTCTGACTGAACGCCTCCAGAAGAGAAGCCCCAGCAAGACGCGCCCTGAGGAGCGTCTTGCCACATGTAAGCACTGGGTCTGACTGAGCGCCTCCAGGAGAGAGGCCCCAGCAAGACGCGCCCCGAGGAGCGTCTTGCCTTATGTCAGCACTCGGTCTGACTGAGCGCCTCCAGGAGAGAGGCCCAAGCAAGACGCGCCCCGAGGAGCGTCTTGCCACATATCAGCAATGGGTCTGACTGAGGGCCTCCATGAGAGAAGCCCAAGCAAGACGTGCCCCAAGGAGCGTCTTGCCACATGTCACCACTGGGTCTGACTGAGCGCCTCCAGGAGAGAGGCCCAAGCAAGACGCGCCCCGAGGAGCGTCTTGCCACGTGTCAACACTGGGTCTGACTGAGCGTCTCCAGGAGAGAGGCCCAAGCAAGACGCGCCCCGAGGAGCGTCTTGCCACATGTCAGCACTGGGTCTGACTGAGCGCCTCCAGGAGAGAGGCCCAAGCAAGACGCGCCCCGAGGAGCGTCTTGCCACATGTCAGCACTCGGTCTGACTGAACGCCTCCAGGAGAGAAGCCCAAGCAAGACGCGCCCCGAGGAGCGTCTTGCCAGATGTCAGCACTCGGTCTGACTGAACGCCTCCGGGAGAGAAGCCCCAGCAAGACACGCCCCGAGGAGCGTCTTGCCCACATGTAAGCACTGGGTCTGACTGAGCGCCTCCAGGAGAGAGGCCCCAGCAAGACGCGCCCCGAGGAGCGTCTTGCCTTATGTCAGCACTCGGTCTGACTGAGCGCCTCCAGGAGAGAGGCCCAAGCAAGACGCGCCCCGCGGAGCCTCTTGCCACATGTCAACAATGGGTCTGACTGAGGGCCTCCAGGAGAGAAGCCCAAGCAAGACGCGCCCCGAGGAGCGTCTTGCCACATGTCAGCACTCGGTCTCACTGAGCGACTCAAGGAGAGAGGCCCAAGCAAGACGCACCCCGGGGAGCGTCTTGACACATGTCAACTCTGGGGCTGACAGAGGGCCTCCAGGAGAGAGGCCCAAGCAAGATGCGCCCCGAGGAGCGTCTTGCCACATGTAAACAATGGGTCTGACTGAGGGCCTCCAAGAGAGAAGCCCAAGCAAGACGCGCCCCGAGGAGCGTCTTGCACCATGTCAACACTGGGTCTGACTGAGCACCTCCAGGAGAGAGGCCCAAGCAAGACTCGCCCCGAGGAGCGTCTTGCCACATATCAACAATGGGTCTGACTGAGGGCCTCCATGAGAGAAGCCCAAGCAAGACGCGCCCCGAGGAGCATCTTGCCACATGTCAACAATGGGTCTGACTGAGGGCCTCCAGGAGAGAAGCCCAAGCAAGACGCGCCCTGAGGAGCGTCTTGCTGCATGTCAGCACTCGGTCTGACTGAGCGCCTCCAGGAGAGAGGCCCAAGCAAGACGCGCCCCGAGGAGCGTCTTGCCACATGTCAACAATGGGTCTGAACTTAGGGCCTCCAGGAGAGAAGCCCAAGCAAGACGCGCCCCGAGGAGCGTCTTGCCACATGTCAGCACTCTGTCTGTCTGTGCGCCTCCAGGAGAGAGGCCCAAGCAAGACGCGCCCCGAGGAGCGTCTTGCCACATGTCAACAATGAGTCTGACTGAGGGCCTCCAGGAGAGAAGCCCAAGCAAGACGCGCCCCGAGGAGCGTCTTGCCACATATCAACAATGGATCTGACTGAGGGCCTCCATGAGAGAAGCCCAAGCAAGACGCGCCCCGAGGAGCGTCTTGTCACATGTCACCACTGGGTCTGACTGAGCGCCTCCAGGAGAGAAGCCCCAGCAAGACGCGCCCCGAGGAGCGTCTTACCACATGTCAGCACTCGGTCTGACTGAACGCCTCCAGGAGAGAAGCCCAAGCAAGACGCGCCCCGAGGAGCTCCTTGCCACATGTCAGCACTCGGTCTGACTGAACGCCTCCAGGAGAGAAGCCCCAGCAAGACACACCCCGAGGAGCATCTTGCCACATGTAAGCACTGGGTCTGACTGAGCGCCTCTAGGAGAGAGGCCCCAGCAAGACGTGCACCGAGGAGCGTCTTGCCTTATGTCAGCACTCGGTCTGACTGAGCGCCTCCAGGAGAGAGGCCCAAGCAAGACGCGCCCCGAGGAGCGTCTTGCCACATGTCAACAATGGGTCTGACTGAGGGCCTCCAGGAGAGAAGCCCAAGCAAGACGCGCCCCGAGGAGCGTCTTGCCACATGTCAACAATGGGTCTGACTGAGGGCCTCCAAGAGAGAAGCCCAAGCAAGATGCGCCCCGAGGAGCGTCTTGCAACATGTCAACACTGGGTCTGACTGAGCACCTCCAGGAGAGAGGCCCAAGCAAGACTCGCCCCGAGGAGCGTCTTGACACATGTCAACACTGGGGCTGACAGAGGGCCTCCAGGAGAGAGGCCCAAGCAAGATGCGCCCCGAGGAGCGTCTTGCCACATGTAAACAATGGGTCTGACTGAGGGCCTCCAGGAGAGAAGCCCAAGCAAGACGCGCCCCGAGGAGCGTCTTGCCACATGTCAGCACTCGGTCTGACAGAGCGCCTCCAGGAGAGAGGCCCCAGCAAGACGCGCCCCGAGGAGAATCTGGCCACATGTCAGCACTCTGTCTGACTGTGCGCCTCCAGGAGAGAGGCCCCAAGCAAGACGCGCCCCGAGGAGCATCTTGCCACATGTCAACAATGAGTCTGACAGAGGGCCTCCAGGAGAGAAGCCCAAGCAAGACGCGCCCTGAGGAGCGTCTTGCCACATGTCAGCACTCGGTCTGACTGAACGCCTCTAGGAGAGAAGCCCCAGCAAGACGCGCCCCGAGGAGCGTCTTGCCACATGTAAGCACTGGGTCTGACTGAGCGCCTCCAGGAGAGAGGCCCCAGCAAGACGCGCCCCGAGGAGCGTCTTGCCTTATGTCAGCACTCGGTCTGACTGAGCGCCTCCAGGAGAGAGGCCCAAGCAAGACGCGCCCCGAGGAGCGTCTTGCCACATGTCAACAATGGGTCTGACTGAGGGCCTCCAGGAGAGAAGCCCAAGCAAGATGCGCCCAAAGGAGCGTCTTGCCACATGTAAACAATGGGTCTGACTGAGGGCCTCCAGGAGAGAAGCCCAAGCAAGACGCGCCCCGAGGAGCGTCTTGCCACATGTCAGCACTCGGTCTGACTGAGCGCCTCCAGGAGAGAGGCCCAAGCAAGACGCGCCCCGAGGAGCGTCTTGCCACATATCAGCAATGGGTCTGACTGAGGGCCTCCATGAGAGAAGCCCAAGCAAGACGCGCCCCGAGGAGCGTCTTGCCACATGTCACCACTGGGTCTGACTGAGCGCCTCCAGGAGAGAGGCCCAAGCAAGACGCGCCCCGAGGAGCGTCTTGCCACGTGTCAACACTGGGTCTGACTGAGCGTCTCCAGGAGAGAGGCCCAAGCAAGACGCGCCCCGAGGAGTGTCTTGCCACGTGTCAGCACTGGGTCTGACTGAGCGCCTCCAGGAGAGAGGGCCAAGCAAGACGCGCCCCGAGGAGCGTCTTGCCACATGTAAGCACTGGGTCTGACTGAGCGCCTCCAGGAGAGAAGCCCCAGCAAGACGCGCCCCGAGCAGCGTCTTACCACATGTCAGCACTCGGTCTGACTGAACGCCTCCAGGAGAGAAGCCCAAGC
Source organism: Nothobranchius furzeri (assembly GCF_043380555.1). Lineage (NCBI taxonomy): Eukaryota > Metazoa > Chordata > Actinopteri > Cyprinodontiformes > Nothobranchiidae > Nothobranchius > Nothobranchius furzeri. Next base: position 1,703,750 of record NC_091753.1, read on the forward strand.
AAGATGCGCCCCGAGGAGCGTCTTGCCACATGTCAGCACTCGGTCTGACTGAACGCCTCCAGGAGAGAAGCCCCAGCAAGACACGCCCCGAGGAGCGTCTTGCCACATGTAAGCACTGGGTCTGACTGAGCGCCTCCAGGAGAGAGGCCGCAGCAAGACGCGCCCCGAGGAGCGTCTTGCCTTATGTCAGCACTCGGTCTGACTGAGCGCCTCCAGGAGAGAGGCCCAAGCAAGACGCGCCCCGCGGAGCGTCTTGCCACATGTCAACAATGGGTCTGACTGAGGGCCTCCAGGAGAGAAGCCCAAGCAAGACGCGCCCCGAGGAGCGTCTTGCCACATGTCAGCACTCGGTCTGACTGAGCGCCTCCAGGAGAGAGGCCCAAGCAAGACGCACCTCGGGGAGCGTCTTGACACATGTCAACACTGGGGCTGACAGAGGGCCTCCAGGAGAGAGGCCCAAGCAAGATGCGCCCCGAGGAGCGTCTTGCCACATGTAAACAATGGGTCTGACTGAGGGCCTCCAAGAGAGAAGCCCAAGCAAGACGCGCCCCGAGGAGCGTCTTGCACCATGTCAACACTAGGTCTGACTGAGCACCTCCAGGAGAGAGGCCCAAGCAAGACTCGCCCCGAGGAGCGTCTTGCCACATATCAACAATGGGTCTGACTGAGGGCCTCCATGAGAGAAGCCCAAGCAAGACGCGCCCCGAGGAGCATCTTGCCACATGTAAACAATGGGTCTGACTGAGGGCCTCCAGGAGAGAAGCCCCAGCAAGACGCGCCCCGAGGAGCGTCTTGCCACATGTCAGCACTCGGTCTGACTGAACGCCTCCAGGAGAGAAGCCCCAGCAAGACGCGCCCCGAGGAGCGTCTTGTCACATGTCAACACTAAGTCTGACTGAGCGCCTCCAGGAGAGAAGCCCCAGCAAGACGCGCCCCGAGGAGCGTCTTGTCACATGTCAACAATAAGTCTGACTGAGCGCCTCCAGGAGAGAAGCCCCAGCAAGACGCGCCCCGAGGAGCGTCTGGCCACATGTCAGCACTCTGTCTGACTGTGCGCCTCCAGGAGAGAGGCCCCAAGCAAGACGCGCCCCGAGGAGCGTCTTGCCACGTGTCAACACTGGGTCTGACTGAGCGTCTCCAGGAGAGAGGCCCAAGCAAGACGCGCCCCGAGGAGCGTCTTGCCACATGTCACCACTGGGTCTGACTGAGCGCCTCCAGGAGAGAGGCCCAAGCAAGACGCGCCCCGAGGAGCGTCTTGCCACATGTAAGCACTGGGTCTGACTGAGCGCCTCCAGGAGAGAAGCCCCAGCAAGACGCGCCCCGAGGAGCGTCTTACCACATGTCAGCACTCGGTCTGACTGAACGCCTCCAGGAGAGAAGCCCAAGCAAGACGCGCCCCGAGGAGCTCCTTGCCACATGTCAGCACTCGGTCTGACTGAACGCCTCCAGGAGAGAAGCCCCAGCAAGACACACCCCGAGGAGCGTCTTGCCACATGTAAGCACTGGGTCTGACTGAGCGCCTCCAGGAGAGAGGCCCCAGCAAGACGTGCCCCGAGGAGCGTCTTGCCTTATGTCAGCACTCGGTCTGACTGAGCGCCTCCAGGAGAGAGGCCCAAGCAAGACGCGCCCCGAGGAGCGTCTTGCCACATGTCAACAATGGGTCTGACTGAGGGCCTCCAGGAGAGAAGCCCAAGCAAGACGCGCCCCGAGGAGCTTCTTGCACCATGTCAACACTGGGTATGACTGAGCACCTCCAGGAGAGAGGCCCAAGCAAGACTCGCCCCGAGGAGCGTCTTGACTCATGTCAACACTGGGGCTGACAGAGGGCCTCCAGGAGAGAGGCCCAAGCAAGATGCGCCCCGAGGAGCGTCTTGCCACATGTAAACAATGGGTCTGACTGAGGGCCTCCAGGAGAGAAGCCCAAGCAAGACGCGCCCCGAGGAGCGTCTTGCCACATGTCAGCACTCGGTCTGACTGAGCGCCTCCAGGAGAGAGGCCCCAGCAAGACGCGCCCCGAGGAGCGTCTGGCCATATGTCAGCACTCTGTCTGACTGTGCGCCTCCAGGAGAGAGGCCCCAAGCAAGACGCGCCCCGAGGAGCATCTTGCCACATGTCAACAATGAGTCTGACTGAGGGCCTCCAGGAGAGAAGCCCAAGCAAGACGCGCCCCGAGGAGCGTCTTGCCACATGTCAGCACTGGGTCTGACTGAGCGCCTCCAGGAGAGAAGCCCCTGCAAGACGCGCCCCGAGGAGCGTCTTACCACATGTCAGCACTCGGTCTGACTGAACGCCTCCAGGAGAGAAGCCCAAGCAAGACGCGCCCCGAGGAGCTCCTTGCCACATGTCAGCACTCGGTCTGACTGAACGCCTCCAGGAGAGAAGCCCCAGCAAGACACACCCCGAGGAGCGTCTTGCCACATGTAAGCACTGGGTCTGACTGAGCGCCTCCAGGAGAGAGGCCCCAGCAAGACGCGCCCCGAGGAGCGTCTGGCCATATGTCAGCACTCGGTCTGACTGAGCTCCTCCAGGAGAGAGGCCCAAGCAAGACGCGCCCCGAGGAGCGTCTTGCCACATATCAACAATGGATCTGACTGAGGGCCTCCATGAGAGAAGCCCAAGCAAGACGCGCCCCGAGGAGCGTCTTGTCACATGTCACCACTGGGTCTGACTGAGCGCCTCCAGGAGAGAAGCCCCTGCAAGACGCGCCCCGAGGAGCGTCTTACCACATGTCAGCACTCGGTCTGACTGAACGCCTCCAGGAGAGAAGCCCAAGCAAGACGCGCCCCGAGGAGCTCCTTGCCACATGTCAGCACTCGGTCTGACTGAACGCCTCCAGGAGAGAAGCCCCAGCAAGACACACCCCGAGGAGCGTCTTGCCACATGTAAGCACTGGGTCTGACTGAGCGCCTCCAGGAGAGAGGCCCCAGCAGGACGCGCACCGAGGAGCGTCTTGCCTTATGTCAGCACTCGGTCTGACTGAGCGCCTCCAGGAGAGAGGCCCAAGCAAGACGCGCCCCGAGGAGCGTCTTGCCACATGTCAACAATGGGTCTGACTGAGGGCCTCCAAGAGAGAAGCCCAAGCAAGATGCGCCCCGAGGAGCGTCTTGCAACATGTCAACACTGGGTCTGACTGAGCACCTCCAGGAGAGAGGCCCAAGCAAGACTCGCCCCGAGGAGCGTCTTGACACATGTCAACACTGGGGCTGACAGAGGGCCTCCAGGAGAGAGGCCCAAGCAAGATGCGCCCCGAGGAACGTCTTGCCACATGTAAACAATGGGTCTGACTGAGGGCCTCCAGGAGAGAAGCCCAAGCAAGACGCGCCCCGAGGAGCGTCTTGCCACATGTCAGCACTCGGTCTGACAGAGCGCCTCCAGGAGAGAGGCCCAAGCAAGACGCGCCCCGAGGAGCGTCTTGCCACATGTAAGCACTGGGTCTGACTGAGCGCCTCCAGGAGAGACGCCCCAGCAAGACGCGCCCCGAGGAGCGTCTTACCACATGTCAGCACTCGGTCTGACTGAGCGCCTCCAGGAGAGAGGCCCAAGCAAGACGCGCCCCGAGGAGCGTCTTGCCACATGTCAACAATGGGTCTGACTGAGGGCCTCCAGGAGAGAAGCCCAAGCAAGACGCGCCCCGAGGAGCTTCTTGCACCATGTCAACACTGGGTCTGACTGAGCACCTCCAGGAGAGAGGCCCAAGCAAGACTCGCCCCGAGGAGCGTCTTGACTCATGTCAACACTGGGGCTGACAGAGGGCCTCCAGGAGAGAGGCCCAAGCAAGATGCGCCCCGAGGAGCGTCTTGCCACATGTAAACAATGGGTCTGACTGAGGGCCTCCAGGAGAGAAGCCCAAGCAAGACGCGCCCCGAGGAGCGTCTTGCCACATGTCAGCACTCGGTCTGACTGAGCGCCTCCAGGAGAGAGGCCCCAGCAAGACGCGCCCCGAGGAGCGTCTGGCCATATGTCAGCACTCTGTCTGACTGTGCACCTCCAGGAGAGAGGCCCCAAGCAAGACGCGCCCCGAGGAGCATCTTGCCACATGTCAACAATGAGTCTGACTGAGGGCCTCCAGGAGAGAAGCCCAAGCAAGACGCGCCCCGAGGAGCGTCTTGCCACATGTCAGCACTCGGTCTGACTGAACGCCTCCAGGAGAGAAGCCCCAGCAAGACGCGCCCCGAGGAGCGTCTTGCCACATGTCAGCACTCGGTCTGACTGAGCTCCTCCAGGAGAGAGGCCCAAGCAAGACGCGCCCCGAGGAGCGTCTTGCCACATATCAACAATGGATCTGACTGAGGGCCTCCATGAGAGAAGCCCAAGCAAGACGCGCCCCGAGGAGCGTCTTGTCACATGTCACCACTGGGTCTGACTGAGCGCCTCCAGGAGAGAAGCCCCAGCAAGACGCGCCCCGAGGAGCGTCTTACCACATGTCAGCACTCGGTCTGACTGAACGCCTCCAGGAGAGAAGCCCAAGCAAGACGCGCCCCGAGGAGCTCCTTGCCACATGTCAGCACTCGGTCTGACTGAACGCCTCCAGGAGAGAAGCCCCAGCAAGACACACCCCGAGGAGCGTCTTGCCACATGTAAGCACTGGGTCTGACTGAGCGCCTCCAGGAGAGAGGCCCCAGCAGGACGCGCACCGAGGAGCGTCTTGCCTTATGTCAGCACTCGGTCTGACTGAGCGCCTCCAGGAGAGAGGCCCAAGCAAGACTCGCCCCGAGGAGCGTCTTGACACATGTCAACACTGGGGCTGACAGAGGGCCTTCAGGAGAGAGGCCCAAGCAAGATGCGCCCCGAGGAACGTCTTGCCACATGTAAACAATGGGTCTGACTGAGGGCCTCCAGGAGAGAAGCCCAAGCAAGACGCGCCCCGAGGAGCGTATTGCCACATGTCAGCACTCGGTCTGACAGAGCGCCTCCAGGAGAGAGGCCCAAGCAAGACGCGCCCCGAGGAGCGTCTTGCCACATGTAAGCACTGGGTCTGACTGAGCGCCTCCAGGAGAGAAGCCCCAGCAAGACGCGCCCCGAGGAGCGTCTTGCCACATGTCAACAATGGGTCTGACTGAGGGCCTCCAGGAGAGAAGCCCAAGCAAGACGCGCCCCGAGGAGCGTCTTGCCACATGTCAACAATGGGTCTGACTGAGGGCCTCCAGGAGAGAAGCCCAAGCAAGACGCGCCCCGAGGAGCATCTTGCCACATGTCAACAATGAGTCTGACTGAGGGCCTCCAGGAGAGAAGCCCAAGCAAGACGCGCCCCGAGGAGCGTCTTGCCACATGTCAGCACTCGGTCTGACTGAACGCCTCCAGGAGAGAAGCCCCAGCAAGACGCGCCCCGAGGAGCGTCTTGCCACATGTCAGCACTCGGTCTGACTGAGCTCCTCCAGGAGAGAGGCCCCAGCAAGACGCGCCCCGAGGAGCGTCTGGCCATATGTCAGCACTCTGTCTGACTGTGCGCCTCCAGGAGAGAGGCCCCAAGCAAGACGCGCCCCGAGGAGCATCTTGCCACATGTCAACAATGAGTCTGACTGAGGGCCTCCAGGAGAGAAGCCCAAGCAAGACGCGCCCCGAGGAGCGTCTTGCCACATGTCAGCACTCGGTCTGACTGAACGCCTCCAGGAGAGAAGCCCCAGCAAGACGCGCCCCGAGGAGCGTCTTGCCACATGTCAGCACTCGGTCTGACTGAGCTCCTCCAGGAGAGAGGCCCAAGCAAGACGCGCCCCGAGGAGCGTCTTGCCACATATCAACAATGGATCTGACTGAGGGCCTCCATGAGAGAAGCCCAAGCAAGACGCGCCCCGAGGAGCGTCTTGTCACATGTCACCACTGGGTCTGACTGAGCGCCTCCAGGAGAGAAGCCCCAGCAAGACGCGCCCCGAGGAGCGTCTTACCACATGTCAGCACTCGGTCTGACTGAACGCCTCCAGGAGAGAAGCCCAAGCAAGACGCGCCCCGAGGAGCTCCTTGCCACATGTCAGCACTCGGTCTGACTGAACGCCTCCAGGAGAGAAGCCCCAGCAAGACACACCCCGAGGAGCGTCTTGCCACATGTAAGCACTGGGTCTGACTGAGCGCCTCCAGGAGAGAGGCCCCAGCAGGACGCGCACCGAGGAGCGTCTTGCCTTATGTTAGCACTCGGTCTGACTGAGCGCCTCCAGGAGAGAGGCCCAAGCAAGACGCGCCCCGAGGAGCGTCTTGCCACATGTCAACAATGGGTCTGACTGAGGGCGTCCAGGAGAGATGCCCAAGCAAGACGCGCCCCGAGGAGCGTCTTGCCACATGTCAACAATGGGTCTGACTGAGGGCCTCCAAGAGAGAAGCCCAAGCAAGATGCGCCCCGAGGAGCGTCTTGCAACATGTCAACACTGGGTCTGACTGAGCACCTCCAGGAGAGAGGCCCAAGCAAGACTCGCCCCGAGGAGCGTCTTGACACATGTCAACACTGGGGCTGACAGAGGGCCTCCAGGAGAGAGGCCCAAGCAAGATGCGCCCCGAGGAACGTCTTGCCACATGTAAACAATGGGTCTGACTGAGGGCCTCCAGGAGAGAAGCCCAAGCAAGACGCGCCCCGAGGAGCGTCTTGCCACATGTCAGCACTCGGTCTGACAGAGCGCCTCCAGGAGAGAGGCCCAAGCAAGACGCGCCCCGAGGAGCGTCTTGCCACATGTAAGCACTGGGTCTGACTGAGCGCCTCCAGGAGAGAAGCCCCAGCAAGACGCGCCCCGAGGAGCGTCTTACCACATGTCAGCACTCGGTCTGACTGAACGCCTCCAGGAGAGAAGCCCAAGCAAGACGCGCCCCGAGGAGCTCCTTGCCACATGTCAGCACTCGGTCTGACTGAACGCCTCCAGGAGAGAAGCCCCAGCAAGACACACCCCGAGGAGCGTCTTGCCACATGTAAGCACTGGGTCTGACTGAGCGCCTCCAGGAGAGAGGCCCCAGCAAGACGTGCCCCGAGGAGCGTCTTGCCTTATGTCAGCACTCGGTCTGACTGAGCGCCTCCAGGAGAGAGGCCCAAGCAAGACGCGCCCCGAGGAGCGTCTTGCCACATGTCAACAATGGGTCTGACTGAGGGCCTCCAGGAGAGAAGCCCAAGCAAGACGCGCCCCGAGGAGCTTCTTGCACCATGTCAACACTGGGTCTGACTGAGCACCTCCAGGAGAGAGGCCCAAGCAAGACTCGCCCCGAGGAGCGTCTTGACTCATGTCAACACTGGGGCTGACAGAGGGCCTCCAGGAGAGAGGCCCAAGCAAGATGCGCCCCGAGGAGCGTCTTGCCACATGTAAACAATGGGTCTGACTGAGGGCCTCCAGGAGAGAGGCCCCAGCAAGACGCGCCCCGAGGAGCGTCTGGCCATATGTCAGCACTCTGTCTGACTGTGCGCCTCCAGGAGAGAGGCCCCAAGCAAGACGCGCCCCGAGGAGCATCTTGCCACATGTCAACAATGAGTCTGACTGAGGGCCTCCAGGAGAGAAGCCCAAGCAAGACGCGCCCCGAGGAGCGTCTTGCCACATGTCAGCACTCGGTCTGACTGAACGCCTCCAGGAGAGAAGCCCCAGCAAGATGCGCCCCGAGGAGCGTCTTGCCACATGTCAGCACTCGGTCTGACTGAGCTCCTCCAGGAGAGAGGCCCAAGCAAGACGCGCCCCGAGGAGCGTCTTGCCACATATCAACAATGGATATGACTGAGGGCCTCCATGAGAGAAGCCCAAGCAAGACGCGCCCCGAGGAGCGTCTTGTCACATGTCACCACTGGGTCTGACTGAGCGCCTCCAGGAGAGAAGCCCCAGCAAGACGCGCCCCGAGGAGCGTCTTACCACATGTCAGCACTCGGTCTGACTGAACGCCTCCAGGAGAGAAGCCCAAGCAAGACGCGCCCCGAGGAGCTCCTTGCCACATGTCAGCACTCGGTCTGACTGAACGCCTCCAGGAGAGAAGCCCCAGCAAGACACACCCCGAGGAGCGTCTTGCCACATGTAAGCACTGGGTCTGACTGAGCGCCTCCAGGAGAGAGGCCCCAGCAGGACGCGCACCGAGGAGCGTCTTGCCACATGTCAGCACTCGGTCTGACTGAGCGCCTCCAGGAGAGAGGCCCAAGCAAGACGCGCCCCGATGAGCGTCTTGCCACATGTCAACAATGGGTCTGACTGAGGGCCTCCAGGAGAGAAGCCCAAGCAAGACGCGCCCCGAGGAGCGTCTTGCCACATGTCAACAATGGGTCTGACTGAGGGCCTCCAAGAGAGAAGCCCAAGCAAGATGCGCCCCGAGGAGCGTCTTGCAACATGTCAACACTGGGTCTGACTGAGCACCTCCAGGAGAGAGGCCCAAGCAAGACTCACCCCGAGGAGCGTCTTGACACATGTCAACACTGGGGCTGACAGAGGGCCTCCAGGAGAGAGGCCCAAGCAAGATGCGCCCCGAGGAACGTCTTGCCACATGTAAACAATGGGTCTGACTGAGGGCCTCCAGGAGAGAAGCCCAAGCAAGACGCGCCCCGAGGAGCGTCTTGCCACATGTCAGCACTCGGTCTGACAGAGCGCCTCCAGGAGAGAGGCCCCAGCAAGACGCGCCCCGAGGAGCGTCTGGCCACATGTCAGCACTCTGTCTGACTGTGCGCCTCCAGGAGAGAGGCCCCAAGCAAGACGCGCCCCGAGGAGCATCTTGCCACATGTCAACAATGAGTCTGACTGAGGGCCTCCAGGAGAGAAGCCCAAGCAAGACGCGCCCCGAGGAGCGTTTTGCCACATGTCAGCACTCGGTCTGACTGAACGCCTCTAGGAGAGAAGCCCCAGCAAGACACGCCCCGAGGAGCGTCTTGCCACATGTCAGCACTCGGTCTGACTGAGCTCCTCCAGGAGAGAGGCCCAAGCAAGACGCGCCCCGAGGAGCGTCTTGCCACATATCAACAATGGATCTGACTGAGGGCCTCCATGAGAGAAGCCCAAGCAAGACGCGCCCCGAGGAGCGTCTTGTCACATGTAGGGATGAGTACCGAATTTGGTACTTTTTAAGGTACCGACCGAATTCCATAGGACCAACCGAACACCGATTCATGTCATTTCAAACGGTGCCTCGTTTCGGTACTGCCAAGACAGTTGCGCATGCGCAAGAGCGTTATGTCGCCGGTCCCTGCGAGCCCGTTGTAAACAGAGCAAGCATGGTAGAAAGAACGCACGCTAAAGCTTGGGTCCACTTCACTAAATGTGATGGGTAACTGGGTGATGAAACTAGAGACAGACAACGATCTAAGTGAGACATCCTCATCTTAATCTGCTCCAGTAGGTAAATAAAATGTTTAAGATGACGTTACCTTGATTTGTTAGCTTCTGTTTCGCTAATGGTGCGTTCGCTTTCTCCTCGGAACTCCGAATTTCCGACTAGAAGAACATGAACGCGCTCTAAAGTTTGGCTTTACTTTACTAAATGCGACGGGTGAATGGGTGAAGGTAAAACCAGCGACAACGATCTAAGTTTGAGGCATCATCGTTTTAATCTGCTCCAGCAGCTAAATAAACTGTTAAAGATAACGTTAGCTTGATATGTTCGCTTCCATTGCCACCGTTGTTACCAGCTAATGGTGCGTTCGTTTTCTCCTCGGAAATTCTATCTTCCCAGTAGGAAAAATCAAATGAAAAAGGACGGCAAAAGGAATGAAGATACACAGTAAATTTAGTTCACAGTAAAGATGTTTGCTTCAGTTTAATTATCAGCTTATAAAACTACAAGGACGATGTTAAAATACAAACTTGTATGTTATTTATCGTGATATTTATCAAATATGGTTATATATTGAGAAAAATATATATTTAATTATAAAAGAGAATTAAAATAATAAACACTCAAAAGTATCGAAAATTGGTACCGTTAAGTACCGGTATCGACTCGTAGGTACCGGGAATTAGTACCGGATCGATTCAAATGTCAAAGGTACCCATCCCTAGTCACATGTCACCACTGGGTCTGACTGAGCGCCTCCAGGAGAGAGGCCCAAGCAAGACGCGCCCCGAGGAGCGTCTTGCCACATGTCACCACTGGGTCTGACTGAGCGCCTCCAGGAGAGAGGCCCAAGCAAGACGCGCCCCGAGGAGCGTCTTGCCACATGTCAACAATGTACTCCAATCAACAGCCCCTACAACCACAAAAAGGAATGGAGTCATTAGCACTTATGGTTTGTAAATGGCACCCAGAATTATGTTGCACGAAGCACAATTTCACATCATTCTGGGTCCATGTGTGTGAAAACAAGGTCCAATCAGGCTGAAACGTTACAGGAAGGTAGAATCTATTGAGTTGTAAGTGATCTGAACGTTTCATGATGATAGCACTTTCCTAAGGGGGTCAAACCATGTCCCAAAGGTCACCGGATCTGGTGTCAATTTAAAGTAGTAGTCCAGTTACACATTTGTGGACTTATAACTTGGCTTCTGAATGTCCTAGAGAGATCAGGTTTGTTTTAATGTACTCCAATCAACAGCCCCTACAACCACAAAAAGGAATGGAGTCATCAGCATTTATGGTTTGTAAATGGCACCCAGAATTATGTTGCACGAAGCACAATTTCACATCATTCTGGGTCCATTTGTGTGAAAACAAGGTCCAATCAGGCTGAAACATTACAAGAAGGTAGAATCTATTGAGTTGTAAGTGATCTGAACGTTTCATGATGATCTCACATTCCCATAGGGGGTCAAACCATGTCCCAAAGGTCACCGGGCCTGGTGTCACTTTAAAGAAGTAGTCCAGTTACACCTTTGTGGGCTTATAACTTGGCTTCTGAATGTCCTAGAGAGGTCAGGTTTGTTTTAGTGTACTCTAATCAACAGCCCCTACAACCACAAAAAGGAATGGAGTCATTAGCACTTATGGTTTGTAAATGGCACCCAGAATTATGTTGCACGAAGCACAATTTCACATCATTCTGGGTCCATGTGTGTGAAAACAAGGTCCAATCAGGCTGAAACGTTACAGGAAGGTAGAATCTATTGAGTTGTAAGTGATCTGAACGTTTCATGATGATAGCACTTTCCTAAGGGGGTCAAACCATGTCCCAAAGGTCACCGGATCTGGTGTCAATTTAAAGTAGTAGTCCAGTTACACATTTGTGGACTTATAACTTGGCTTCTGAATGTCCTAGAGAGATCAGGTTTGTTTTAATGTACTCCAATCAACAGCCCCTACAACCACAAAAAGGAATGGAGTCATTAGCATTTATGGTTTGTAAATGGCACCCAGAATTATGTTGCACGAAGCACAATTTCACATCATTCTGGGTTCATTTGTGTAAAAACAAGGTCCAATCCGGCTGAAACGTTACAGGAAGGTAGAATCTATTGAGTTGTAAGTGATCTGAACGTTTCAAGATGATCGCACATTCCTATAGGGGGTCAAACCATGTCCCAAAGGTCACCGGATCTGGTGTCAATTTAAAGAAGTAGTCCAGTTACACATTTGTGGGCTTATAACTTGGCTTCTGAATGTCCTAGAGACATCAGGTTTGTTTTAGTATACTCCAATCAACAGCCCCTACAACCACAATAAGGAATGGAGTCATTAGCACTTATGGTTTTTAAATGGCACCCAGAATTATGTTGCACGAAGCACAATTTCACATCATTCTGGGTTCATTTGTGTGAAAACAAGGTACAATCAGGCTGAAACGTTACAGGAAAGTAGAATCTATTGAATTGTAAGTGATCTGAACGTTTCATGATGATAGCACTTTCCTAAGGGGGTCAAACCATGTCCCAAAGGTCACCGGGCCTGGTGTCACTTTAAAGAAGTAGTCCAGTTACACCTTTGTGGGCTTATAACTTGGCTTCTGAATATCCTAGAGAGGTCAGGTTTGTTTTAGAGTACTCCAATTAGCAGCCCCATTACCACTAAAAGGAATGAAGTCATTAGCATTTATGGTTTGTAAATGGCACCCAGAATTATGTTGCACGAAGCACAATTTCACATCATTCTGGGTTCATTTGTGTGAAAACAAGGTCCAATCAGGCTGAAACGTTACAGGAAGGTAGAATCTATTTAGTTGTAAGTGATCTGAACGTTTCATGATGATAGCGCTTTCCTAAGGGGATCAAACCATGTCCCAAAGGTCACCGGATCTGGTGTCAATTTAAAGAAGTAGTCCAGTTACACATTTGTGGGCTTATAACTTGGCTTCTGAATGTCCTAGAGAGATCAGGTTTGTTTTAATGTACTCCAATCAACAGCCCCTACAACCACAAAAAGGAATGGAGTCATTAGCATTTATGGTTTGTAAATGGCACCCAGAATTATGTTGCACGAAGCACAATTTCACATCATTCTGGGTTCATTTGTGTGAAAACAAGGTCCAATCAGGCTGAAACGTTACAGGAAGGTAGAATCTATTTAGTTGTAAGTGATCTGAACGTTTCATGATGATAGCGCTTTCCTAAGGGGATCAAACCATGTCCCAAAGGTCACCGGATCTGGTGTCAATTTAAAGAAGTAGTCCAGTTACACATTTGTGGGCTTATAACTTGGCTTCTGAATGTCCTAGAGAGATCAGGTTTGTTTTAATGTACTCCAATCAACAGCCCCTACAACCACAAAAAGGAATGGAGATATTAGCACTTATGGTTTGTAAATGGCACCCAGAATTATGTTGCACGAAGCACAATTTCACATCATTCTGGGTTCATTTGTGTGAAAACAAGGTCCAATCAGGCTGACACGTTACAGGAAGGTAGAATCTATTGAGTTGCAAGTGATCTGAACGTTTCATGATGATAGCACTTTCCTAAGGGGGTCAAACCATGTCCCAAAAGTCACCGGATCTGGTGTCAATTTAAAGAAGTAGTCCAGTTACACATTTGTGGGCTTATAACTTGGCTTCTGAATGTCCTAGAGAGATCAGGTTTGTTTTAGTGTACTCCAATCAACAGCCCCTACAACCACAAAAAGGAATGGAGTCATTAGCACTTATGGTTTGTAAATGGCACCCAGAATTATGTTGCACGAAGCACAATTTCACATCATTCTGGGTCCATTTGTGTGAAAACAAGGTCCAATCAGGCTGAAACGCTACAAGAAGGTAGAATCTATTGAGTTGTAAGTGATCTGAACATTTCAAGATGATCGCACATTCCTATAGGGGGTAAAACCATGTCCCAAAGGTCACTGGGCCTGGTGTCACTTTAAAGTAGTAGTCCTGTTACACCTTTTGGGCTTATAACTTGGCTTCTGAATGTCCTAGAGAGGTTAGTTTGTTTTAGTGTACTCCAATCAACAGCCCCTAAAACCACAAAAAGGAATGGAGTCATTAGCACTTATGGTTTGTAAATGGCACCCAGAATTATGTTGCACGAAGCACAATTTCACATCATTCTGGGTCCATTTGTGTGAAAACAAGGTCCAATCAGGCTGAAACATTACAAGAAGGTAGAATCTATTGAGTTGTAAGTGATCTGAACGTTTCATGATGATCTCACATTCCCATAGGGGGTCAAACCATGTCCCAAAGGTCACCGGGCCTGGTGTCACTTTAAAGAAGTAGTCCAGTTACACCTTTGTGGGCTTATAACTTGGCTTCTGAATGTCCTAGAGAGGTCAGGTTTGTTTTAGTGTACTCTAATCAACAGCCCCTACAACCACAAAAAGGAATGGAGTCATTAGCACTTATGGTTTGTAAATGGCACCCAGAATTATGTTGCACGAAGCACAATTTCACATCATTCTGGGTCCATGTGTGTGAAAACAAGGTCCAATCAGGCTGAAACGTTACAGGAAGGTAGAATCTATTGAGTTGTAAGTGATCTGAACGTTTCATGATGATAGCACTTTCCTAAGGGGGTCAAACCATGTCCCAAAGGTCAAAGGATCTGGTGTCAATTTAAAGTAGTAGTCCAGTTACACATTTGTGGACTTATAACTTGGCTTCTGAATGTCCTAGAGAGATCAGGTTTGTTTTAATGTACTCCAATCAACAGCCCCTACAACCACAAAAAGGAATGGAGTCATTAGCATTTATGGTTTGTAAATGGCACCCAGAATTATGTTGCACGAAGCACAATTTCACATCATTCTGGGTTCATTTGTGTAAAAACAAGGTCCAATCCGGCTGAAACGTTACAGGAAGGTAGAATCTATTGAGTTGTAAGTGATCTGAACGTTTCAAGATGATCGCACATTCCTATAGGGGGTAAAACCATGTCCCAAAGGTCACCGGGCCTGGTGTCACTTTAAAGAAGTAGTCCAGTTACACCTTTGTGGGCTTATAACTTGGCTTCTGAATGTCCTAGAGAGGTTAGGTTTGTTTTAGTGTACTCCAATCAACAGCCCCTACAACCACAAAAAGGAATGGAGTAATTAGCACTTATGGTTTGTAAATGGCCCCCAGAATTATGTTGCACGAAGCACAATTTCACATCATTCTGGGTCCATTTGTGTGAAAACAAGGTCCAATCAGGCTGAAACGTTACAGGAAGGTAGAATCTATTGAGTTGTAAGTGATCTGAACGTTTCATGATGATAGCACTTTCCTAAGGGGGTCAAACCATGTCCCAAAGGTCACCGGATCTGGTGTCAATTTAAAGAAGTAGTCCAGTTACACATTTGTGGGCTTATAACTTGGCTTCTGAATGTCCTAGAGACATCAGGTTTGTTTTAGTATACTCCAATCAACAGCCCCTACAACCACAATAAGGAATGGAGTCATTAGCACTTATGGTTTTTAAATGGCACCCAGAATTATGTTGCACGAAGCACAATTTCACATCATTCTGGGTTCATTTGTGTGAAAACAAGGTACAATCAGGCTGAAACGTTACAGGAAGGTAGAATCTATTGAATTGTAAGTGATCTGAACGTTTCATGATGATAGCACTTTCCTAAGGGGGTCAAACCATGTCCCAAAGGTCACCGGGCCTGGTGTCACTTTAAAGAAGTAGTCCAGTTACACCTTTGTGGGCTTATAACTTGGCTTCTGAATATCCTAGAGAGGTCAGGTTTGTTTTAGAGTACTCCAATTAGCAGCCCCATTACCACTAATAGGAATGAAGTCATTAGCATTTATGGTTTGTAAATGGCACCCAGAATTATGTTGCACGAAGCACAATTTCACATCATTCTGGGTTCATTTGTGTGAAAACAAGGTCCAATCAGGCTGAAACGTTACAGGAAGGTAGAATCTATTTAGTTGTAAGTGATCTGAACGTTTCATGATGATAGCACTTTCCTAAGGGGGTCAAACCATGTCCCAAAGGTCACCGGGCCTGGTGTCACTTTAAAGAAGTAGTCCAGTTACACATTCGTGGGCTTATAACTTGGCTTCTGAATGTCCTAGAGAGATCAGGTTTGTTTTAATGTACTCCAATCAACAGCCCCTACAACCACAAAAAGGAATGGAGTCATTAGCATTTATGGTTTGTAAATGGCACCCAGAATTATGTTGCACGAAGCACAATTTCACATCATTCTGGGTTCATTTGTGCGAAAACAAGGTCCAATCAGGCTGACACGTTACAGGAAGGTAGAATCTATTGAGTTGCAAGTGATCTGAACATTTCATGATGATAGCACTTTCCTAAGGGGGTCAAACCATGTCCCAAAAGTCACCGGATCTGGTGTCAATTTAAAGAAGTAGTCCAGTTACACATTTGTGGGCTTATAACTTGGCTTCTGAATGTCCTAGAGAGGTTAGTTTGTTTTAGTGTACTCCAATCAACAGCCCCTAAAACCACAAAAAGGAATGGAGTCATTAGCACTTATGGTTTGTAAATGGCACCCAGAATTATGTTGCACGAAGCACAATTTCACATCATTCTGGGTTCATTTGTGTGAAAACAAGGTCCAATCAGGCTGAAACGTTACAGGAAGGTAGAATCTATTGAGTTGTAAGTGATCTGAACGTGTCATGATGATAGCACTTTCCTAAGGGGGTCAAACCATGTCCCAAAGGTCACCGGATCTGGTGTCAATTTAAAGAAGTAGTCCAGTTACACATTTGTGGGCTTATAACTTGGCTTCTGAATGTCCTAGAGAGATCAGGTTTGTTTTAGTGTACTCCAATCAACAGCCCCTACAACCACAAAAAGGAATGGAGTCATTAGCACTTAAGGTTTGTAAATGGCACCCAGAATTATGTTGCACGAAGCACAATTTCACATCATTCTGGGTTCATTTGTGTGAAAACAAGGTCCAATCAGGCTGAAACGTTACAGGAAGGTAGAATCTATTGAGTTGTAAGTGATCTGAATGTTTCATGATGATAGCACTTTCCTAAGGGGGTCAAACCATGTCCCAAAAGTCACCGGATCTGGTGTCAATTTAAAGTAGTAGTCCAGTTACACATTTGTGGGCTTATAACTTGACTTCTGAATGTCCTAGAGAGATCAGGTTTGTTTTAATGTACTCCAATCAACAGCCCCTACAACCACAAAAAGGAATGGAGTCATTAGCACTTATGGTTTGTAAATGGCACCCAGAATTATGTTGCACGAAGCACAATTTCACATCATTCTGGGTCCATTTGTGTGAAAACAAGGTCCAATCAGGCTGAAACTCTAAAGGAAGTTAGAATCTATTGAGTTGTAAGTGATCTGAATGTTTCAAGATGATCGCACATTCTTATAGGGGGTAAAACCATGTCCCAAAGGTCACCGGGCCTGGTGTCACTTTAAAGAAGTTGTCCAGTTACACCTTTGTGGGCTTATAACTTGTCTTCTGAATGTCCTAGAGAGGTCAAGTTTGTTTTAGTGTACTCCAATCAACAGCCCCTACAACCACAAAAAGGAATGGAGTCATTAGCACTTATGGTTTGTAAATGGCACCCAGAATTATGTTGCACGAAGCACAATTTCACATCATTCTGGGTTCATTTGTGTGAAAACAAGGTCCAATCCGGCTGAAACGCTACAAGAAGGTAGAATCTATTGCGTTGTAAGTGATCTGAACGTTTCATGATGGTAGCACTTTCCTAAGGGGGTCAAACCATGTCCCAAAGGTCACCGGATATGGTGTCAATTTAAAGAAGTAGTCCAGTTACACATTTGTGGGCTTATAACTTGGCTTCTGAATGTCCTAGAGCGATCAGTTTTGTTTTAGTGTACTCCAATCAACAGCCCCTACAACCACAAAAAGGAATGGAGTCATTAGCACTTATGGTTTTTAAATGGCACCCAGAATTATGTTGCACGAAGCACAATTTCACATCATTCTGGGTTCATTTGTGTGAAAACAAGGTCCAATCAGGCTGAAACGTTACAGGAAGGTAGAATCTATTGAGGTGTAAGTGATCTGAACGTTTCATGATGATAGCACTTTCCTAAGGGGGTCAAACCATGTCCCAAAGGTCACCGGATCTGGTGTCAATTTAAAGAAGTAGTCCAGTTACACATTTGTGGGCTTATAACTTGGCTTCTGAATGTCCTAGAGAGATCAGGTTTGTTTTAGTGTACTCCAATCAACAGCCCCTACAACCACAAAAAGGAATGGAGTCATTAGCACTTATGGTTTGTAAATGGCACCCAGAATTATGTTGCACGAAGCACAATTTCACATCATTCTGGGTCCATTTGTGTGAAAACAAGGTCCAATCAGGCTGAAACGTTACAGGAAGGTAGAATCTATTGAGGTGTAAGTGATCTGAACGTTTCATGATGATAGCACTTTCCTAAGGGGGTCAAACCATGTCCCAAAGGTCACCGGATCTGGTGTCAATTTAAAGAAGTAGTCCAGTTACACATTTGTGGGCTTATAACTTGGCTTCTGAATGTCCTAGAGAGATCAGGTTTGTTTTAGTGTACTCCAATCAACAGCCCCTACAACCACAGAAAGGAATGGAGTCATTAGCACTTATGGTTTGTAAATGGCACCCAGAATTATGTTGCACGAAGCACAATTTCACATCATTCTGGGTCCATTTGTGTGAAAACAAGGTCCAATCAGCCTGAAACATTACAGGAAGGTAGAATCTATTAAATTGTAAGTGATCTGAACGTTTCATGATGATAGCACTTCCCTAAGGGGGTCAAACCATGTCCCAAAGGTCACGGGATCTGGTGTCTAAAGAAGTAGTCCAGTTACACATTTGTGGGCTTATAACTTGGCTTCTGAACGTCCTAGAGAGATCAGGTTTGTTTTAGTATACTCCAATCAACAGCCCCTACAACCACAAAAAGGAATGGAGTCATTAGCACTTATGGTTTTTAAATGGCACCCAGAATTATGTTGCACGAAGCACAATTTCACATCATTCTGGGTCCATTTGTGTGAAAACAAGGTCCAATCAGGCTGAAACGTTACAGGAAGGTAGAATCTATTGAGTTGTAAGTGATCTGAACGTTTCATGATGATAGCACTTTCCTAAGGGGGTCAAACCATGTCCCAAAGGTCACCGGATCTGGTGTCAATTTAAAGAAGTAGTCCAGTTACACATTTGTGGGCTTATAACTTGGCTTCTGAATGTCCTAGAGAGATCAGGTTTGTTTTAGTGTACTCCAATCAACAGCCCCTACAACCACAAAAAGGAATGGAGTCATTAGCACTTAAGGTTTGTAAATGGCACCCAGAATTATGTTGCACGAAGCACAATTTCACATCATTCTGGGTTCATTTGTGTGAAAACAAGGTCCAATCAGGCTGAAACGTTACAGGAAGGTAGAATCTATTGAGTTGTAAGTGATCTGAATGTTTCATGATGATAGCACTTTCCTAAGGGGGTCAAACCATGTCCCAAAAGTCACCGGATCTGGTGTCAATTTAAAGTAGTAGTCCAGTTACACATTTGTGGGCTTATAACTTGACTTCTGAATGTCCTAGAGAGATCAGGTTTGTTTTAATGTACTCCAATCAACAGCCCCTACAACCACAAAAAGGAATGGAGTCATTAGCACTTATGGTTTGTAAATGGCACCCAGAATTATGTTGCACGAAGCACAATTTCACATCATTCTGGGTCCATTTGTGTGAAAACAAGGTCCAATCAGGCTGAAACTCTAAAGGAAGTTAGAATCTATTGAGTTGTAAGTGATCTGAATGTTTCAAGATGATCGCACATTCTTATAGGGGGTAAAACCATGTCCCAAAGGTCACCGGGCCTGGTGTCACTTTAAAGAAGTTGTCCAGTTACACCTTTGTGGGCTTATAACTTGTCTTCTGAATGTCCTAGAGAGGTCAAGTTTGTTTTAGTGTACTCCAATCAACAGCCCCTACAACCACAAAAAGGAATGGAGTCATTAGCACTTATGGTTTGTAAATGGCACCCAGAATTATGTTGCACGAAGCACAATTTCACATCATTCTGGGTTCATTTGTGTGAAAACAAGGTCCAATCCGGCTGAAACGCTACAAGAAGGTAGAATCTATTGCGTTGTAAGTGATCTGAACGTTTCATGATGGTAGCACTTTCCTAAGGGGGTCAAACCATGTCCCAAAGGTCACCGGATATGGTGTCAATTTAAAGAAGTAGTCCAGTTACACATTTGTGGGCTTATAACTTGGCTTCTGAATGTCCTAGAGCGATCAGTTTTGTTTTAGTGTACTCCAATCAACAGCCCCTACAACCACAAAAAGGAATGGAGTCATTAGCACTTATGGTTTTTAAATGGCACCCAGAATTATGTTGCACGAAGCACAATTTCACATCATTCTGGGTTCATTTGTGTGAAAACAAGGTCCAATCAGGCTGAAACGTTACAGGAAGGTAGAATCTATTGAGGTGTAAGTGATCTGAACGTTTCATGATGATAGCACTTTCCTAAGGGGGTCAAACCATGTCCCAAAGGTCACCGGATCTGGTGTCAATTTAAAGAAGTAGTCCAGTTACACATTTGTGGGCTTATAACTTGGCTTCTGAATGTCCTAGAGTGATCAGGTTTGTTTTAGTGTACTCCAATCAACAGCCCCTACAACCACAAAAAGGAATGGAGTCATTAGCACTTATGGTTTGTAAATGGCACCCAGAATTATGTTGCACGAAGCACAATTTCACATCATTCTGGGTCCATTTGTGTGAAAACAAGGTCCAATCAGGCTGAAACGTTACAGGAAGGTAGAATCTATTGAGGTGTAAGTGATCTGAACGTTTCATGATGATAGCACTTTCCTAAGGGGGTCAAACCATGTCCCAAAGGTCACCGGATCTGGTGTCAATTTAAAGAAGTAGTCCAGTTACACATTTGTGGGCTTATAACTTGGCTTCTGAATGTCCTAGAGAGATCAGGTTTGTTTTAGTGTACTCCAATCAACAGCCCCTACAACCACAGAAAGGAATGGAGTCATTAGCACTTATGGTTTGTAAATGGCACCCAGAATTATGTTGCACGAAGCACAATTTCACATCATTCTGGGTCCATTTGTGTGAAAACAAGGTCCAATCAGCCTGAAACATTACAGGAAGGTAGAATCTATTAAATTGTAAGTGATCTGAACGTTTCATGATGATAGCACTTCCCTAAGGGGGTCAAACCATGTCCCAAAGGTCACGGGATCTGGTGTCTAAAGAAGTAGTCCAGTTACACATTTGTGGGCTTATAACTTGGCTTCTGAACGTCCTAGAGAGATCAGGTTTGTTTTAGTATACTCCAATCAACAGCCCCTACAACCACAAAAAGGAATGGAGTCATTAGCACTTATGGTTTTTAAATGGCACCCAGAATTATGTTGCACGAAGCACAATTTCACATCATTCTGGGTCCATTTGTGTGAAAACAAGGTCCAATCAGGCTGAAACGTTACAGGAAGGTAGAATCTATTGAGTTGTAAGTGATCTGAACGTTTCATGATGATAGCACTTTCCTAAGGGTGTCAAACCATGTCCCAAAGGTCACTGGATCTGGTGTCAATTTAAAGAAGTAGTCCAGTTACACATTTGTGGGCTTATAACTTGGCTTCTGAATGTCCTAGAGAGATCAGGTTTGTTTTAATGTACTCCAATCAACAGCCCCTACAACCACAAAAAGGAATGGAGTCATTAGCACTTATGGTTTGTAAGTGGCACCCAGAATTATGTTGCACGAAGCACAATTTCACATCATTCTGGGTCAATTTGTGTGAAAACAAGGTCCAATCCGGCTGAAACGCTACAAGAAGGTAGAATCTATTGAGATGTAAGTGATCTGAACGTTTCAAGATGATCGCACATTCCTATAGGGGGTCAAACCATGTCCCAAAGGTCACCGGGCCAAGTGTCACTTTAAAGAAGTAGTCCAGTTACACCTTTGTGGGCTTATAACTTGGCTTCTGAATGTCCTAGAGAGGTTAGGTTTGTTTTAGTGTACTCCAATCAACAGCCCCTACAACCACAAAAAGGAATGGAGTCATTAGCACTTATGGTTTGTAAATGGCACCCAGAATTATGTTGCACGAAGCACAATTTCACATCATTCTGGGTTCATTTGTGTGAAAACAAGGTCCAATCAGGCAGAAACGTTACAGGAAGGTAGAATCTATTGAGTTGTAAGTGATCTGAACGTTTCATGATGATAGCACTTTCCTAAGGGGGTCAAACCATGTCGCAAAGGTCACCGGATCTGGTGTCACTTTAAAGAATTAGTCCAGTTACACATTTGTGGGCGTATCACTTGGCTTCTGAATGTCCTAGAGAGATCAGGTTTGTTTTAGTGTACTCCAATCAACAGCCCCTACAACCACAAAAAGGAATGGAGTCATTAGCACTTATGGTTTGTAAATGGCACCCAGAATTATGTTGCACGAAGCACAATTTCACATCATTCTGGGTCCATTTGTGTGAAAACAAGGTCCAATCAGGCTGAAACGTTACAAGAAGGTAGAATCTATTGAGTTGTAAGTGATCTGAACGTTTCATGATGATAGCACTTTCCTAAGGGGGTCAAACCATGTCCCAAAGGTCACCGGATCTGGTGTCAATTTAAAGTAGTCCAGTTACACATTTGTGGGCTTATAACTTGGCTTCTGAATGTCCTAGAGAGATCAGGTTTGTTTTAGTGTACTCCAATCAACAGCCCCTACAACCACAAAAAGGAATGGAGTCATTAGCACTTATGGTTTGTAAATGGCATCCAGAATTATGTTGCACGAAGCACAATTTCACTTCATTCTGGGTCCATTTGTGTGAAAACAAGGTCCAATCAGGCTGAAACGCTATAAGAAGGTAGAATCTATTGAGTTGTAAGTGATTTGAACGTTTCAAGATGATCGCACATTCCTATAGGGGGTAAAACCATGTCCCAAAGGTCACCGGGCCTGGTGTCACTTTAAAGAAGTAGTCCAGTTACATCTTTGTGGGCTTATAACTTGGCTTCTGAATGTCCTAGAGAGGTTAGTTTGTTTTAGTGTACTCCAATCAACAGCCCCTAAAACCACAAAAAGGAATGGAGTCATTAGCACTTATGGTTTGTAAATGGCACCCAGAATTATGTTGCACGAAGCACAATTTCACATCATTCTGGGTTCATTTGTGTGAAAACAAGGTCCAATCAGGCTGAAACGTTACAGGAAGGTAGAATCTATTGAGTTGTAAGTGATCTGAACGTTTCATGATGATAGCACTTTCCTAAGGGGGTCAAACCATGTCCCAAAGGTCACCGGATCTGGTGTCAATTTAAAGAAGTAGTCCAGTTACACATTTGTGGGCTTATAACTTGGCTTCTGAATGTCCTAGAGAGATCAGGTTTGTTTTAGTGTACTCCAATCAACAGCCCCTACAACCACAAAAAGGAATGGAGTCATTAGCACTTAAGGTTTGTAAATGGCACCCAGAATTATGTTGCACGAAGCACAATTTCACATCATTCTGGGTTCATTTGTGTGAAAACAAGGTCCAATCAGGCTGAAACGTTACAGGAAGGTAGAATCTATTGAGTTGTAAGTGATCTGAATGTTTCATGATGATAGCGCTTTCCTAAGGGGGTCAAACCATGTCCCAAAAGTCACCGGATCTGGTGTCAATTTAAAGTAGTAGTCCAGTTACACATTTGTGGGCTTATAACTTGACTTCTGAATGTCCTAGAGAGATCAGGTTTGTTTTAATGTACTCCAATCAACAGCCCCTACAACCACAAAAAGGAATGGAGTCATTAGCACTTATGGTTTGTAAATGGCACCCAGAATTATGTTGCACGAAGCACAATTTCACATCATTCTGGGTCCATTTGTGTGAAAACAAGGTCCAATCAGGCTGAAACTCTAAAGGAAGTTAGAATCTATTGAGTTGTAAGTGATCTGAATGTTTCAAGATGATCGCACATTCTTATAGGGGGTAAAACCATGTCCCAAAGGTCACCGGGCCTGGTGTCACTTTAAAGAAGTTGTCCAGTTACACCTTTGTGGGCTTATAACTTGTCTTCTGAATGTCCTAGAGAGGTCAAGTTTGTTTTAGTGTACTCCAATCAACAGCCCCTACAACCACAAAAAGGAATGGAGTCATTAGCACTTATGGTTTGTAAATGGCACCCAGAATTATGTTGCACGAAGCACAATTTCACATCATTCTGGGTTCATTTGTGTGAAAACAAGGTCCAATCAGGCTAAAACGTTACAGGAAGGTAGAATCTATTGAGTTGTAAGTGATCTGAACGTTTCATGATGATAGCACTTTCCTAAGGGGGTCAAACCATGTCCCAAAGGTCACCGGATCTGGTGTCAATTTAAAGAAGTAGTCCAGTTACACATTTGTGGGCTTATAACTTGGCTTCTGAATGTCCTAGAGAGATCAGGTTTATTTTAGTGTACTCCAATCAACAGCCCCTACAACCACAAAAAGGAATGGAGTCATTAGCACTTATGGTTTTTAAATGGCACCCAGAATTATGTTGCACGAAGCACAATTTCACATCATTCTGGGTCCATTTGTGTGAAAACAAGGTCCAATCAGGCTGAAACGTTACAGGAAGGTAGAATCTATTGAGTTGTAAGTGATCTGAACGTTTCATGATGATAGCACTTTCCTAAGGGTGTCAAACCATGTCCCAAAGGTCACTGGATCTGGTGTCAATTTAAAGAAGTAGTCCAGTTACACATTTGTGGGCTTATAACTTGGCTTCTGAATGTCCTAGAGAGATCAGGTTTGTTTTAATGTACTCCAATCAACAGCCCCTAGAACCACAAAAAGGAATGGAGTCATTAGCACTTATGGTTTGTAAGTGGCACCCAGAATTATGTTGCACGAAGCACAATTTCACATCATTCTGGGTCAATTTGTGTGAAAACAAGGTCCAATCCGGCTGAAACGCTACAAGAAGGTAGAATCTATTGCGTTGTAAGTGATCTGAACGTTTCATGATGGTAGCACTTTCCTAAGGGGGTCAAACCATGTCCCAAAGGTCACCGGATATGGTGTCAATTTAAAGAAGTAGTCCAGTTACACATTTGTGGGCTTATAACTTGGCTTCTGAATGTCCTAGAGCGATCAGTTTTGTTTTAGTGTACTCCAATCAACAGCCCCTACAACCACAAAAAGGAATGGAGTCATTAGCACTTATGGTTTTTAAATGGCACCCATAATTATGTTGCACGAAGCACAATTTCACATCATTCTGGGTTCATTTGTGTGAAAACAAGGTCCAATCAGGCTGAAACGTTACAGGAAGGTAGAATCTATTGAGGTGTAAGTGATCTGAACGTTTCATGATGATAGCACTTTCCTAAGGGGGTCAAACCATGTCCCAAAGGTCACCGGATCTGGTGTCAATTTAAAGAAGTAGTCCAGTTACACATTTGTGGGCTTATAACTTGGCTTCTGAATGTCCTAGAGAGATCAGGTTTGTTTTAGTGTACTCCAATCAACAGCCCCTACAACCACAAAAAGGAATGGAGTCATTAGCACTTATGGTTTGTAAATGGCACCCAGAATTATGTTGCACGAAGCACAATTTCACATCATTCTGGGTCCATTTGTGTGAAAACAAGGTCCAATCAGCCTGAAACATTACAGGAAGGTAGAATCTATTAAATTGTAAGTGATCTGAACGTTTCATGATGATAGCACTTCCCTAAGGGGGTCAAACCATGTCCCAAAGGTCACGGGATCTGGTGTCTAAAGAAGTAGTCCAGTTACACATTTGTGGGCTTATAACTTGGCTTCTGAACGTCCTAGAGAGATCAGGTTTGTTTTAGTATACTCCAATCAACAGCCCCTACAACCACAAAAAGGAATGGAGTCATTAGCACTTATGGTTTTTAAATGGCACCCAGAATTATGTTGCACGAAGCACAATTTCACATCATTCTGGGTCCATTTGTGTGAAAACAAGGTCCAATCAGGCTGAAACGTTACAGGAAGGTAGAATCTATTGAGTTGTAAGTGATCTGAACGTTTCATGATGATAGCACTTTCCTAAGGGTGTCAAACCATGTCCCAAAGGTCACTGGATCTGGTGTCAATTTAAAGAAGTAGTCCAGTTACACATTTGTGGGCTTATAACTTGGCTTCTGAATGTCCTAGAGAGATCAGGTTTGTTTTAATGTACTCCAATCAACAGCCCCTACAACCACAAAAAGGAATGGAGTCATTAGCACTTATGGTTTGTAAGTGGCACCCAGAATTATGTTGCACGAAGCACAATTTCACATCATTCTGGGTCAATTTGTGTGAAAACAAGGTCCAATCCGGCTGAAACGCTACAAGAAGGTAGAATCTATTGAGATGTAAGTGATCTGAACGTTTCAAGATGATCGCACATTCCTATAGGGGGTCAAACCATGTCCCAAAGGTCACCGGGCCAAGTGTCACTTTAAAGAAGTAGTCCAGTTACACCTTTGTGGGCTTATAACTTGGCTTCTGAATGTCCTAGAGAGGTTAGGTTTGTTTTAGTGTACTCCAATCAACAGCCCCTACAACCACAAAAAGGAATGGAGTCATTAGCACTTATGGTTTTTAAATGGCACCCAGAATTATGTTGCACGAAGCACAATTTCACATCATTCTGGGTCCATTTGTGTGGAAACAAGGTCCAATCAGGCTGAAACGTTACAGGAAGGTAGAATCTATTGCGATGTAAGTGATCTGAACGTTTCATGATGGTAGCACTTTCCTAAGGGGGTCAAACCATGTCCCAAAGGTCACCGGATATGGTGTCAATTTAAAGAAGTAGTCCAGTTACACATTTGTGGGCTTATAACTTGGCTTCTGAATGTCCTAGAGCGATCAGTTTTGTTTTAGTGTACTCCAATCAACAGCCCCTACAACCACAAAAAGGAATGGAGTCATTAGCACTTATGGTTTTTAAATGGCACCCAGAATTATGTTGCACGAAGCACAATTTCACATCATTCTGGGTTCATTTGTGTGAAAACAAGGTCCAATCAGGCTGAAATGTTACAGGAAGGTAGAATCTATTGAGTTGTAAGTGATCTGAACGTTTCATGATGATAGCACTTTCCTAAGGGGGTCAAACCATGTCCCAAAGGTCACCGGATCTGGTGTCAATTTAAAGAAGTAGTCCAGTTACACATTTGTGGGCTTATAACTTGGCTTCTGAATGTCCTAGAGAGATCAGGTTTGTTTTAGTGTACTCCAATCAACAGCCCCTACAACCACAAAAAGGAATGGAGTCATTAGCACTTATGGTTTGTAAATGGCACCCAGAATTATGTTGCACGAAGCACAATTTCACATCATTCTGGGTCCATTTGTGTGAAAACAAGGTCCAATCAGGCTGAAACGTTACAGGAAGGTAGAATCTATTAAATTGTAAGTGATCTGAACGTTTCATGATGATAGCACTTCCCTAAGGGGGTCAAACCATGTCCCAAAGGTCACCGGATCTGGTGTCTAAAGAAGTAGTCCAGTTACACATTTGTGGGCTTATAACTTGGCTTCTGAACGTCCTAGAGAGATCAGGTTTGTTTTAGTATACTCCAATCAACAGCCCCTACAACCACAAAAAGGAATGGAGTCATTAGCACTTATGGTTTTTAAATGGCACCCAGAATTATGTTGCACGAAGCACAATTTCACATCATTCTGGGTTCATTTGTGTGAAAACAAGGTCCAATCAGGCTGAAACGTTACAGGAAGGTAGAATCTATTGAGTTGTAAGTGATCTGAACGTTTCAAGATGATCGCACATTCCTATAGGGGGTAAAACCATGTCCCAAAGGTCACCGGGCCTGGTGTCACTTTAAAGAAGTAGTCCAGTTACATCTTTGTAGGCTTATAACTTGACTTCTGAATGTCCTAGAGAGATCAGGTTTGTTTTAATGTACTCCAATCAACAGCCCCTACAACCACAAAAAGGAATGGAGTCATTAGCACTTATGGTTTGTAAATGGCACCCAGAAATATGTTGCACGAAGCACAATTTCACATCATTCTGGGTTCATTTGTGTGAAAACAAGGTCCAATCAGGCAGAAACGTTACAGGAAGGTAGAATCTATTGAGTTGTAAGTGATCTGAACGTTTCATGATGATAGCACTTTCCTAAGGGGGTCAAACCATGTCGCAAAGGTCACCGGATCTGGTGTCACTTTAAAGAATTAGTCCAGTTACACATTTGTGGGCGTATCACTTGGCTTCTGAATGTCCTAGAGAGATCAGGTTTGTTTTAGTGTACTCCAATCAACAGCCCCTACAACCACAAAAAGGAATGGAGTCATTAGCACTTATGGTTTGTAAATGGCACACAGAATTATGTTGCACGAAGCACAATTTCACATCATTCTGGGTCCATTTGTGTGAAAACAAGGTCCAATCAGGCTGAAACGTTACAAGAAGGTAGAATCTATTGAGTTGTAAGTGATCTGAACGTTTCATGATGATAGCACTTTCCTAAGGGGGTCAAACCATGTCCCAAAGGTCACCGGATCTGGTGTCAATTTAAAGTAGTCCAGTTACACATTTGTGGGCTTATAACTTGGCTTCTGAATGTCCTAGAGAGATCAGGTTTGTTTTAGTGTACTCCAATCAACAGCCCCTACAACCACAAAAAGGAATGGAGTCATTAGCACTTATGGTTTGTAAATGGCATCCAGAATTATGTTGCACGAAGCACAATTTCACTTCATTCTGGGTCCATTTGTGTGAAAACAAGGTCCAATCAGGCTGAAACGCTATAAGAAGGTAGAATCTATTGAGTTGTAAGTGATTTGAACGTTTCAAGATGATCGCACATTCCTATAGGGGGTAAAACCATGTCCCAAAGGTCACCGGGCCTGGTGTCACTTTAAAGAAGTAGTCCAGTTACATCTTTGTGGGCTTATAACTTGGCTTCTGAATGTCCTAGAGAGGTTAGGTTTGTTTTAGTGTACTCCAATCAACAGCCCCTACAACCACAAAAAGGAATGGAGTCATTAGCACTTATGGTTTGTAAATGGCACCCAGAATTATGTTGCACGAAGCACAATTTCACATCATTCTGGGTTAATTTGTGTGAAAACAAGGTCCAATCAGGGTGAAACGTTACAAGAAGGTAGAATCTATTGAGTTGTAAGTGATCTCAACGTTTCATGATGATCGCACATTCCTATAGGGGGTCAAACCATGTCCCAAAGGTCACCGGGCCTGGTGTCACTTTAAAGAAGTAGTCCAGTTACACATTTGTGGGCTTATAACTTGGCTTCTGAATGTCCTGGAGAGATCAGGTTTGTTTTAGTGTACTCCAATCAACAGCCCCTACAACCACAAAAAGGAATGGAGTCATTAGCACTTATGGTTTGTAAATGGCACCCAGAATTATGTTGCACGAAGCACAATTTCACATCATTCTGGGTCCATTTGTGTGAAAACAAGGTCCAATCAGGCTGAAACGTTACAAGAAGGTAGAATCTATTGAGTTGTAAGTGATCTGAACGTTTCATGATGATAGCACTTTCCTAAGGGGGTCAAACCATGTCCCAAAGGTCACCGGATCTGGTGTCAATTTAAAGAAGTAGTACAGTTACAAATTGGTGGGCTTATAACTTGGCTTCTGAATGTCCTAGAGAGATCAGGTTTGTTTTAGTGTACTCCAATCAACAGCCCATACAACCACAAAAAGGAATGGCGTCATTAGCACTTGTGGTTTGTAAATGGCACCCAGAATTATGTTGCACGAAGCACAATTTCACTTCATTCTGGGTTCATTTGTGTGAAAACAAGGTCCAATCAGGCTGAAACGTTACAAGAAGGTAGAATCTATTGAGTTGTAAGTGATCTGAACGTTTCATGATGATCGCACATTCCTATAGGGGGTCAAACCATGTCCCAAAGGTCACCGGGCCTGGTGTCACTTTAAAGAAGTAGTCCAGTTACACATTTGTGGGCTTATAACTTGGCTTCTGAATATCCTAGAGAGGTCAGGTTTGTTTTAGAATACTCCAGTTAACAGCCCCCATTACCCCAAAGAGGAATGGAGTCATTAGCACTTATGGTTTTTAAATGGCACCCAGAATTATGTTGCACGAAGCACACTTTCACATCATTCTGGGTTCATTTGTGTGAAAACAAGGTCCAATCAGGCTGAAACGTTACAGGAAGTTAGAATCTATTGAGTTGTAAGTGATCTGAACGTTTGATGATGATAGCACTTTCCTAAGGGGGTCAAACCATGTCCCAAAGGTCACCGGATCTGGTGTCAATTTAAAGAAGTAGTCCAGTTACACATTTGTGGGCTTATAACATGGCTTCTGAATGTCCTAGAGAGATCAGGTTTGTTTTAGTATACTCCAATTAACAGCCCCTACAACCACAAAAAGGAATGGAGTCATTAACACTTATGGTTTTTAAATGGCACCCAGAATTATGTTGCACGAAGCACAATTTCACATGATTCTGGGTCCATTTGTGTGAAAACAAGGTCCAATCAGGCTGAAACGTTACAGGAAGTTAGAATCTATTGAGTTGTAAGTGATCTGAACGTTTCATGATGATAGCACTTTCCTAATGGGATCAAACCATGTCCCAAAGGTCACCGGATCTGGTG
Organism: Nothobranchius furzeri; assembly: GCF_043380555.1. Lineage (NCBI taxonomy): Eukaryota > Metazoa > Chordata > Actinopteri > Cyprinodontiformes > Nothobranchiidae > Nothobranchius > Nothobranchius furzeri. Next base: position 1,733,588 of record NC_091753.1, read on the forward strand.
TCAATTTAAAGAAGTAGTCCAGTTACACATTTGTGGGCTTATAACTTGGCTTCTGAATGTCCTAGAGAGATCAGGTTTGTTTTAATGTACTCCAATCAACAGCCCCTACAACCACAAAAAGGAATGGAGTCATTAGCATTTATGGTTTGTAAATGGCACCCAGAATTATGTTGCACGAAGCACAATTTCACATCATTCTGGGTTCATTTGTGTGAAAACAAGGTCCAATCAGGCTGAAACGTTACAGGAAGGTAGAATCTATTTAGTTGTAAGTGGTCTGAACGTTTCATGATGATAGCGCTTTCCTAAGGGGATCAAACCATGTCCCAAAGGTCACCAGATCTGGTGTCAATTTAAAGAAGTAGTCCAGTTACACATTTGTGGGCTTATAACTTGGCTTCTGAATGTCCTAGAGAGATCAGGTTTGTTTTAGTGTACTCCAATCAACAGCCCCTACAACCACAAAAGGAATGGAGTCATTAGCCTTATGGTTTGTAAATGGCACCCAGAATTATGTTGCACGAAGCACAATTTCACATCATTCTGGGTCCATTTGTGTGAAAACAAGGTCCAATCAGGCTGAAACATTACAAGAAGGTAGAATCTATTGAGTTGTAAGTGATCTGAACGTTTCATGATGATCTCACATTCCCATAGGGGGTCAAACCATGTCCCAAAGGTCACCGGATCTGGTGTCAATTTAAAGAAGTAGTCCAGTTACACATTTGTGGGCTTAAAACTTGGCTTCTGAATGTCCTAGAGCGATCAGGTTTGCTTTAGTGTACTCCAATCAACAGCCCCTACAACCACAAAAAGGAATGGAGACATTAGCACTTATGGTTTTTTAAATGGCACCCAGAATTATGTTGCACGAAGCACAATTTCACATCATTCTGTGTTCATTTGTGTGAAAACAAGGTCCAATCAGGCTGAAACGTTACAGGAAGGTAGAATCTACTGAGTTGTAAGTGATCTGAACGTTTCATGATGATAGCACTTTCCTAAGGGGGTCAAACCATGTCCCAAAGATCACCGGATCTGGTGTCAATTTAAAGAAGTAGTCCAGTTACACATTTGTGGGCTTATAACTTGGCTTCTGAATGTCCTAGAGAGATCAGGTTTGTTTTAGTGTACTCCAATCAACAGCCCCTACAACCACAAAAAGGAATGGAGTCATTAGCACTTATGGTTTGTAAATGGCACCCAGAATTATGTTGCACGAAGCACAATTTCACATCATTCTGGGTCCATTTGTGTGAAAACAAGGTCCAATCAGGCTGAAACGCTACAAGAAGGTAGAATCTATTGAGTTGTAAGTGATCTGAACATTTCAAGATGATCGCACATTCCTATAGGGGGTAAAACCATGTCCCAAAGGTCACCGGGCCTGGTGTCACTTTAAAGAAGTAGTCCAGTTACAAATTTGTGGGCTTATAACTTGGCTTCTGAATATCCTAGAGAGGTCAGGTTTGTTTTAGAGTACTCCAGTTAACAGCCCCCATTACCCCAAAGAGGAATGGAGTCATTAGCACTTATGGTTTTTATATGGCACCCAGAATTATGTTGCACGAAGCACACTTTCACATCATTCTGGGTTCATTTGTGTGAAAACAAGGTCCAATCAGGCTGAAACGTTACAGGAAGTTAGAATCTATTGAGTTGTAAGTGATCTGAACGTTTCATGATGATAGCACTTTCCTAAGGGGGTCAAACCATGTCCCAAAGGTCACCGGATCTGGTGTCAATTTAAAGAAGTAGTCCAGGTACACATTTGTGGGCTTATAATGTGGCTTCTGAATGTCCTAGAGAGATCAGGTTTGTTTTAGTATACTCCAATTAACAGCCCCTACAACCACAAAAAGGAATGGAGTCATTAGCATTTATGGTTTGTAAATGGCACCCAGAATTATGTTGCACGAAGCACAATTTCACATCATTCTGGGTTCATTTGTGTGAAAACAAGGTCCAATCAGGCTGAAACGTTACAGGAAGGTAGAATCTATTTAGTTGTAAGTGATCTGAACGTTTCATGATGATAGCGCTTTCCTAAGGGGATCAAACCATGTCCCAAAGGTCACCGGATCTGGTGTCAATTTAAAGAAGTAGTCCAGTTACACATTTGTGGGCTTATAACTTGGCTTCTGAATGTCCTAGAGAGATCAGGTTTGTTTTAGTGTACTCCAATCAACAGCCCCTACAACCACAAAAGGAATGGAGTCATTAGCCTTATGGTTTGTAAATGGCACCCAGAATTATGTTGCACGAAGCACAATTTCACATCATTCTGGGTCCATTTGTGTGAAAACAAGGTCCAATCAGGCTGAAACATTACAAGAAGGTAGAATCTATTGAGTTGTAAGTGATCTGAACGTTTCATGATGATCTCACATTCCCATAGGGGGTCAAACCATGTCCCAAAGGTCACCGGGCCTGGTGTCACTTTAAAGAAGTAGTCCAGTTACACCTTTGTGGGCTTATAACTTGGCTTCTGAATGTCCTAGAGAGGTCAGGTTTGTTTTAGTGTACTCCAACCAACAGCCCCTACAACCACAAAAAGGAATGGAGTCATTAGCACTTATGGTTTGTAAATGGCACCCAGAATTATGTTGCACGAAGCACAATTTCACATCATTCTGGTTCCATTTGTGTGAAAACAAGGTCCAATCAGGCTGAAACGTTACAGGAAGGTAGAATCTATTGAGTTGTAAGTGATCTGAACGTTTCATGATGATAGCACTTTCCTAAGGGGGTCAAACCATGTCCCAAAGGTCACCGGATCTGGTGTCAATTTAAAGAAGTAGTCCAGTTACACATTTGTGGGCTTAAAACTTGGCTTCTGAATGTCCTAGAGCGATCAGTTTTGCTTTAGTGTACTCCAATCAACAGCCCCTACGACCACAAAAAGGAATGGAGACATTAGCACTTATGGTTTTTTAAATGGCACCCAGAATTATGTTGCACGAAGCACAATTTCACATCATTCTGGGTTCATTTGTGTGAAAACAAGGTCCAATCAGGCTGAAACGTTACAGGAAGGTAGAATCTACTGAGTTGTAAGTGATCTGAACGTTTCATGATGATAGCACTTTCCTAAGGGGTCAAACCATGTCCCAAAGATCACCGGATCTGGTGTCAATTTAAAGAAGTAGTCCAGTTACACATTTGTGGGCTTATAACTTGGCTTCTGAATGTCCTAGAGAGATCAGGTTTGTTTTAGTGTACTCCAATCAACAGCCCCTACAACCACAAAAAGGAATGGAGTCATTAGCACTTATGGTTTGTAAATGGCACCCAGAATTATGTTGCACGAAGCACAATTTCACATCATTCTGGGTTCATTTGTGTGAAAACAAGGTCCAATCAGGCTGAAACGCTACAAGAAGGTAGAATCTATTGAGTTGTAAGTGATCTGAACATTTCAAGATGATCGCACATTCCTATAGGGGGTAAAACCATGTCCCAAAGGTCACAGGGCCTGGTGTCACTTTAAAGAAGTAGTCCAGTTACACCTTTGTGGGCTTATAACTTGGCTTCTGAATGTCCTAGAGAGGTCAGGTTTGTTTTAGTGTACTCCAATCAACAGCCCCTACAACCACAAAAAGGAATGGAGTCATTAGCACTTATGGTTTGTAAATGGCACCCAGAATTATGTTGCACGAAGCACAATTTCACATCATTCTGGGTTCATTTGTGTGAAAACAAGGTCCAATCAGGCTGACACCTTACAGGAAGGTAGAATCTATTGAGTTGTAAGTGATCTGAACGTTTCATGATGATAGCACTTTCCTAAGGGGGTCTACCCATGTCCCAAAGGTCACCGGATCTGGTGTCAATTTAAAGAAGTAGTCCAGTTACTCATTTGTGGGCTTATAACTTGGCTTCTGAATGTCCTAGAGAGATCAGGGTTGTTTTAGTATACTCCAATCAACATACCCTACAACCACAAAAAGGAATGGAGTCATTAGCACTTATGGTTTTTAAATGGCACCCAGAATTATGTTGCACGAAGCACAATTTCACATCATTCTGGGTTCATTTGTGTGAAAACAAGGTCCAATCAGGCTGAAACGTTACAGGAAGGTAGAATCTATTGAATTGTAAGTGATCTGAACGTTTCATGATGATAGCACTTTCCTAAGGGGGTCAATCCATGTCGCAAAGGTCACCGGATCTGGTGTCAATTTAAAGAAGTAGTCCAGTTACACATTTGTGGGCTTATAACTTGGCTTCTGAATGTCCTAGAGATGTCAGGTTTGTTTTAATGTACTCCAATCAACAGCCCCTACAACCACAAAAAGGAATGGAGTCATTAGCACTTATGGTATGTAAATGGCACCCAGAATTATGTTGCACGAAGCACAATTTCACATCATTCTGGGTTCATTTGTGTGAAAACAAGGTCCAATCAGGCTGAAACGTTACAGGAAGGTAGAATCAATTGAGTTGTAAGTGATCTGAACGTTTCATGATGATAGCACTTTCCTAAGGGGGTCAAACCATGTCCCAAAGGTCACCGGATCTAGTGTCAATTTAAAGAAGTAGTCCAGTTACACATTTGTGGGCTTATAACTTGGCTTCTGAATGTCCTAGAGAGATCAGGTTTGTTTTAATGTACTCCAATCAAGAGACCCTACAAACACAAAAAGGAATGGAGTCATTAGCACTTATGGTTTGTAAATGGCACCCAGAATTATGTTGCACGATTCACAATTTCACATCATTCTGGGTGCATTTGTGTGAAAACAAGGTCCAATCAGGCTGAAACGCTACAAGAAGGTAGAATCTATTGAGTTGTAAGTGATCTGAACGTTTCAAGATGATCGCACATTCCTATAGGGGGTAAAACCATTTCCCAAAGGTCACCGGGCCTGGTGTCACTTTAAAGAAGTAGTCCAGTTACACCTTTGTGGGCTTATAACATGGCTTATGAATGTCCTAGAGAGATCAGGTTTGTTTTAATGTACTCCAATCAACAGCCCCTACAACCACAAAAAGGAATGGAGATATTAGCACTTATGGTTTGTAAATGGCACCCAGAATTATGTTGCACGAAGCACAATTTCACATCATTCTGGGTTCATTTGTGTGAAAACAAGGTCCAATCAGGCTGAAACGTTACAGGAAGGTAGAATCTACTGAGTTGTAAGTGATCTGAACGTTTCATGACCTTGTTTTCACACAAATGAACCCAGAATGATGTGAAATTTTGCTTCGTGCAACATAATTCTGGGTGCCATTTACAAACCATAAGTGCTAATGACTCCATTCCTTTTTGTGGTTGTAGGGGCTGTTGATTGGAGTACATTAAAACAAACCTGACCTCTCCAGGACATTCAGAAGCCAAGTTATAAGCCCACAAATGTGTAACTGGACTACTACTTTAAATTGACACCAGATCCGGTGTCATTTGGGACATATTTTGACCCCCTTAGGAAAGTGCTATCATCATGAAACGTTCAGATCACTTACAACTCAATTGATTCTACCTTTCTGTTACGTTTCAGCCTGATTGGACCTTGTTTTCACACAAATGAACCCAGAATGATGTGAAATTGTGCTTCGTGCAACATAATTCTGGGTGCCATTTAAAAACCATAAGTGCTAATGACTCCATTCCTTTTTGTGGTTGTAGGGGCTGTTGATTGGAGTATACTAAAACAAACCTGATCTCTCTAGGACATTCAGAAGCCAAGTTATAAGCCCACAAATGTGTAACTGGACTACTTCTTTAAATTGACACCAGATCCGGTGACCTTTGGGACATGGTTTGACCCCCTTAGGAAAGTGCTATCATCATGAAACGTTCAGATCACTTACAACTCAATAGATTCTACCTTCCTGTAACGTTTCAGCCTGATTGGACCTTGTTTTCACACAAATGAACCCAGAATGATGTGAAATTGTGCTTCGTGCAACATAATTCTGGGTGCCATTTAAAAACCATAAGTGCTAATGACTCCATTCCTTTTTGTGGTTGTAGGGGCTGTTGATTGGAGTACACTAAAACAAACCTGATCGCTCTAGGACATTCAGAAGCCAAGTTATAAGCCCACAAATGTGTAACTGGACTACTTCTTTAAATTGACACCAGATCCGGTGACCTTTGGGACATGGTTTGACCCCCTTAGGAAAGTGCTATCATCATGAAACGTTCAGATCACTTACAACGCAATAGATTCTACCTTCCTGTAACGTTTCAGCCTGATTGGACCTTGTTTTCACACAAATGAACCCAGAATGATGTGAAATTGTGCTTCGTGCAACATAATTCTGGGTGCCATTTAAAAACCATAAGTAAAATGACTCCATTCCTTTTTGTGGTTCTAGGGGCTGTTGATTGGAGTATACTAAAACAAACCTGATCTCTCTAGGACATTCAGAAGCCAAGTTATAAGCCCACAAATTTGTAACTGGACTACTTCTTTAGACACCAGATCCGGTGACCTTTGGGACATGGTTTGACCCCCTTAGGAAAGTGCTATCATCATGAAACGTTCAGATCACTTACAACAATAGATTCTACCTTCCTGTAGCGTTTCAGCCGGATTGGACCTTGTTTTCACACAAATGGACCCAGAATGATGTGAAATTGTGCTTTGTGCAACATAATTCTGGGTGCCACTTACAAACCATAAGTGCTAATGACTCCATTCATTTTTGTGGTTGTAGGGGCTGTTGATTGGAGTACATTAAAACAAACCTGATCTCTCTAGGACATTCAGAAGCCAAGTTATAAGCCCACAAATGTGTAACTGGACTACTTCTTTAAATTGACACCAGATCCAGTGACCTTTGGGACATGGTTTGACCCCCTTAGGAAAGTGCTATCATCATGAAACGTTCAGATCACTTACAACTCAATAGATTCTACCTTCCTGTAACGTTTCAGCCTGATTGGACCTTGTTTTCACACAAATGGACCCAGAATGATGTGAAATTGTGCTTTGTGCAACATAATTCTGGGTGCCATTTAAAAACCATAAGTGATAATGACTCCATTCCTTTTTGTGGTTGTAGGGGCTGTTGATTGGAGTACACTAAAATAAACCTGATCTCTCTAGGACATTCAGAAGCCAAGTTATAAGCCCACAAATGTGTAACTGGACTACTTCTTTAAATTGACACCAGATCCGGTGACCTTTGGGACATGGTTTGACCCCCTTAGAAAAGTGCTATCATCATGAAACATTCAGATCACTTACAACTCAATAGATTCTACCTTCCTGTAACGTTTCAGCCTGATTGGACCTTGTTTTCACACAAATGAACCCAGAATGATGTGAAATTGTGCTTCGTGCAACATAATTCTGGGTGCCATTTACAAACCATAAGTGCTAATGACTCCATTCCTTTTTGTGGTTGTAGGGGCTGTTGATTGGAGTACATTAAAACAAACCTGATCTCTCTAGGACATTCAGAAGCCAAGTTATAAGCCCACAAAGGTGTAACTGGACAACTTCTTTAAAGTGACACCAGGCCCGGTGACCTTTGGGACATGGTTTTACCCCCTATAAGAATGTGCGATCATCTTGAAACCTTCAGATCACTTACAACTCAATAGATTCTACCTTCTTGTAGCGTTTCAGCCTGATTGGACCTTGTTTTCACACAAATGGACCCAGAATGATGTGAAATTGTGCTTCGTGCAACATAATTCTGGGTGCCATTTACAAACCATAAGTGCTAATGACTCCATTCCTTTTTGTGGTTGTAGGGGCTGTTGATTGGAGTACATTAAAACAAACCTGATCTCTCTAGGACATTCAGAAGTCAAGTTATAAGCCCACAAATGTGTAACTGGACTACTACTTTAAATTTACACCAGATCCGGTGACCTTTGGGACATGGTTTGACCCCCTATAGGAAAGTGCTATCATCATGAAACGTTCAGATCACTTACAACTCAATAGATTCTACCTTCCTGTAACGTTTCTGCCTGATTGGACCTTGTTTTCACACAAATGAACCCAGAATGATGTGAAATTTTGCTTTGTGCAACATAATTCTGGGTGCCATTTACAAACCATAAGTGCTAATGACTCCATTCCTTTTTGTGGTTGTAGGGGCTGTTGATTGGAGTACATTAAAACAAACCTGACCTCTCCAGGACATTCAGAAGCCAAGTTATAAGCCCACAAATGTGTAACTGGACTACTACTTTAAATTGACACCAGATCTGGTGACATTTGGGACATGGTTTGACCCCCTTAGGAAAGTGCTATCATCATGAAACGTTCAGATCACTTACAACTCAATAGATTCTACCTTTCTGTAACGTTTCAGCCTGATTGGACCTTGTTTTCACACAAATGAACCCAGAATGATGTGAAATTGTGCTTCGTGCAACATAATTCTGGGTGCCATTTAAAAACCATAAGTGCTAATGACTCCATTCCTTTTTGTGGTTGTAGGGGCTGTTGATTGGAGTATACTAAAACAAACCTGATCTCTCTAGGACATTCAGAAGCCAAGTTATAAGCCCACAAATGTGTAACTGGACTACTTCTTTAGACACCAGATCCGGTGACCTTTGGGACATGGTTTGACCCCCTTAGGGAAGTGCTATCATCATGAAACCTTCAGATCACTTACATTTTAATAGATTCTACCTTCCTGTAATGTTTCAGCCTGATTGGACCTTGTTTTCACACAAATGGACCCAGAATGATGTGAAATTGTGCTTTGTGCAACATAATTCTGGGTGCCACTTACAAACCATAAGTGCTAATGACTCCATTCATTTTTGTGGTTGTAGGGGCTGTTGATTGGAGTACATTAAAACAAACCTGATCTCTCTAGGACATTCAGAAGCCAAGTTATAAGCCCACAAATGTGTAACTGGACTACTTCTTTAAATTGACACCAGATCCAGTGACCTTTGGGACATGGTTTGACCCCCTTAGGAAAGTGCTATCATCATGAAACGTTCAGATCACTTACAACTCAATAGATTCTACCTTCCTGTAACGTTTCAGCCTGATTGGACCTTGTTTTCACACAAATGGACCCAGAATGATGTGAAATTGTGCTTTGTGCAACATAATTCTGGGTGCCATTTAAAAACCATAAGTGATAATGACTCCATTCCTTTTTGTGGTTGTAGGGGCTGTTGATTGGAGTACACTAAAATAAACCTGATCTCTCTAGGACATTCAGAAGCCAAGTTATAAGCCCACAAATGTGTAACTGGACTACTTCTTTAAATTGACACCAGATCCGGTGACCTTTGGGACATGGTTTGACCCCCTTAGAAAAGTGCTATCATCATGAAACATTCAGATCACTTACAACTCAATAGATTCTACCTTCCTGTAACGTTTCAGCCTGATTGGACCTTGTTTTCACACAAATGAACCCAGAATGATGTGAAATTGTGCTTCGTGCAACATAATTCTGGGTGCCATTTACAAACCATAAGTGCTAATGACTCCATTCCTTTTTGTGGTTGTAGGGGCTGTTGATTGGAGTACATTAAAACAAACCTGATCTCTCTAGGACATTCAGAAGCCAAGTTATAAGCCCACAAAGGTGTAACTGGACAACTTCTTTAAAGTGACACCAGGCCCGGTGACCTTTGGGACATGGTTTTACCCCCTATAAGAATGTGCGATCATCTTGAAACCTTCAGATCACTTACAACTCAATAGATTCTACCTTCTTGTAGCGTTTCAGCCTGATTGGACCTTGTTTTCACACAAATGGACCCAGAATGATGTGAAATTGTGCTTCGTGCAACATAATTCTGGGTGCCATTTACAAACCATAAGTGCTAATGACTCCATTCCTTTTTGTGGTTGTAGGGGCTGTTGATTGGAGTACATTAAAACAAACCTGATCTCTCTAGGACATTCAGAAGTCAAGTTATAAGCCCACAAATGTGTAACATGACTACTACTTTAAATTTACACCAGATCCGGTGACCTTTGGGACATGGTTTGACCCCCTATAGGAAAGTGCTATCATCATGAAACGTTCAGATCACTTACAACTCAATAGATTCTACCTTCCTGTAACGTTTCTGCCTGATTGGACCTTGTTTTCACACAAATGAACCCAGAATGATGTGAAATTTTGCTTTGTGCAACATAATTCTGGGTGCCATTTACAAACCATAAGTGCTAATGACTCCATTCCTTTTTGTGGTTGTAGGGGCTGTTGATTGGAGTACATTAAAACAAACCTGACCTCTCCAGGACATTCAGAAGCCAAGTTATAAGCCCACAAATGTGTAACTGGACTACTACTTTAAATTGACACCAGATCTGGTGACATTTGGGACATGGTTTGACCCCCTTAGGAAAGTGCTATCATCATGAAACGTTCAGATCACTTACAACTCAATAGATTCTACCTTTCTGTAACGTTTCAGCCTGATTGGACCTTGTTTTCACACAAATGAACCCAGAATGATGTGAAATTGTGCTTCGTGCAACATAATTCTGGGTGCCATTTAAAAACCATAAGTGCTAATGACTCCATTCCTTTTTGTGGTTGTAGGGGCTGTTGATTGGAGTATACTAAAACAAACCTGATCTCTCTAGGACATTCAGAAGCCAAGTTATAAGCCCACAAATGTGTAACTGGACTACTTCTTTAGACACCAGATCCGGTGACCTTTGGGACATGGTTTGACCCCCTTAGGGAAGTGCTATCATCATGAAACCTTCAGATCACTTACATTTTAATAGATTCTACCTTCCTGTAATGTTTCAGCCTGATTGGACCTTGTTTTCACACAAAAGGACACAGAATGATGTGAAATTGTGCTTCGTGCAACATAATTCTGGGTGCCATTTACAAACCATAAGTGCTAATGACTCCATTCCTTTTTGTGGGTGTAGGGGCTGTTGATTGGAGTACACTAAAACAAACCTGATCTCTCTAGGACATTCAGAAGCCAAGTTATAAGCCCACAAATGTGTAACTGGACTACTTCTTTAAATTGACACCAGATCCGGTGACCTTTGGGACATGGTTTGACCCCCTTAGGAAAGTGCTATCATCATGAAACGTTCAGATCACTTACAACTCAATAGATTCTACCTTCCTGTAACGTTTCAGCCTGATTGGACCTTGTTTTCACACAAATGAACCCAGAATGATGTGAAATTGTGCTTCGTGCAACATAATTCTGGGTGCCATTTAAAAACCATAAGTGCTAATGACTCCATTCCTTTTTGTGGTTGTAGGGGCTGTTGATTGGAGTACACTAAAACAAACCTGATCGCTCTAGGACATTCAGAAGCCAAGTTATAAGCCCACAAATGTGTAACTGGACTACTTCTTTAAATTGACACCAGATCCGGTGACCTTTGGGACATGGTTTGACCCCCTTAGGAAAGTGCTATCATCATGAAACGTTCAGATCACTTACAACTCAATAGATTCTACCTTCCTGTAACGTTTCAGCCTGATTGGACCTTGTTTTCACACAAATGAACCCAGAATGATGTGAAATTGTGCTTCGTGCAACATAATTCTGGGTGCCATTTACAAACCATAAGTGCTAATGACTCCATTCCTTTTTGTGGTTGTAGGGGCTGTTGATTGGAGTACACTAAAACAAACCTGATCTCTCTAGGACATTCAGAAGCCAAGTTATAAGCCCACACACAAAGATGTAACTGGACTACTTCTTTAAAGTGACACTTGGCCCGGTGACCTTTGGGACATGGTTTGACCCCCTATAGGAATGTGCGATCATCTTGAAACGTTCAGATCACTTACAACTCAATAGATTCTACCTTCTTGTAGCGTTTCAGCCGGATTGGACCTTGTTTTCACACAAATTGACCCAGAATCATGTGAAATTGTGCTTAGTGCAGCATAATTCTGGGTGCCATTTAAGAACCATAAGTGCTAATGACTCCATTCCTTTTTGTGGTTGTAGGGGCTGTTGATTGGAGTACACTAAAATAAACCTGATCTCTCTAGGACATTCAGAAGCCAAGTTATAAGCCCACAAATGTGTAACTGGACTACTTCTTTAAATTGACACCAGATCCGGTGACCTTTGGGACATGGTTTGACACCCTTAGGAAAGCGCTATCATCATGAAACGTTCAGATCACTTACAACTCAATAGATTCTAGCTTCCAGTAACGTTTCAGCCTGATTGGACCTTGTTTTCACACAAATGAACCCAGAATGATGTGAAATTGTGCTTCGTGCAAAATAATTCTGGGTGCCATTTACAAACCATAAGTGCTAATGACTCCATTCCTTTTTGTGGTTGTAGGGGCTGTTGATTGGAGTACACTAAAACAAACCTAACCTCTCTAGGACATTCAGAAGCCAAGTTATAAGCCCACAAAGGTGTAACTGGACTACTTCTTTAAAGTGACACTTGGCCCGGTGACCTTTGGGACATGGTTTGACCCCCTATAGGAATGTGCGATCATCTTGAAACGTTCAGATCACTTACAACTCAATAGATTCTACCTTCTTGTAGCGTTTCAGCCGGATTGGACCTTGTTTTCACACAAATTGACCCAGAATGATGTGAAATTGTGCTTCGTGCAACATAATTCTGGGTGCCACTTACAAACCATAAGTGCTAATGACTCCATTCATTTTTGTGGTTGTAGGGGCTGTTGATTGGAGTACATTAAAACAAACCTGATCTCTCTAGGACATTCAGAAGCCAAGTTATAAGCCCACAAATGTGTAACTGGACTACTTCTTTAAATTGACACCAGATCCAGTGACCTTTGGGACATGGTTTGACCCCCTTAGGAAAGTGCTATCATCATGAAACGTTCAGATCACTTACAACTCAATAGATTCTACATTCCTGTAACGTTTCAGCCTGATTGGACCTTGTTTTCACACAAATGGACCCAGAATGATGTGAAATTGTGCTTTGTGCAACATAATTCTGGGTGCCATTTAAAAACCATAAGTGCTAATGACTCCATTCCTTTTTGTGGTTGTAGGGGCTGTTGATTGGAGTACACTAAAATAAACCTGATCTCTCTAGGACATTCAGAAGCCAAGTTATAAGCCCACAAATGTGTAACTGGACTACTTCTTTAAATTGACACCAGATCCGGTGACCTTTGGGACATGGTTTGACCCCCTTAGGAAAGTTCTATCATCATGAAACATTCAGATCACTTACAACTCAATAGATTCTACCTTCCTATAACGTTTCAGCCTGATTGGACCTTGTTTTCACACAAATGAACCCAGAATGATGTGAAATTGTGCTTCGTGCAACATAATTCTGGGTGCCATTTACAAACCATAAGTGCTAATGACTCCATTCCTTTTTGTGGTTGTAGGGGCTGTTGATTGGAGTACACTAAAACAAACCTGATCTCTCTAGGACATTCAGAAGCCAAGTTATAAGCCCACAAAGGTGTAACTGGACAACTTCTTTAAAGTGACACCAGGCCCGGTGACCTTTGGGACATGGTTTTACCCCCTATAAGAATGTGCGATCATCTTGAAACCTTCAGATCACTTACAACTCAATAGATTCTACCTTCTTGTAGCGTTTCAGCCTGATCGGACCTTGTTTTCACACAAATGGACCCAGAATGATGTGAAATTGTGCTTCGTGCAACATAATTCTGGGTGCCATTTACAAACCATAAGTGCTAATGACTCCATTCCTTTTTGTGGTTGTAGGGGCTGTTGATTGGAGTACATTAAAACAAACCTGATCTCTCTAGGACATTCAGAAGTCAAGTTATAAGCCCACAAATGTGTAACTGGACTACTACTTTAAATTGACACCAGATCCGGTGACCTTTGGGACATGGTTTGACCCCCTTAGGAAAGTGCTATCATCAGGAAACATTCAGATCACTTACAACTCAATAGATTCTACCTTCCTGTAACGTTTCAGCCTGATTGGACCTTGTTTTCACACAAATGAACCCAGAATGATGTGAAATTGTGCTTCGTGCAACATAATTCTGGGTGCCATTTACAAACCATAAGTGCTAATGACTCCATTCCTTTTTGGGGTTGTAGGGGCTGTTGATTGGAGAACACTCAAACAAACCTAACCTCTCTAGGACATTCAGAAGCCAAGTTATAAGCCCACAAAGGTGTAACTGGACTACTTCTTTAAAGTGACACCAGGCCCTGTGACCTTTGGGACATGGTTTTACCCCCTATAGGAATGAGCGATCATCTTGAAACGTTCAGATCACTTACAACTCAATAGATACTACCTTCTTGTAGCGTTTCAGCCTGATTGGACCTTGTTTTCACACAAATGGACCCAGAATGATGTGAAATTGTTCTTCCTGCAACATAATTCTGGGTGCCATTTACAAACCTTAAGTGCTAATGACTCCATTCCTTTTTGTGGTTGTAGGGGCTGTTGATTGGAGTACACTAAAACAAACCTGATCTCCCTAGGACATTCAGAAGCCAAGTTATAAGCCCACAAATGTGTAACTGGACTACTTCTTTAAATTGACACCAGATCCGGTGACCTTTGGGACATGGTTTGACCCCCTTAGGAAAGTGCTATCATCATGAAACGTTCAGATCACTTACAACTCAATAGATTCTACCTTCCTGTAACGTTTCAGCCTGATTGGACCTTGTTTCCACACAAATGAACCCAGAATGATGTGAAATTGTGCTTCGTGCAACATAATTCTGGGTGCCATTTACAAACCATAAGTGCTAATGACTCCATTCCTTTTTGTGGTTGTAGGGGCTGTTGATTGGAGTACACTAAAACAAACCTGATCTCTCTAGGACATTCAGAAGCCAAGTTATAAGCCCACAAATGTGTAACTGGACTACTTCTTTAAATTGACACCAGATCCGGTGACCTTTGGGACATGGTTTGACCCCCTTAGGAAAGTGCTATCATCATTAAACGTTCAGATCACTTGCAACTCAATAGATTCTACCTTCCTGTAACGTTTCAGCCTGATTGGACCTTGTTTTCACACAAATGAACCCAGAATGATGTGAAATTGTGCTTCGTGCAACATAATTCTGGGTGCCATTTACAAACCATAAGTGCTAATATCTCCATTCCTTTTTGTGGTTGTAGGGGCTGTTGATTGGAGTACATTAAAACAAACCTGATCTCTCTAGGTCATTCAGAAGCCAAGTTATAAGCCCACAAATGTGTAACTGGACTGCTTCTTTAAATTGACACCAGATCCGGTGACCTTTGGGACATTGTTTGACCCCCTTAGGAAAGTGCTATCATCATGAAACGTTCAGATAACTTACAACTCAATACATTCTACCTTCCTGTAACAATTCAGCCTGATTGGACCTTGTTTTCACACAAATGGACCCAGAATGATGTGAAATTGTGCTTCGTGCAACATAATTCTGGGTGCCATTTACATACCATAAGTGCTAATAACTCCATTCCTTTTTGTGGTTGTAGGGGCTGTTGATTGGAGTACATTAAAACAAACCTGATATCTCTAGGACATTCAGAAGCCAAGTTATAAGCCCACAAATGTGTAACTGGACTACTTCTTTAAATTGACACCAGATCTGGTGACCTTTGCGACATGGTTTCACCCCCTTAGGAAAGTGCTATCATCATGAAACGTTCAGATCACTTACAACTAAATAGATTCTACCTTCCTGTAACGTTTCAGCCTGATTGGACCTTGTTTTCCCACAAATGAACCCAGAATGATGTGAAATTGTGCTTCGTGCAACAAACATCCGGATAACGTGCTCCGGAATTTCTCCGGACGAAGCCCCTAGTAACAGGTCCGGACTTGTTACGGACAGGGTGGCTGCTTTCAGACTCGTGAGATAAATTTCCGGACAAGGGGGAGGGGGGAGGAGGGGACCGGGGGACGCTGTGCGCACCTAGATAACGTATATGTCACGTGACCGGGAAGGTATACCACATGATGTCCCGAGTCCTGAGCACAAACACACAGAGGAAAGAAGGCGAACATCTGAACAGCATCTCCAACATGTCGACCAATTGGACAGATTCAGAGATTCGAGACCTAATCACGGTGAGGGGAGACATGGTCATTATGAAAAGTATTCAAGGTACAGCGCGAGACTCTGTCACCTACGACCGCCTAATATCGAAGTTGCGTGATCTGGGAACGCACCGGAGCAAACAACAGGCCATATCGAAGCTCAAGGCCTTAAAGCGTCGATACCACGAGGTATGTGACCACAATAGGAGAAGTGGTAACGACCGGATGGAGTGGGGCTACTTCAACTTATGTGAAGCTATATGGGGTGCTCAAAAAACCACAAACCCTGTTGTGGTGTGTGGAAGCATGGCGGCGGCTTCCAACCGACCAGAGGACTGCTCTGAGGCCAGCTGCAGCTCCCTTGAGAGGGCCCAAGAAGACGCAACGGACGGCAGCGAGAACCACAGGCCCCAAGTCGCGTCGGACAGTGACTGCTCTTCCATAGCAGGTAAATATTCACGTTAGCAAGCAGATGCTGTTGTAAGACTGGGTGTGCAGATGTACAGCTTATAGCTATAAAAACGTTAATTGCAGACAACTGCGACCTAAACAGCAGGCTTTTAACTTCTGGTATCTAAACTGCTCCAACTGAGCACGTGATGAGAAAAGCGCTGGGTGACGTGTTTGAATTACGTGCACATTGGGGGTTACAGTTATTGGAAAACTCACCAAAAAATGGAGGACATACATTATGTGTCCCATTTTGAACATGTATTTTGTTACTATATCTGAGTTGAGTTTAAATGTTTGTCTTTGTGGTAAACCTGTAGTGCACCATATTCAGATAATCACCCCACTGCACAAAATACATTGAAACACTACAGCATATATGTGACACTAATGTCTGCCTTTTTCAATAGGGCCATCATGCAGCACCCCATCGCAGGCGGCATCCAGCACTCCAAGGCAAAGAAAGAGGAAGAGAGACAAGTCTTCCTACACAGAATGGAGCGAGGCTTTGGAACGCATGGATGAGAGAAGCCATCAGCGTGACAGAGAATTAATGCAGGAGCAGAGGGAGTTTGAACAGCAATATATGCGTGAATACTTGGCGGTCAGGCGACAAGAAGTGGCTACATTCCAGGATATAACATCTTTGATGCGTCAACTTGTTAACAGGTTGACTCAGCCACAGCAGGAACGGATGCCGGGTCCAAACTACCACAATTTGTAGTTCATTGTCCCTCCACCTTCACTGGCTGATGTAACATTCTGACCTGCAGAGCTCCATCAGTGCAGACTGCTGCACCCCACATTCTCCATCTGTAGACAGTTTCATTTCAGTATTAATTTTCAGTTTTTATTTGTTACACTTTATTTAAACTTTTGCCATTTATACAATCTACTAAAATAAGTTGTTTTTTGTGTTTTTTTTATACAAGCCTTTCATGGCAAACCTTTAGTCTCGATTAAATTGGGGGGGGGGGGTATTGAGTTTAATTTTTTTGGACAAGTTTTGCACATTTTAATTAAATGTCTTTTACTTGAAGTGACAGATTTTGCACAACACAACTTATACCTCTGTTTGCAGTGTCTATTTTACTTTTTTTGCTTGGCAAATAAAAACCTTTTTGGGTGAAACTATGAATACATTCTCATCTATGTGAAGAATGGTTAACACTGTTAAAAGTTTTCTTTTTAATTAGGGGAAGCAGACATAGTTACAGTCCCAAAATGTACAACGCAGTTTTGGACAAGAAGCACAATCAATTTGAAATGCAGTTAAAGTACTGACATGATTGCCCCTCGAATTTGCTGTGCCCCTCCAACTGGAGGGGCATACACAGCTTCTGCATTAGGTTCAGGTAGTTCAGTGGCATCAGTATTCCATTCAGCAAGGTAATTGTCTTTGTTGATCTCGCAGACATTGTGAAGAATGCAACAAGCAATCACAATGTCCGGCATAATGTGAATGTCCACATCACAACGCTTGGCCAGACACTTCCAGCGGCCCTTAAGCCGCCCAAATGCATTTTCAACAACCATCCGAGCAGAGCTTAAACGATAGTTGAAGGTGCTTTGTTCAGGCGTCAGACGATGGTGTTGTGTGAACCCCTTCATCAGCCACTTCTTCAGTGGATATGCCGCATCCCCAATCAGATGAACGGGAACCTCTACACCATTGATGTCTCTGGACATCTAGAAGGACAGAAAACCAAGATTAGAGGTGTAGGGGTGTGTGTGTGTGTGTGTGTGTGCGCGCGCAGATTTAGATGTTAAGGCATACCTCACGGGGGAACAGGTAGCCATCTTGTTGTTCGGCTTTGATGAAGATGGTAGAGTTGCTGAGTACTCTGGCGTCATGCGTTCGACCAGGCCAACCAACATAAACATCTGTGAAACTGAACAAAGCATTTCGTTAGTGCTGCAACATAACAGCCCCAAACAACAAAGGGATGCATAAAATGTAAATTTGCTCTTGACAACAACATAGAAATTCATGCTCTCACAAAACCAGTCTTACTAGAAACGGTGGTCAACAACAGCCTGCAGAACAATGGAATGCCAGCCTTTTCTGTTGTGATATGAAGCTGGATCGTCCTTCGGAGCAATGATTGGAATGTGGCTTCATCTATAGCTCCACCACACATTGGGTAGCCGCGTGCAGCAAATCCATCCATTGTGACCTGTAGCTGGTCCAGCTTTGGTAATGAAATGAAACATTCTAGCAAACGGTCCTTCAGAGCACTTGTCACATCTCGCAAAAAAACACAGACAGTGGATTTACCAACACCAAACAGGCAGCTTATGGTTCTGTATTCGCTCGGTGTGGCATACCACCAGATAACAACGGCTAGCCTGAGGGAAGGTTCGTAAGGCCTGCGCCTGTTTGTAGTTTTCCGTGCCAAAACAGGCCTAACCAAGCTTAACAGGTAGTTGAAGGTCCTGCGAGACATTCGAAAATGTTGATAAAGCTCCTCATCTCCAAAGTTTTTCAACGCGTTTGACCAGAAAACTTCGCCACTTGGTCGTGAATGTTTCCATATACGCCGGGTCGCTGTCTCCTGAAGCATGCGGCGAACCATGGCAGCTCGCCTCCTACGGTACCGTCTCCTACACGCGCGACGGAGCGTTTCACACTGCTCCCGTGATTCCTTTATTACCAATTGAGCTTCATCATCCAGGTCTCTAATGCGTTTTCGTGTGCGCAGGATTACGCTTAACATAAGTCCGATCAGTGAGAGGAATTCTAGCTCTTCGCCGGCCATGTTGGACTGAATAGCTTTGTTTGGGGAAATGACGCATGTACGCCCGCCGCACTTTGTTTACGCAATATCCGGGTACAGCCTCCCCACCCCCTCCCCCCAGACATCTGGAACTTTTCCCTGCTGTCTGAACGCAGCCGAAAGGACAAGTTCCGGTACAAAAGTGGTGTGTCTGAAAACACAGTTCCGGTTAAAAACCGGATTGAATTTTCCACAAATGTTCCAGAATGTCTGTCTGAAAAGGGCTCTAGAGAGATCAGGTTTGTTTTAATGTACTCCAATCAACAGCCCCTACAACCACAAAAAGGAATGGAGTCATTAGCACTTATGGTTTGTAAATGGCACCCAGAATTATGTTGCACGAAGCACAATTTCACATCATTCTGGGTTCATTTGTGTGAAAACAAGGTCCAATCAGGCTGAAACAATACAGGAAGGTAGAATCTATTGAGTTGTAAGTGATCTGAACGTTTCAAGATGATCGCACATTCCTATTGGGGGTAAAACCATCTCCCAAAGGTCACCGGGCCTGGTGTCACTTTAAAGAAGTAGTCCAGTTACACCTTTGTGGGCTTATAACTTGGCTTCTGAATGTCCTAGAGAGGTTAGGTTTGTTTTAGTGTACTCCAATCAAAGCCCCTACAACCACAAAAAGGAATGGAGTCATTAGCACTTATGGTTTGTAAATGGCACCCAGAATTATGTTGCACGAAGCACAATTTCACATCATTCTGGGTTCAGTTGTGTGAAAACAAGGTCCAATCAGGCTGAAACGTTACAGGAAGGTAGAATCTATTGAGTTGTAAGTTATCTGAACGTTTCATGATGATAGCACTTTCCTAAGGGGGTCAAACCATGTCCCAAAGGTCACCGGATCTGGTGTCAATTTAAAGAAGCAGTCCAGTTACACATTTGTGGGCTTATAACTTGGCTTCTGAATGACCTAGAGAGATCAGGTTTGTTTTAATGTACTCCAATCAACAGCCCCTACAACCACAAAAAGGAATGGAGATATTAGCACTTATGGTTTGTAAATGGCACCCAGAATTATGTTGCACGAAGCACAATTTCACATCATTCTGGGTTCATTTGTGTGAAAACAAGGTCCAATCAGGCTGAAACGTTACAGGAAGGTAGAATCTATTGAGTTGCAAGTGATCTGAACGTTTCATGATGATAGCACTTTCCTAAGGGGGTCAAACCATGTCCCAAAAGTCACCGGATCTGGTGTCAATTTAAAGAAGTAGTCCAGTTACACATTTGTGGGCTCATAACTTGGCTTCTGAATGTCCTAGAGAGATCAGGTTTGTTTTAGTGTACTCCAATCAACAGCCCCTACAACCACAAAAAGGAATGGAGTCATTAGCACTTATGGTTTGTAAATGGCACCCAGAATTATGTTGCACGAAGCACAATTTCACATCATTCTGGGTCCATTTGTGTGAAAACAAGGTCCAATCAGGCTGAAACGCTACAAGAAGGTAGAATCTATTGAGTTGTAAGTGATCTGAACATTTCAAGATGATCGCACATTCCTATAGGGGGTAAAACCATGTCACAAAGGTCACCGGGCCTGGTGTCACTTTAAAGTAGTAGTCCAGTTACACCTTTTGGGCTTATAACTTGGCTTCTGAATGTCCTAGAGAGGTTAGTTTGTTTTAGTGTACTCCAATCAACAGCCCCTAAAACCACAAAAAGGAATGGAGTCATTAGCACTTATGGTTTGTAAATGGCAACCAGAATTATGTTGCACAAAGCACAATTTCACATCATTCTGGGTTCATTTGTGTGAAAACAAGGTCCAATCAGGCTGAAACGTTACAGGAAGGTAGAATCTATTGAGTTGTAAGTGATCTGAACGTTTCATGATGATAGCACTTTCCTAAGGGGGTCAAACCATGTCCCAAAGGTCACCGGATCTGGTGTCAATTTAAAGAAGTAGTCCAGTTACACATTTGTGGGCTTATAACTTGGCTTCTGAATGTCCTAGAGAGATCAGGTTTGTTTTAGTGTACTCCAATCAACAGCCCCTACAACCACAAAAAGGAATGGAGTCATTACCACTTAAGGTTTGTAAATGGCACCCAGAATTATGTTGCAGGAAGCACAATTTCACATCATTCTGGGTCCATTTGTGTGAAAACAAGGTCCAATCAGGCTGAAACGCTACAAGAAGGTAGAATCTATTGAGTTGTAAGTGATCTGAACGTTTCAAGATGATCGCTCATTCCTATAGGGGGTAAAACCATGTCCCAAAGGTCACCGGGCCTGGTGTCACTTTAAAGAAGTAGTCCAGTTACACCTTTGTGGGCTTATAACTTGGCTTCTGAATGTCCTAGAGAGGTTAGGTTTGTTTTAGTGTTCTCCAATCAACAGCCCCTACAACCTCAAAAAGGAATGGAGTCATTAGCACTTATGGTTTGTAAATGGCACCCAGAATTATGTTGCACGAAGCACAATTTCACATCATTCTGTGTTCATTTGTGTGAAAACAAGGTCCAATCAGGCTGAAACGTTACAGGAAGGTAGAATCTATTGAGTTGTAAGTGATCTGAATGTTTCATGATGATAGCACTTTCCTAAGGGGGTCAAACCATGTCCCAAAGGTCACCGGATCTGGTGTCAATTTAAAGTAGTAGTCCAGTTACACATTTGTGGGCTTATAACTTGACTTCTGAATGTCCTAGAGAGATCAGGTTTGTTTTAATGTACTCCAATCAACAGCCCCTACAACCACAAAAAGGAATGGAGTCATTAGCACTTATGGTTTGTAAATGGCACCCAGAATTATGTTGCACGAAGCACAATTTCACATCATTCTGGGTCCATTTGTGTGAAAACAAGGTCCAATCAGGCTGAAACGCTACAAGAAGGTAGAATCTATTGAGTTGTAAGTGATCTGAAGGTTTCAAGATGATCGCACATTCTTATAGGGGGTAAAACCATGTCCCAAAGGTCACCGGGCCTGGTGTCACTTTAAAGAAGTTGTCCAGTTACACCTTTGTGGGCTTATAACTTGGCTTCTGAATGTCCTAGAGAGGTCAGGTTTGTTTTAGTGTACTCCAATCAACAGCCCCTACAACCACAAAAAGGAATGGAGTCATTAGCACTTATGGTTTGTAAATGGCACCCAGAATTATTTTGCACGAAGCACAATTTCCCATCATTCTGGGTTCATTTGTGTGAAAACAAGGTCCAATCAGGCTGAAACGTTACAGGAAGGTAGAATCTATTGAGTTGTAAGTGATCTGAATGTTTCATGATGATAGCACTTTCCTAAGGGGGTCAAACCATGTCCCAAAGGTCACCGGATCTGGTGTCAATTTAAAGTAGTAGTCCAGTTACACATTTGTGGGCTTATAACTTGACTTCTGAATGTCCTAGAGAGATCAGGTTTATTTTAGTGTACTCCAATCAACAGCCCCTACAACCACAAAAAGGAATGGAGTCATTAGCACTTATGGTTTGTAAATGGCACCCAGAATTATGTTGCACGAAGCACAATTTCACATCATTCTGGGTCCATTTGTGTGAAAACAAGGTCCAATCAGGCTGAAACGCTACAAGAAGGTAGAATCTATTGAGTTGTAAGTGATCTGAAGGTTTCAAGATGATCGCACATTCTTATAGGGGGTAAAACCATGTCCCAAAGGTCACCGGGCCTGGTGTCACTTTAAAGAAGTTGTCCAGTTACACCTTTGTGGGCTTATAACTTGGCTTCTGAATGTCCTAGAGAGGTCAGGTTTGTTTTAGTGTACTCCAATCAACAGCCCCTACAACCACAAAAAGGAATGGAGTCATTAGCACTTATGGTTTGTAAATGGCACCCAGAATTATTTTGCACGAAGCACAATTTCCCATCATTCTGGGTTCATTTGTGTGAAAACAAGGTCCAATCAGGCTGAAACGTTACAGGAAGGTAGAATCTATTGAGTTGTAAGTGATCTGAATGTTTCATGATGATAGCACTTTCCTAAGGGGGTCAAACCATGTCCCAAAGGTCACCGGATCTGGTGTCAATTTAAAGAAGTAGTCCAGTTACACATTTGTGGGCTTATAACTTGGCTTCTGAATGTCCTAGAGAGATCAGGTTTATTTTAGTGTACTCCAATCAACAGCCCCTACAACCACAAAAAGGAATGGAGTCATTAGCACTTATGGTTTTTAAATGGCACCCAGAATTATGTTGCACAAAGCACAATTTCACATCATTCTGGGTCCATTTGTGTGAAAACAAGGTCCAATCAGGCTGAAACGTTACAGGAAGGTAGAATCTATTGAGTTGTAAGTGATCTGAACGTTTCATGATGATAGCACTTTCCTAAGGGGGTCAAACCATGTCCCAAAGGTCACTGGATCTGGTGTCAATTTAAAGAAGTAGTCCAGTTACACATTTGTGGGCTTATAACTTGGCTTCTGAATGTCCTAGAGAGATCAGGTTTGTTTTAATGTACTCCAATCAACAGCCCCTACAACCACAAAAATGAATGGAGTCATTAGCACTTATGGTTTGTAAGTGGCACCCAGAATTATTTTGCACGAAGCACAATTTCACATCATTCTGGGTTCATTTGTGTGAAAACAAGGTCCAATCAGGCTGAAACGTTACTGGAAGCTAGAATCTATTGAGTTGTAAGTGATCTGAACGTTTCATGATGATAGCGCTTTCCTAAGGGGGTCAAACCATGTCCCAAAGGTCACCGGATCTGGTGTCAATTTAAAGAAGTAGTCCAGTTACACATTTGTGGGCTTATAACTTGGCTTCTGAATGTCCTAGAGAGATCAGGTTTATTTTAGTGTACTCCAATCAACAGCCCCTACAACCACAAAAAGGAATGGAGTCATTAGCACTTATGGTTCTTAAATGGCACCCAGAATTATGCTGCACTAAGCACAATTTCACATGATTCTGGGTCAATTTGTGTGAAAACAAGGTCCAATCCGGCTGAAACGCTACAAGAAGGTAGAATCTATTGAGTTGTAAGTGATCTGAACATTTCAAGATGATCGCACATTCCTATAGGGGGTCAAACCATGTCCCAAAGGTCACCGGGCCAAGTGTCACTTTAAAGAAGTAGTCCAGTTACATCTTTGTGTGTGGGCTTATAACTTGGCTTCTGAATGTCCTAGAGAGATCAGGTTTGTTTTAGTGTACTCCAATCAACAGCCCCTAGAACCACAAAAAGGAATGGAGACATTAGCACTTATGGTTTTTAAATGGCACCCAGAATTATGTTGCACGAAGCACAATTTCACATCATTCTGGGTTCATTTGTGTGAAAACAAGGTCCAATCAGGCTGAAACGTTACAGGAAGGTAGAATCTATTGTTGAAAGTGATCTGAACGTTTCATGATGATAGCACTTTCCTAAGGGGGTCAAACCATGTCCCAAAGGTCACCGGATCTGGTGTCAATTTAAAGAAGTAGTCCAGTTACACATTTGTGGGCTTATAACTTGGCTTCTGAATGTCCTAGAGAGATCAGGTTTGTTTTAGTGTACTCCAATCAACAGCCCCTACAACCACAAAAAGGAATGGAGTCAATAGCACTTATGGTTTGTAAATGGCACCCAGAATTATGTTGCACGAAGCACAATTTCACATCATTCTGGGTCCATTTGTGTGAAAACAAGGTCCAATCAGGCTGAAACATTACAGGAAGGTAGAATCTATTAAAATGTAAGTGATCTGAAGGTTTCATGATGATAGCACTTCCCTAAGGGGGTCAAACCATGTCCCAAAGGTCACCGGATCTGGTGTCTAAAGAAGTAGTCCAGTTACACATTTGTGGGCTTATAACTTGGCTTCTGAATGTCCTAGAGAGATCAGGTTTGTTTTAGTATACTCCAATCAACAGCCCCTACAACCACAAAAAGGAATGGAGTCATTAGCACTTATGGTTTTTAAATGGCACCCAGAATTATGTTGCACGAAGCACAATTTCACATCATTCTGGGTTCATTTGTGTGAAAACAAGGTCCAATCAGGCTGAAACGTTACAGAAAGGTAGAATCTATTGAGTTGTAAGTGATCTGAACGTTTCATGATGATAGCACTTTCCTAAGGGGGTCAAACCATGTCCCAAATGTCACCGGATCTGTTGTCAATTTAAAGTAGTAGTCCAGTTACACATTTGTGGGCTTATAACTTGGCTTCTGAATGTCCTGGAGAGGTCAGGTTTGTTTTAATGTACTCCAATCAACAGCCCCTACAACCACAAAAAGGA
This sequence comes from Nothobranchius furzeri, assembly GCF_043380555.1. Lineage (NCBI taxonomy): Eukaryota > Metazoa > Chordata > Actinopteri > Cyprinodontiformes > Nothobranchiidae > Nothobranchius > Nothobranchius furzeri. The sequence goes on from NC_091753.1 coordinate 1,758,958, forward strand.
ATGGAGTCATTAGCACTTATGGTTTGTAAATGGCACCCAGAATTATGTTGCACGAAGCAAAATTTCACATCATTCTGGGTTCATTTGTGTGAAAACAAAGTCCAATCAGGCAGAAACGTTACAGGAAGGTAGAATCTATTGAGTTGTAAGTGATCTGAACGTTTCATGATGATAGCACTTTCCTATAGGGGGTCAAACCATGTCCCAAAGGTCACCGGGCCTGGTGTCACTTTAAAGAAGTAGTCCAGTTACACCTTTGTGGGCTTATAACTTGGCTTCTGAATGTCCTAGAGAGATCAGGGTTGTTTTAGTGTACTCCAATCAACAGCCCCCACAACCACAAAAAGGAATTGAGTCATTAGCACTTATGGTTCTTAAATGGCACCCAGAATTATGTTGCACGAAGCACAATTTCACATCATTCTGGGTCCATTTGTGTGAAAACAAGGTCCAGTCAGGCTGAAACGTTACAGGAAGGTAGAATCTATTGAGTTGTAAGTGATCTGAACGTTTCAAGATGATCGCACATTCCTATAGGGGGTCAAACCATGTCCCAAAGGTCACCGGGCCTGGTGTCACTTTAAAGAAGTAGTCCAGTTACATCTTTGTAGGCTTATAACTTGGCTTCTGAATGTCCTAGAGAGATCAGGTTTGTTTTAATGTACTCCAATCAACAGCCCCTACAACCACAAAAAGGAATGGAGTCATTAGCACTTATGGTTTGTAAATGGCACCCAGAATTATGTTGCACGAAGCACAATTTCACATCATTCTGGGTCCATTTGTGTGAAAACAAGGTCCAATCAGGCTGAAACATTACAGGAAGGTAGAATCTATTAAAATGTAAGTGATCTGAAGGTTTCATGATGATAGCACTTCCCTAAGGGGGTCAAACCATGTCCCAAAGGTCACCGGATCTGGTGTCTAAAGAAGTAGTCCAGTTACACATTTGTGGGCTTATAACTTGGCTTCTGAATGTCCTAGAGAGATCAGGTTTGTTTTAGTATACTCCAATCAACAGCCCCTACAACCACAAAAAGGAATGGAGTCATTAGCACTTATGGTTTTTAAATGGCACCCAGAATTATGTTGCACGAAGCACAATTTCACATCATTCTGGGTTCATTTGTGTGAAAACAAGGTCCAATCAGGCTGAAACGTTACAGAAAGGTAGAATCTATTGGGTTGTAAGTGATCTGAACGTTTCATGATGATAGCACTTTCCTAAGGGGGTCAAACCATGTCCCAAATGTCACCGGATCTGGAGTCAATTTAAAGTAGTAGTCCAGTTACACATTTGTGGGCTTATAACTTGGCTTCTGAATGTCCTGGAGAGGTCAGGTTTGTTTTAATGTACTCCAATCAACAGCCCCTACAACCACAAAAAGGAATGGAGTCATTAGCACTTATGGTTTGTAAATGGCACCCAGAATTATGTTGCATGAAGCAAATTTTCACATCATTCTGGGTTCATTTGTGTGAAAAAGAGGTCCAATCAGGCAGAAACGTTACAGGAAGGTAGAATCTATTGAGTTGTAAGTGATCTGAACGTTTCATGATGATAGCACTTTCCTATAGGGGGTCAAACCATGTCCCAAAGGTCACCGGGCCTGGTGTCACTTTAAAGAAGTAGTCCAGTTACACCTTTGTGGGCTTATAACTTGGCTTCTGAATGTCCTAGAGAGATCAGGGTTGTTTTAGTGTACTCCAATCAACAGCCCCCACAACCACAAAAAGGAATGGAGTCATTAGCACTTATGGTTCTTAAATGGCACCCAGAATTATGTTGCACGAAGCACAATTTCACATCATTCTGGGTCCATTTGTGTGAAAACAAGGTCCAATCAGGCTGAAACGTTACAGGAAGGTAGAATCTATTGAGTTGTAAGTGATCTGAACGTTTCAAGATGATCGCACATTCCTATAGGGGGTAAAACCATGTCCCAAAGGTCACCGGGCCTGGTGTCACTTTAAAGAAGTAGTCCAGTTACATCTTTGTAGGCTTATAACTTGGCTTCTGAATGTCCTAGAGAGATCAGGTTTGTTTTAATGTACTCCAATCAACAGCCCCTACAACCACAAAAAGGAATGGAGTCATTAGCACTTATGGTTTGTAAATGGCACACAGAATTATGTTGCACGAAGCACAATTTCACATCATTCTGGGTTCATTTGTGTGAAAACAAGGTCCAATCAGGCAGAAACGTTACAGGAAGGTAGAATCTATTGAGTTGTAAGTGATCTGAACGTTTCATGATGATAGCACTTTCCTAAGGGGGTCAAACCATGTCGCAAAGGTCACCGGATCTGGTGTCACTTTAAAGAATTAGTCCAGTTACACATTTGTGGGCTTATAACTTGGCTTCTGAATGTCCTAGAGCGGTCAGGTTTGTTTTAGTGTACTCCAATCAACAGCCCCTACAACCACAAAAAGGAATGGAGTCATCAGCACTTATGGTTTGTAAATGGCACCCAGAATTATGTTGCACGAAGCACAATTTCACATCATTCTGGATCCATTTGTGTGAAAACAAGGTCCAATCAGGCTGAAACATTACAGGAAGGTAGAATCTATTAAAATGTAAGTGATCTGAAGGTTTCATGATGATAGCACTTCCCTAAGGGGGTCAAACCATGTCCCAAAGGTCACCGGATCTGGTGTCTAAAGAAGTAGTCCAGTTACACATTTGTGGGCTTATAACTTGGCTTCTGAATGTCCTAGAGAGATCAGGTTTGTTTTATTATACTCCAATCAACAGCCCCTACAACCACAAAAAGGAATGGAGTCATTAGCACTTATGGTTTTTAAATGGCACCCAGAATTATGTTGCACGAAGCACAATTTCACATCATTCTGGGTTCATTTGTGTGAAAACAAGGTCCAATCAGGCAGAAACGTTACAGGAAGGTAGAATCTATTGAGTTGTAAGTGATCTGAACGTTTCATGATGATAGCACTTTCCTATAGGGGGTCAAACCATGTCCCAAAGGTCACCGGGCCTGGTGTCACTTTAAAGAAGTAGTCCAGTTACACCTTTGTGGGCTTATAACTTGGCTTCTGAATGTCCTAGAGAGATCAGGGTTGTTTTAGTGTACTCCAATCAACAGCCCCCACAACCACAAAAAGGAATGGAGTCATTAGCACTTATGGTTCTTAAATGGCACCCAGAATTATGTTGCACGAAGCACAATTTCACATCATTCTGGGTCCATTTGTGTGAAAACAAGGTCCAATCAGGCTGAAACGTTACAGGAAGGTAGAATCTATTGAGTTGTAAGTGATCTGAACGTTTCAAGATGATCGCACATTCCTATAGGGGGTAAAACCATGTCCCAAAGGTCACCGGGCCTGGTGTCACTTTAAAGAAGTAGTCCAGTTACATCTTTGTAGGCTTATAACTTGGCTTCTGAATGTCCTAGAGAGATCAGGTTTGTTTTAATGTACTCCAATCAACAGCCCCTACAACCACAAAAAGGAATGGAGTCATTAGCACTTATGGTTTGTAAATGGCACACAGAATTATGTTGCACGAAGCACAATTTCACATCATTCTGGGTTCATTTGTGTGAAAACAAGGTCCAATCAGGCAGAAACGTTACAGGAAGGTAGAATCTATTGAGTTGTAAGTGATCTGAACGTTTCATGATGATAGCACTTTCCTAAGGGGGTCAAACCATGTCGCAAAGGTCACCGGATCTGGTGTCACTTTAAAGAATTAGTCCAGTTACACATTTGTGGGCTTATAACTTGGCTTCTGAATGTCCTAGAGTGGTCAGGTTTGTTTTAGTGTACTCCAATCAACAGCCCCTACAACCACAAAAAGGAATGGAGTCATTAGCACTTATGGTTTGTAAATGGCACCCAGAATTATGTTGCACGAAGCACAATTTCACATCATTCTGGGTCCATTTGTGTGAAAACAAGGTCCAATCAGGCTGAAACATTACAGGAAGGTAGAATCTATTAAAATGTAAGTGATCTGTAGGTTTCATGATGATAGCACTTCCCTAAGGGGGTCAAACCATGTCCCAAAGGTCACCGGATCTGGTGTCTAAAGAAGTAGTCCAGTTACACATTTGTGGGCTTATAACTTGGCTTCTGAATGTCCTAGAGAGATCAGGTTTGTTTTATTATACTCCAATCAACAGCCCCTACAACCACAAAAAGGAATGGAGTCATTAGCACTTATGGTTTTTAAATGGCACCCAGAATTATGTTGCACGAAGCACAATTTCACATCATTCTGGGTTCATTTGTGTGAAAACAAGGTCCAATCAGGCAGAAACGTTACAGGAAGGTAGAATCTATTGAGTTGTAAGTGATCTGAACGTTTCATGATGATAGCACTTTCCTAAGGGGGTCAAACCATGTCGCAAAGGTCACCGGATCTGGTGTCACTTTAAAGAATTAGTCCAGTTACACATTTGTGGGCTTATAACTTGGCTTCTGAATGTCCTAGAGCGGTCAGGTTTGTTTTAGTGTACTCCAATCAACAGCCCCTACAACCACAAAAAGGAATGGAGTCATCAGCACTTATGGTTTGTAAATGGCACCCAGAATTATGTTGCACGAAGCACAATTTCACATCATTCTGGGTCCATTTGTGTGAAAACAAGGTCCAATCAGGCTGAAACATTACAGGAAGGTAGAATCTATTAAAATGTAAGTGATCTGAAGGTTTCATGATGATAGCACTTCCCTAAGGGGGTCAAACCATGTCCCAAAGGTCACCGGATCTGGTGTCTAAAGAAGTAGTCCAGTTACACATTTGTGGGCTTATAACTTGGCTTCTGAATGTCCTAGAGAGATCAGGTTTGTTTTATTATACTCCAATCAACAGCCCCTACAACCACAAAAAGGAATGGAGTCATTAGCACTTATGGTTTTTAAATGGCACCCAGAATTATGTTGCACGAAGCACAATTTCACATCATTCTGGGTTCATTTGTGTGAAAACAAGGTCCAATCAGGCAGAAACGTTACAGGAAGGTAGAATCTATTGAGTTGTAAGTGATCTGAACGTTTCATGATGATAGCACTTTCCTATAGGGGGTCAAACCATGTCCCAAAGGTCACCGGGCCTGGTGTCACTTTAAAGAAGTAGTCCAGTTACACCTTTGTGGGCTTATAACTTGGCTTCTGAATGTCCTAGAGAGATCAGGGTTGTTTTAGTGTACTCCAATCAACAGCCCCCACAACCACAAAAAGGAATGGAGTCATTAGCACTTATGGTTCTTAAATGGCACCCAGAATTATGTTGCACGAAGCACAATTTCACATCATTCTGGGTCCATTTGTGTGAAAACAAGGTCCAATCAGGCTGAAACGTTACAGGAAGGTAGAATCTATTGAGTTGTAAGTGATCTGAACGTTTCAAGATGATCGCACATTCCTATAGGGGGTAAAACCATGTCCCAAAGGTCACCGGGCCTGGTGTCACTTTAAAGAAGTAGTCCAGTTACATCTTTGTAGGCTTATAACTTGGCTTCTGAATGTCCTAGAGAGATCAGGTTTGTTTTAATGTACTCCAATCAACAGCCCCTACAACCACAAAAAGGAATGGAGTCATTAGCACTTATGGTTTGTAAATGGCACACAGAATTATGTTGCACGAAGCACAATTTCACATCATTCTGGGTTCATTTGTGTGAAAACAAGGTCCAATCAGGCAGAAACGTTACAGGAAGGTAGAATCTATTGAGTTGTAAGTGATCTGAACGTTTCATGATGATAGCACTTTCCTAAGGGGGTCAAACCATGTCGCAAAGGTCACCGGATCTGGTGTCACTTTAAAGAATTAGTCCAGTTACACATTTGTGGGCTTATAACTTGGCTTCTGAATGTCCTAGAGTGGTCAGGTTTGTTTTAGTGTACTCCAATCAACAGCCCCTACAACCACAAAAAGGAATGGAGTCATTAGCACTTATGGTTTGTAAATGGCACCCAGAATTATGTTGCACGAAGCACAATTTCACATCATTCTGGGTCCATTTGTGTGAAAACAAGGTCCAATCAGGCTGAAACATTACAGGAAGGTAGAATCTATTAAAATGTAAGTGATCTGTAGGTTTCATGATGATAGCACTTCCCTAAGGGGGTCAAACCATGTCCCAAAGGTCACCGGATCTGGTGTCTAAAGAAGTAGTCCAGTTACACATTTGTGGGCTTATAACTTGGCTTCTGAATGTCCTAGAGAGATCAGGTTTGTTTTATTATACTCCAATCAACAGCCCCTACAACCACAAAAAGGAATGGAGTCATTAGCACTTATGGTTTTTAAATGGCACCCAGAATTATGTTGCACGAAGCACAATTTCACATCATTCTGGGTTCATTTGTGTGAAAACAAGGTCCAATCAGGCAGAAACGTTACAGGAAGGTAGAATCTATTGAGTTGTAAGTGATCTGAACGTTTCATGATGATAGCACTTTCCTATAGGGGGTCAAACCATGTCCCAAAGGTCACCGGGCCTGGTGTCACTTTAAAGAAGTAGTCCAGTTACACCTTTGTGGGCTTATAACTTGGCTTCTGAATGTCCTAGAGAGATCAGGGTTGTTTTAGTGTACTCCAATCAACAGCCCCCACAACCACAAAAAGGAATGGAGTCATTAGCACTTATGGTTCTTAAATGGCACCCAGAATTATGTTGCACGAAGCACAATTTCACATCATTCTGGGTCCATTTGTGTGAAAACAAGTTCCAATCAGGCTGAAACGTTACAGGAAGGTAGAATCTATTGAGTTGTAAGTGATCTGAACGTTTCAAGATGATCGCACATTCCTATAGGGGGTAAAACCATGTCCCAAAGGTCACCGGGCCTGGTGTCACTTTAAAGAAGTAGTCCAGTTACATCTTTGTAGGCTTATAACTTGGCTTCTGAATGTCCTAGAGAGATCAGGGTTGTTTTAGTGTACTCCAATCAACAGCCCCCACAACCACAAAAAGGAATGGAGTCATTAGCACTTATGGTTCTTAAATGGCACCCAGAATTATGTTGCACGAAGCACAATTTCACATCATTCTGGGTCCATTTGTGTGAAAACAAGGTCCAGTCAGGCTGAAACGTTACAGGAAGGTAGAATCTATTGAGTTGTAAGTGATCTGAACGTTTCAAGATGATCTCACATTCCTATAGGGGGTCAAACCATGTCCCAAAGGTCACCGGGCCTGGTGTCACTTTAAAGAAGTAGTCCAGTTACATCTTTGTAGGCTTATAACTTGGCTTCTGAATGTCCTAGAGAGATCAGGTTTGTTTTAATGTACTCCAATCAACAGCCCCTACAACCACAAAAAGGAATGGAGTCATTAGCACTTATGGTTTGTAAATGGCACCCAGAATTATGTTGCACGAAGCACAATTTCACATCATTCTGGGTCCATTTGTGTGAAAACAAGGTCCAATCAGGCTGAAACATTACAGGAAGGTAGAATCTATTAAAATGTAAGTGATCTGAAGGTTTCATGATGATAGCACTTCCCTAAGGGGGTCAAACCATGTCCCAAAGGTCACCGGATCTGGTGTCTAAAGAAGTAGTCCAGTTACACATTTGTGGGCTTATAACTTGGCTTCTGAATGTCCTAGAGAGATCAGGTTTGTTTTAGTATACTCCAATCAACAGCCCCTACAACCACAAAAAGGAATGGAGTCATTAGCACTTATGGTTTTTAAATGGCACCCAGAATTATGTTGCACGAAGCACAATTTCACATCATTCTGGGTTCATTTGTGTGAAAACAAGGTCCAATCAGGCTGAAACGTTACAGAAAGGTAGAATCTATTGAGTTGTAAGTGATCTGAACGTTTCATGATGATAGCACTTTCCTAAGGGGGTCAAACCATGTCCCAAATGTCACCGGATCTGGAGTCAATTTAAAGTAGTAGTCCAGTTACACATTTGTGGGCTTATAACTTGGCTTCTGAATGTCCTGGAGAGGTCAGGTTTGTTTTAATGTACTCCAATCAACAGCCCCTACAACCTCAAAAAGGAATGGAGTCATTAGCACTTATGGTTTGTAAATGGCACCCAGAATTATGTTGCACGAAGCAAATTTTCACATCATTCTGGGTTCATTTGTGTGAAAAAGAGGTCCAATCAGGCAGAAACGTTACAGGAAGGTAGAATCTATTGAGTTGTAAGTGATCTGAACGTTTCATGATGATAGCACTTTCCTATAGGGGGTCAAACCATGTCCCAAAGGTCACCGGGCCTGGTGTCACTTTAAAGAAGTAGTCCAGTTACACCTTTGTGGGCTTATAACTTGGCTTCTGAATGTCCTAGAGAGATCAGGGTTGTTTTAGTGTACTCCAATCAACAGCCCCCACAACCACAAAAAGGAATGGAGTCATTAGCACTTATGGTTTGTAAATGGCACCCAGAATTATGTTGCACGAAGCACAATTTCACATCATTCTGGGTCCATTTGTGTGAAAACAAGGTCCAATCAGGCTGAAACGTTACAGGAAGGTAGAATCTATTGAGTTGTAAGTGATCTGAACGTTTCAAGATGATCGCACATTCCTATAGGGGGTAAAACCATGTCCCAAAGGTCACCGGGCCTGGTGTCACTTTAAAGAAGTAGTCCAGTTACATCTTTGTAGGCTTATAACTTGGCTTCTGAATGTCCTAGAGAGATCAGGTTTGTTTTAATGTACTCCAATCAACAGCCCCTACAACCACAAAAAGGAATGGAGTCATTAGCACTTATGGTTTGTAAATGGCACCCAGAATTATGTTGCACGAAGCACAATTTCACATCATTCTGGGTTCATTTGTGTGAAAACAAGGTCCAATCAGGCAGAAACGTTACAGGAAGGTAGAATCTATTGAGTTGTAAGTGATCTGAACGTTTCATGATGATAGCACTTTCCTAAGGGGGTCAAACCATGTCGCAAAGGTCACCGGATCTGGTGTCACTTTAAAGAATTAGTCCAGTTACACATTTGTGGGCTTATAACTTGGCTTCTGAATGTCCTAGAGCGGTCAGGTTTGTTTTAGTGTACTCCAATCAACAGCCCCTACAACCACAAAAAGGAATGGAGTCATTAGCACTTATGGTTTGTAAATGGCACCCAGAATTATGTTGCACGAAGCACAATTTCACATCATTCTGGGTCCATTTGTGTGAAAACAAGGTCCAATCAGGCTGAAACATTACAGGAAGGTAGAATCTATTAAAATGTAAGTGATCTGAAGGTTTCATGATGATAGCACTTCCCTAAGGGGGTCAAACCATGTCCCAAAGGTCACCGGATCTGGTGTCTAAAGAAGTAGTCCAGTTACACATTTGTGGGCTTATAACTTGGCTTCTGAATGTCCTAGAGAGATCAGGTTTGTTTTATTATACTCCAATCAACAGCCCCTACAACCACAAAAAGGAATGGAGTCATTAGCACTTATGGTTTTTAAATGGCACCCAGAATTATGTTGCACGAAGCACAATTTCACATCATTCTGGGTTCATTTGTGTGAAAACAAGGTCCAATCAGGCAGAAACGTTACAGGAAGGTAGAATCTATTGAGTTGTAAGTGATCTGAACGTTTCATGATGATAGCACTTTCCTATAGGGGGTCAAACCATGTCCCAAAGGTCACCGGGCCTGGTGTCACTTTAAAGAAGTAGTCCAGTTACACCTTTGTGGGCTTATAACTTGGCTTCTGAATGTCCTAGAGAGATCAGGGTTGTTTTAGTGTACTCCAATCAACAGCCCCCACAACCACAAAAAGGAATGGAGTCATTAGCACTTATGGTTCTTAAATGGCACCCAGAATTATGTTGCACGAAGCACAATTTCACATCATTCTGGGTCCATTTGTGTGAAAACAAGGTCCAATCAGGCTGAAACGTTACAGGAAGGTAGAATCTATTGAGTTGTAAGTGATCTGAACGTTTCAAGATGATCGCACATTCCTATAGGGGGTAAAACCATGTCCCAAAGGTCACCGGGCCTGGTGTCACTTTAAAGAAGTAGTCCAGTTACATCTTTGTAGGCTTATAACTTGGCTTCTGAATGTCCTAGAGAGATCAGGTTTGTTTTAATGTACTCCAATCAACAGCCCCTACAACCACAAAAAGGAATGGAGTCATTAGCACTTATGGTTTGTAAATGGCACACAGAATTATGTTGCACGAAGCACAATTTCACATCATTCTGGGTTCATTTGTGTGAAAACAAGGTCCAATCAGGCAGAAACGTTACAGGAAGGTAGAATCTATTGAGTTGTAAGTGATCTGAACGTTTCATGATGATAGCACTTTCCTAAGGGGGTCAAACCATGTCGCAAAGGTCACCGGATCTGGTGTCACTTTAAAGAATTAGTCCAGTTACACATTTGTGGGCTTATAACTTGGCTTCTGAATGTCCTAGAGTGGTCAGGTTTGTTTTAGTGTACTCCAATCAACAGCCCCTACAACCACAAAAAGGAATGGAGTCATTAGCACTTATGGTTTGTAAATGGCACCCAGAATTATGTTGCACGAAGCACAATTTCACATCATTCTGGGTCCATTTGTGTGAAAACAAGGTCCAATCAGGCTGAAACATTACAGGAAGGTAGAATGTATTAAAATGTAAGTGATCTGTAGGTTTCATGATGATAGCACTTCCCTAAGGGGGTCAAACCATGTCCCAAAGGTCACCGGATCTGGTGTCTAAAGAAGTAGTCCAGTTACACATTTGTGGGCTTATAACTTGGCTTCTGAATGTCCTAGAGAGATCAGGTTTGTTTTATTATACTCCAATCAACAGCCCCTATAACCACAAAAAGGAATGGAGTCATTAGCACTTATGGTTTTTAAATGGCACCCAGAATTATGTTGCACGAAGCACAATTTCACATCATTCTGGGTTCATTTGTGTGAAAACAAGGTCCAATCAGGCAGAAACGTTACAGGAAGGTAGAATCTATTGAGTTGTAAGTGATCTGAACGTTTCATGATGATAGCACTTTCCTATAGGGGGTCAAACCATGTCCCAAAGGTCACCGGGCCTGGTGTCACTTTAAAGAAGTAGTCCAGTTACACCTTTGTGGGCTTATAACTTGGCTTCTGAATGTCCTAGAGAGATCAGGGTTGTTTTAGTGTACTCCAATCAACAGCCCCCACAACCACAAAAAGGAATGAAGTCATTAGCACTTATGGTTCTTAAATGGCACCCAGAATTATGTTGCACGAAGCACAATTTCACATCATTCTGGGTCCATTTGTGTGAAAACAAGGTCCAATCAGGCTGAAACGTTACAGGAAGGTAGAATCTATTGAGTTGTAAGTGATCTGAACGTTTCAAGATGATCGCACATTCCTATAGGGGGTAAAACCATGTCCCAAAGGTCACCGGGCCTGGTGTCACTTTAAAGAAGTAGTCCAGTTACATCTTTGTAGGCTTATAACTTGGCTTCTGAATGTCCTAGAGAGATCAGGTTTGTTTTAATGTACTCCAATCAACAGCCCGTACAACCACAAAAAGGAATGGAGTCATTAGCACTTATGGTTTGTAAATGGCACACAGAATTATGTTGCACGAAGCACAATTTCACATCATTCTGGGTTCATTTGTGTGAAAACAAGGTCCAATCAGGCAGAAACGTTACAGGAAGGTAGAATCTATTGAGTTGTAAGTGATCTGAACGTTTCATGATGATAGCACTTTCCTAAGGGGGTCAAACCATGTCGCAAAGGTCACCGGATCTGGTGTCACTTTAAAGAATTAGTCCAGTTACACATTTGTGGGCTTATAACTTGGCTTCTGAATGTCCTAGAGCGGTCAGGTTTGTTTTAGTGTACTCCAATCAACACCCCCTACAACCACAAAAAGGAATGGAGTCATTAGCACTTATGGTTTGTAAATGGCACCCAGAATTATGTTGCACGAAGCACAATTTCACATCATTCTGGGTCCATTTGTGTGAAAACAAGGTCCAATCAGGCTGAAACATTACAGGAAGGTAGAATCTATTAAAATGTAAGTGATCTTAAGGTTTCATGATGATAGCACTTCCCTAAGGGGGTCAAACCATGTCCCAAAGGTCACCGGATCTGGTGTCTAAAGAAGTAGTCCAGTTACACATTTGTGGGCTTATAACTTGGCTTCTGAATGTCCTAGAGAGATCAGGTTTGTTTTAGTATACTCCAATCAACAGCCCCTACAACCACAAAAAGGAATGGAGTCATTAGCACTTATGGTTTTTAAATGGCACCCAGAATTATGTTGCACGAAGCACAATTTCACATGATTCTGGGTTCATTTGTGTGAAAACAAGGTCCAATCAGGCTGAAACGTTACAGAAAGGTAGAATCTATTGAGTTGTAAGTGATCTGAACGATTCATGATGATAGCACTTTCCTAAGGGGGTCAAACCATGTCCCAAATGTCACCGGATCTGGTGTCAATTTAAAGTAGTAGTCCAGTTACACATTTGTGGGCTTATAACTTGGCTTCTGAATGTCCTGGAGAGGTCAGGTTTGTTTTAATGTATTCCAATCAACAGCCCCTACAACCACAAAAAGGAATGGAGTCATTAGCACTTATGGTTTGTAAATGGCACCCAGAATTATGTTGCACGAAGCAAAATTTCACATCATTCTGGGTTCATTTGTGTGAAAACAAGGTCCAATCAGGCAGAAACGTTACAGGAAGGTAGAATCTATTTAGTTGTAAGTGATCTGAACGTTTCATGATGATAGCACTTTCCTATAGGGGGTCAAACCATGTCCCAAAGGTCACCGGGCCTGGTGTCACTTTAAAGAAGTAGTCCAGTTACACCTTTGTGGGCTTATAACTTGGCTTCTGAATGTCCTAAAGAGATCAGGGTTGTTTTAGTGTACTCCAATCAACAGCCCCCACAACCACAAAAATGAATGGAGTCATTAGCACTTATGGTTCTTAAATGGCACCCAGAATTATGTTGCACGAAGCACAATTTCACATCATTCTGGGTCCATTTGTGTGAAAACAAGGTCCAATCAGGCTGAAACGTTACAGGAAGGTAGAATCTATTGAGTTGTAAGTGATCTGAACGTTTCAAGATGATCGCACATTCCTATAGGGGGTAAAACCATGTCCCAAAGGTCACCGGGCCTGGTGTCACTTTAAAGAAGTAGTCCAGTTACATCTTTGTAGGCTTATAACTTGGCTTCTGAATGTCCTAGAGAGATCAGGTTTGTTTTAATGTACTCCAATCAACAGCCCCTACAACCACAAAAAGGAATGGAGTCATTAGCACTTATGGTTTGTAAATGGCACAGAGAATTATGTTGCACGAAGCACAATTTCACATCATTCTGGGTTCATTTGTGTGAAAACAAGGTCCAATCAGGCAGAAACTTTACAGGAAGGTAGAATCTATTGAGTTGTAAGTGATCTGAACGTTTCATGATGATAGCACTTTCCTAAGGGGGTCAAACCATGTCGCAAAGGTCACCGGATCTGGTGTCACTTTAAAGAATTAGTCCAGTTACACATTTGTGGGCTTATAACTTGGCTTCTGAATGTCCTAGAGCGGTCAGGTTTGTTTTAGTGTACTCCAATCAACAGCCCCTACAACCACAAAAAGGAATGGAGTCATTAGCACTTATGGTTTGTAAATGGCACCCAGAATTATGTTGCACGAAGCACAATTTCACATCATTCTGGGTCCATTTGTGTGAAAACAAGGTCCAATCAGGCTGAAACATTACAGGAAGGTAGAATCTATTAAAATGTAAGTGATCTTAAGGTTTCATGATGATAGCACTTCCCTAAGTGGGTCAAACCATGTCCCAAAGGTCACCGGATCTGGTGGCTAAAGAAGTAGTCAAGTTACACATTTGTGGGCTTATAACTTGGCTTCTGAATGTCCTAGAGAGATCAGGTTTGTTTTAGTATACTCCAATCAACAGCCCCTACAACCACAAAAAGGAATGGAGTCATTAGCACTTATGGTTTTTAAATGGCACCCAGAATTATGTTGCACGAAGCACAATTTCACATGATTCTGGGTTCATTTGTGTGAAAACAAGGTCCAATCAGGCTGAAACGTTACAGAAAGGTAGAATCTATTGAGTTGTAAGTGATCTGAACGATTCATGATGATAGCACTTTCCTAAGGGGGTCAAACCATGTCCCAAATGTCACCGGATCTGGTGTCAATTTAAAGTAGTAGTCCAGTTACACATTTGTGGGCTTATAACTTGGCTTCTGAATGTCCTGGAGAGGTCAGGTTTGTTTTAATGTATTCCAATCAACAGCCCCTACAACCACAAAAAGGAATGGAGTCATTAGCACTTATGGTTTGTAAATGGCACCCAGAATTATGTTGCACGAAGCAAAATTTCACATCATTCTGGGTTCATTTGTGTGAAAACAAGGTCCAATCAGGCAGAAACGTTACAGGAAGGTAGAATCTATTTAGTTGTAAGTGATCTGAACGTTTCATAATGATAGCACTTTCCTATAGGGGGTCAAACCATGTCCCAAAGGTCACCGGGCCTGGTGTCACTTTAAAGAAGTAGTCCAGTTACACCTTTGTGGGCTTATAACTTGGCTTCTGAATGTCCTAAAGAGATCAGGGTTGTTTTAGTGTACTCCAATCAACAGCCCCCACAACCACAAAAATGAATGGAGTCATTAGCACTTATGGTTCTTAAATGGCACCCAGAATTATGTTGCACGAAGCACAATTTCACATCATTCTGGGTCCATTTGTGTGAAAACAAGGTCCAATCAGGCTGAAACGTTACTGGAAGGTAGAATCTATTGAGTTGTAAGTGATCTGAACGTTTCAAGATGATCGCACATTCCTATAGGGGGTAAAACCATGTCCCAAAGGTCACCGGGCCTGGTGTCACTTTAAAGAAGTAGTCCAGTTACATCTTTGTAGGCTTATAACTTGGCTTCTGAATGTCCTAGAGAGATCAGGTTTGTTTTAATGTACTCCAATCAACAGCCCCTACAACCACAAAAAGGAATGGAGTCATTAGCACTTATGGTTTGTAAATGGCACAGAGAATTATGTTGCACGAAGCACAATTTCACATCATTCTGGGTTCATTTGTGTGAAAACAAGGTCCAATCAGGCAGAAACTTTACAGGAAGGTAGAATCTATTGAGTTGTAAGTGATCTGAACGTTTCATGATGATAGCACTTTCCTAAGGGGGTCAAACCATGTCGCAAAGGTCACCGGATCTGGTGTCACTTTAAAGAATTAGTCCAGTTACACATTTGTGGGCTTATAACTTGGCTTCTGAATGTCCTAGAGCGGTCAGGTTTGTTTTAGTGTACTCCAATCAACAGCCCCTACAACCACAAAAAGGAATGGAGTCATTAGCACTTATGGTTTGTAAATGGCACCCAGAATTATGTTGCACGAAGCACAATTTCACATCATTCTGGGTCCATTTGTGTGAAAACAAGGTCCAATCAGGCTGAAACATTACAGGAAGGTAGAATCTATTAAAATGTAAGTGATCTGAAGGTTTCATGATGATAGCACTTCCCTAAGGGGGTCAAACCATGTCCCAAAGGTCACCGGATCTGGTGTCTAAAGTAGTCCAGTTACACATTTGTGGGCTTATAACTTGGCTTCTGAATGTCCTAGAGAGATCAGGTTTGTTTTAGTATACTCCAATCAACAGCCCCTACAACCACAAAAAGGAATGGAGTCATTAGCACTTATGGTTTTTAAATGGCACCCAGAATTATGTTGCACGAAGCACAATTTCACATCATTCTGGGTTCATTTGTGTGAAAACAAGGTCCAATCAGGCTGAAACGTTACAGAAAGGTAGAATCTATTGAGTTGTAAGTGATCTGAACGTTTCATGATGATAGCACTTTCCTAAGGGGGTCAAACCATGTCCCAAATGTCACCGGATCTGGTGTCATTTTAAAGTAGTAGTCCAGTTACACATTTGTGGGCTTATAACTTGGCTTCTGAATGTCCTAGAGAGATCAGGGTTGTTTTAGTGTACTCCAATCAACAGCCCCCACAACCACAAAAAGGAATGGAGTCATTAGCACTTATGGTTCTTAAATGGCACCCAGAATTATGTTGCACGAAGCACAATTTCACATCATTCTGGGTCCATTTGTGTGAAAACAAGGTCCAATCAGGCTGAAACGTTACAGGAAGGTAGAATCTATTGAGTTGTAAGTGATCTGAACGTTTCAAGATGATCGCACATTCCTATAGGGGGTAAAACCATGTCCCAAAGGTCACCGGGCCTGGTGTCACTTTAAAGAAGTAGTCCAGTTACATCTTTGTAGGCTTATAACTTGGCTT
Source organism: Nothobranchius furzeri (assembly GCF_043380555.1). NCBI lineage: Eukaryota > Metazoa > Chordata > Actinopteri > Cyprinodontiformes > Nothobranchiidae > Nothobranchius > Nothobranchius furzeri. Next base: position 1,775,218 of record NC_091753.1, read on the forward strand.
CTGAATGTCCTAGAGAGATCAGGTTTGTTTTAATGTACTCCAATCAACAGCCCCTACAACCACAAAAAGGAATGGAGTCATTAGCACTTATGGTTTGTAAATGGCACACAGAATTATGTTGCACGAAGCACAATTTCACATCATTCTGGGTTCATTTGTGTGAAAACAAGGTCCAATCAGGCAGAAACTTTACAGGAAGGTAGAATCTATTGAGTTGTAAGTGATCTGAACGTTTCATGATGATAGCACTTTCCTAAGGGGGTCAAACCATGTCGCAAAGGTCACCGGATCTGGTGTCACTTTAAAGAATTAGTCCAGTTACACATTTGTGGGCTTATAACTTGGCTTCTGAATGTCCTAGAGCGGTCAGGTTTGTTTTAGTGTACTCCAATCAACAGCCCCTACAACCACAAAAAGGAATGGAGTCATTAGCACTTATGGTTTGTAAATGGCACCCAGAATTATGTTGCACGAAGCACAATTTCACATCATTCTGGGTCCATTTGTGTGAAAACAAGGTCCAATCAGGCTGAAACATTACAGGAAGGTAGAATCTATTAAAATGTAAGTGATCTGAAGGTTTCATGATGATAGCACTTCCCTAAGGGGGTCAAACCATGTCCCAAAGGTCACCGGATCTGGTGTCTAAAGAAGTAGTCCAGTTACACATTTGTGGGCTTATAACTTGGCTTCTGAATGTCCTAGAGAGATCAGGTTTGTTTTAGTATACTCCAATCAACAGCCCCTACAACCACAAAAAGGAATGGAGTCATTAGCACTTATGGTTTTTAAATGGCACCCAGAATTATGTTGCACGAAGCACAATTTCACATCATTCTGGGTTCATTTGTGTGAAAACAAGGTCCAATCAGGCTGAAACGTTACAGAAAGGTAGAATCTATTGAGTTGTAAGTGATCTGAACGTTTCATGATGATAGCACTTTCCTAAGGGGGTCAAACCATGTCCCAAATGTCACCGGATCTGGTGTCATTTTAAAGTAGTAGTCCAGTTACACATTTGTGGGCTTATAACTTGGCTTCTGAATGTCCTGGAGAGGTCAGGTTTGTTTTAATGTACTCCAATCAACAGCCCCTACAACCACAAAAAGGAATGGAGTCATTAGCACTTACGGTTTGTAAATGGCACTCAGAATTATGTTGCACGAAGCAAAATTTCACATCATTCTGGGTTCATTTGTGTGAAAACAAGGTCCAATCAGGCAGAAACGTTACAGGAAGGTAGAATCTATTGAGTTGTAAGTGATCTGAACGTTTCATGATGATAGCACTTTCCTATAGGGGGTCAAACCATGTCCCAAAGGTCACCGGGCCTGGTGTCACTTTAAAGAAGTAGTCCAGTTACACATTTGTGGGCTTATAACTTGGCTTCTGAATTTCCTAGAGAGATCAGGGTTGTTTTCGTGTACTCCAATCAACAGCCCCCACAACCACAAAAAGGAATGGAGTCATTAGCACTTATGGTTCTTAAATGGCACCCAGAATTATGTTGCACGAAGCACAATTTCACATCATTCTGGGTCCATTTGTGTGAAAACAAGGTCCAATCAGGCTGAAACGTTACAGGAAGGTAGAATCTATTGAGTTGTAAGTGATCTGAACGTTTCAAGATGATCGCACATTCCTATAGGGGGTAAAACCATGTCCCAAAGGTCACCGGGCCTGGTGTCACTTTAAAGAAGTAGTCCAGTTACATCTTTGTAGGCTTATAACTTGGCTTCTGAATGTCCTAGAGAGATCAGGTTTGTTTTAATGTACTCCAATCAACAGCCCCTACAACCACAAAAAGGAATGGAGTCATTAGCACTTATGGTTTGTAAATGGCACACAGAATTATGTTGCACGAAGCAAAATTTCACATCATTCTGGGTTCATTTGTGTGAAAACAAGGTCCAATCAGGCAGAAACGTTACAGGAAGGTAGAATCTATTGAGTTGTAAGTGATCTGAACGTTTCATGATGATAGCACTTTCCTAAGGGGGTCAAACCATGTCGCAAAGGTCACCGGATCTGGTGTCACTTTAAAGAATTAGTCCAGTTACACATTTGTGGGCTTATAACTTGGCTTCTGAATGTCCTAGAGCGGTCAGGTTTGTTTTAGTGTACTCCAATCAACAACCCCTACAACCACAAAAAGGAATGGAGTCATTAGCACTTATGGTTTGTAAATGGCACCCAGAATTATGTTGCACGAAGCACAATTTCACATCATTCTGGGTCCATTTGTGTGAAAACAAGGTCCAATCAGGCTGAAACATTACAGGAAGGTAGAATCTATTAAAATGTAAGTGATCTGAAGGTTTCATGATGATAGCACTTCCCTAAGGGGGTCAAACCATGTCCCAAAGGTCACCGGATCTGGTGTCTAAAGAAGTAGTCCAGTTACACATTTGTGGGCTTATAACTTGGATTCTGAATGTCCTAGAGAGATCAGGTTTGTTTTAGTATACTCCAATCAACAGCCCCTACAACCACAAAAAGGAATGGAGTCATTAGCACTTATGGTTTTTAAATGGCACCCAGAATTATGTTGCACGAAGCACAATTTCACATGATTCTGGGTTCATTTGTGTGAAAACAAGGTCCAATCAGGCTGAAACGTTACAGAAAGGTAGAATCTATTGAGTTGTAAGTGATCTGAACGTTTCATGATGATAGCACTTTCCTAAGGGGGTCAAACCATGTCCCAAATGTCACCGGATCTGGTGTCAATTTAAAGTAGTAGTCCAGTTACACATTTGTGGGCTTATAACTTGGCTTCTGAATGTCCTGGAGAGGTCAGGTTTGTTTTAATGTACTCCAATCAACAGCCCCTACAACCACAAAAAGGAATGGAGTCATTAGCACTTATGGTTTGTAAATGGCACCCAGAATTATGTTGCACGAAGCAAAATTTCACATCATTCTGGGTTCATTTGTGTGAAAACAAGGTCCAATCAGGCAGAAACGTTACAGGAAGGTAGAATCTATTGAGTTTTAAGTGATCTGAACGTTTCATGATGATAGCACTTTCCTATAGGGGGTCAAACCATGTCCCAAAGGTCACCGGGCCTGGTGTCACTTTAAAGAAGTAGTCCAGTTACACCTTTGTGGGCTTATAACTTGGCTTCTGAATGTCCTAGAGAGATCAGGGTTGTTTTAGTGTACTCCAATCAACAGCCCCCACAACCACAAAAAGGAATGGAGTCATTAGCACTTATGGTTCTTAAATGGCACCCAGAATTATGTTGCACGAAGCACAATTTCACATCATTCTGGGTCCATTTGTGTGAAAACAAGGTCCAATCAGGCTGAAACGTTACAGGAAGGTAGAATCTATTGAGTTGTAAGTGATCTGAACGTTTCAAGATGATCGCACATTCCTATAGGGGGTAAAACCATGTCCCAAAGGTCACCGGGCCTGGTGTCACTTTAAAGAAGTAGTCCAGTTACACCTTTGTGGGCTTATAACTTGGCTTCTGAATGTCCTAGAGAGATCAGGGTTGTTTTAGTGTACTCCAATCAACAGACCCCACAACCACAAAAAGGAATGGAGTCATTAGCACTTATGGTTCTTAAATGGCACCCAGAATTATGTTGCACGAAGCACAATTTCACATCATTCTGGGTCCATTTGTGTGAAAACAAGGTCCAATCAGGCTGAAACGTTACAGGAAGGTAGAATCTATTGAGTTGTAAGTGATCTGAACGTTTCATGATGATAGCACTTTCCTAAGGGGGTCAAACCATGTCCCAAAGGTCACCGGATCTGGTGTCAATTTAAAGAGGTAGTACAGTTACAAATTGGTGGGCTTATAACTTGGCTTCTGAATGTCCTAGAGAGATCAGGTTTATTTTAGTGTATTCCAATCAACAGCCCCTACAACCACAAAAAGGAATTGAGTCATTAGCACCTTCTTATATGTGCCTCTCCAGGACATTCAGACGCCAAGTTATAAGCCCACAAATGTGTAACTGGACTACTACTTTAAATTGACTCCAGATCCGGTGACATTTGGGACATGGTTTGACCCCCTTAGGAAAGTGCTATCATCATGAAACGTTCAGATCACTTACAACTCAATAGATTCTACCTTTCTGTAACGTTTCAGCCTGATTGGACCTTGTTTTCACACAAATGGACCCAGAATGATGTGAAATTGTGCTTCGTGCAACATAATTCTGGGTGCCATTTACAAACCATAAGTGCTAATGACTCCATTCCTTTTGTTGTTGTAGGGGCTGTTGATTGGAGTACACTAAAACAAACCTGATCTCTCTAGGACATTCAGAAGCCAAGTTATAAGCCCACAAATGTGTAACTGGACTACTTCTTTAAATTTACACCAGATCCGGTGACCTTTGGGACATGGTTTGATCCCCTTAGGAAAGTGCTATCATCATGAAACGTTCAGATCACTTACAACTAAATAGATTCTACCTTCCTGTAACGTTTCAGCCTGATTGGACCTTGTTTTCACACAAATGAACCCAGAATGATGTGAAATTGTGCTTCGTGCAACATAATTCTGGGTGCCATTTAAAAACCATAAGTGCTAATGACTCCATTCCTTTTTGTAGTTGTAGGGACTGTTTATTGGAGTACACTAAAATAAACCTGATCTCTCTAGGACATTCAGAAGCCAAGTTATAAGCCCACAAATGTGTAACTGGACTACTTCTTTAAATTGACACCAGATCCGGTGACCTTTGGGACATGGTTTGACCCCCTTAGGAAAGTGCTATCATCATGAAACATTCAGATCACTTACAACTCAATAGATTCTACCTTCTTGTAGCGTTTCAGCCTGATTGGACCTTGTTTTCACACAAATGGACCCAGAATGATGTGAAATTGTGCTTCGTGCAACATAATTCTGGGTGCCATTTACAAACCATAAGTGCTAATGACTCCATTCCTTTTTGTGGTTGTAGGGGCTGTTGATTGGAGTACACTAAAACAAACCTGATCTCTCTAGGACATTCAGAAGCCAAGTTATAAGCCCACAAATGTGTAACTGGACTACTTCTTTAAATTGACACCAGATCCGGTGATCTTTGGGACATGGTTTGACCCCCTTAGGAAAGTGCTATCATCATGAAACGTTCAGATCACTTACAACTCAGTAGATTCTACCTTCCTGTAACGTTTCAGCCTGATTGGACCTTGTTTTCACACAAATGAACCCAGAATGATGTGAAATTGTGCTTTGTGCAACATAATTCTGGGTGCCATTTAAAAACCATAAGTGCTAATGACTCCATTCCTTTTTGTGGTTGTAGGGGCTGTTGATTGGAGTACACTAAAACAACCCTGACCTCTCTAGGACATTCAGAAGCCAAGTTATAAGCCCACAAATGTGTAACTGGACTACTTCTTTAAAGTGACACCAGATCCGGTGACATTTGGGACATGGTTTGACCCCCTTAGGAAAGTGCGATCATCATGAAACGTTCAGATCACTTACAACTCAATAGATTCTACCTTCCTGTATTGTTTCAGCCTGATTGGACCTTGTTTTCACACAAATGAACCCAGAATGATGTGAAATTGTGCTTCGTGCAACATAATTCTGGGTGCCATTTAAAAACCATAAGTGCTAATGTCTCCATTCCTTTTTGTGGTTGTAGGGGCTGTTGATTGGAGTACACTAAAGCAAACCTGATCGCTCTAGGACATTCAGAAGCCAAGTTATAAGCCCACAAATGTGTAACTGGACTACTTCTTTAAATTGACACCAGATCCGGTGACCTTTGGGACATGGTTTGACCCCCTTAGGAAAGTGCTATCATCATGAAACGTTCAGATCACTTACAACTCAATAGATTGTACCTTCCTGTAACGTTTCAGCCTGATTGGACCTTGTTTTCACACAAATGAACCCAGAATGATGTGAAATTGTGCTTCGTGCAACATAATTCTGGGTGCCATTTACAAACCATAAGTGCTAATGACTCCATTCCTTTTTGTGGTTGTAGGGGCTGTTGATTGGAGTACATTAAAACAAACCTGATCTCTCTAGGACATTCAGAAGCCAAGTTATAAGTCCACAAATGTGTAACTGGACTACTTTAAATTGACACCAGATCCGGTGACCTTTGGGACATGGTTTGACCCCCTTAGGAAAGTGCTATCATCATGAAACGTTCAGATCACTTACAACTCAATAGATTCTACCTTCCTGTAACGTTTCAGCCTGATTGGACCTTGTTTTCACACAAATGGACCCAGAATGATGTGAAATTGTGCTTCGTGCAACATAATTCTGGGTGCCATTTACAAACCATAAGTGCTAATGACTCCATTCCTTTTTGTGGTTGTAGGGGCTGTTGATTGGAGTACATTAAAACAAACCTGACCTCTCTAGGACATTCAGAAGCCAAGTTATAAGCCCACAAAGGTGTAACTGGACTACTTCTTTAAAGTGACACCAGGCCCGGTGACCTTTAGGACATGGTTTGACCCCCTATGGGAATGTGAGATAATCATGAAACGTTCAGATCACTTACAACTCAATAGATTCTACCTTCTTGTAACGTTTCAGCCTGATTGGACCTTGTTTTCACACAAATGGACCCAGAATGATGTGAAATTGTGCTTCGTGCAACATAATTCTGGGTGCCATTTACAAACCATAAGTGCTAATGACTCCATTCCTTTTGTGGTTGTAGGGGCTGTTGATTGGAGTACACTAAAACAAACCTGATCTCTCTAGGACATTCAGAAGCCAAGTTATAAGCCCACAAATGTGTAACTGGACTACTTCTTTAAATTTACACCAGATCCGGTGACCTTTGGGACATGGTTTGATCCCCTTAGGAAAGTGCTATCATCATGAAACGTTCAGATCACTTACAACTAAATAGATTCTACCTTCCTGTAACGTTTCAGCCTATTGGACCTTGTTTTCACACAAATGGACCCAGAATGATGTGAAATTGTGCTTCGTGCAACATAATTCTGGGTGCCATTTACAAACCATAAGTGCTAATGACTCCATTCCTTTTTGTGGTTGTAGGGGCTGTTGATTGGAGTACACTAAAACAAACCTGATCTCTCTAGGACATTCAGAAGCCAAGTTATAAGCCCACAAATGTGTAACTGGACTACTTCTTTAAATTGACACCAGATCCGGTGATCTTTGGGACATGGTTTGACCCCCTTAGGAAAGTGCTATCATCATGAAACGTTCAGATCACTTACAACTCAGTAGATTCTACCTTCCTGTAACGTTTCAGCCTGATTGGACCTTGTTTTCACACAAATTAACCCAGAATGATGTGAAATTGTGCTTCGTGCAACATAATTCTGGGTGCCATTTAAAAACCATAAGTGCTAATGACTCCATTCCTTTTTGTGGTTGTAGGGGCTGTTGATTGGAGTACACTAAAACAACCCTGACCTCTCTAGGACATTCAGAAGCCAAGTTATAAGCCCACAAATGTGTAACTGGACTACTTCTTTAAAGTGACACCAGATCCGGTGACCTTTGGGACATGGTTTGACCCCCTTAGGAAAGTGCGATCATCATGAAACGTTCAGATCACTTACAACTCAATAGATTCTACCTTCCTGTATTGTTTCAGCCTGATTGGACCTTGTTTTCACACAAATGAACCCAGAATGATGTGAAATTGTGCTTCGTGCAACATAATTCTTGGTGCCATTTAAAAACCATAAGTGCTAATGTCTCCATTCCTTTTTGTGGTTGTAGGGGCTGTTGATTGGAGTACACTAAAGCAAACCTGATCGCTCTAGGACATTCAGAAGCCAAGTTATAAGCCCACAAATGTGTAACTGGACTACTTCTTTAAATTGACACCAGATCCGGTGACCTTTGGGACATGGTTTGACCCCCTTAGGAAAATGCTATCATCATGAAACGTTCAGATCACTTACAACTCAATAGATTCTACCTTCCTGTAACGTTTCAGCCTGATTGGACCTTGTTTTCACACAAATGAACCCAGAATGATGTGAAATTGTGCTTCGTGCAACATAATTCTGGGTGCCATTTACAAACCATAAATGCTAATGACTCCATTCCATTTTGTGGTTGTAGGGGCTGTTGATTGGAGTACATTAAAACAAACCTGATCTCTCTAGGACATTCAGAAGCCAAGTTATAAGTCCACAAATGTGTAACTGGACTACTTCTTTAAATTGACACCAGATCCGGTGACCTTTGGGACATGGTTTGACCCCCTTAGGAAAGTGCTATCATCATGAAACGTTCAGATCACTTACAACTCAATAGATTCTACCTTCCTGTAACGTTTCAGCCTGATTGGACCTTGTTTTCACACAAATGGACTCAGAATGATGTGAAATTGTGCTTCGTGCAACATAATTCTGGGTGCCATTTACAAACCATAAGTGCTAATGACTCCATTCCTTTTTGTGGTTGTAGGGGCTGTTGATTGGAGTACACTAAAACAAACATGACCTCTCTAGGACATTCAGAAGCCAAGTTATAAGCCCACAAAGGTGTAAATGGACTACTTCTTTAAAGTGACACCAGGCCCGGTGACCTTTGGGACATGGTTTGACCCCCTATGGGAATGTGAGATCATCATGAAACGTTCAGATCACTTACAACTAAATAGATTCTACCTTCCTGTAACGTTTCAGCCTGATTGGACCTTGTTTTCACACAAATGAACCCAGAATGATATGAAATTGTGCTTCGTGCAACATAATTCTGGGTGCCATTTAAAAACCATAAGTGCTAATGACTCCATTCCTTTTTGTAGTTGTAGGGACTGTTTATTGGAGTACACTAAAATAAACCTGATCTCTCTAGGACATTCAGAAGCCAAGTTATAAGCCCACAAATGTGTAACTGGACTACTTCTTTAAATTGACACAAGATCCGGTGACCTTTGGGACATGGTTTGACCCCCTTAGGAAAGTGCTATCATCATGAAACGTTCAGATCACTTACAACTCAATAGATTCTACCTTCCTGTAACGTTTCAGCCTGATTGGACCTTGTTTTCACACAAATGGACCCAGAATGATGTGAAATTGTGCTTCGTGCAACATAATTCTGGGTGTCATTTACAAACCATAAGTGCTAATGACTCCATTCCTTTTTGTGGTTGTAGGGGCTGTTGATTGGAGTACACTAAAACAAACCTAACCTCTCTAGGACATTCAGAAGCCAAGTTATAAGCCCACAAAGGTGTAACTGGACTACTTCTTTAAAGTGACACCAGGCCCGGTGACCTTTGGGACATGGTTTTACCCCCTATAGGAATGTGCGATCATCTTGAAATGTTCAGATCACTTACAACTCAATAGATTCTACCTTCTTGTAGCGTTTCAGCCTGATTGGACCTTGTTTTCACACAAATGGACCCAGAATGATGTGAAATTATGCTTCGTGCAACATAATTCTGGGTGCCATTTAAAAACCATAAGTGCTAATGTCTCCATTCCTTTTTGTGGTTGTAGGGGCTGTTGATTGGAGTACACTAAAGCAAACCTGATCGCTCTAGGACATTCAGAAGCCAAGTTATAAGCCCACAAATGTGTAACTGGACTACTTCTTTAAATTGACACCAGATCCGGTGACCTTTGGGACATGGTTTGACCCCCTTAGGAAAGTGCTATCATCATGAAACGTTCAGATCACTTACAACTCAATAGATTCTACCTTCCTGTAACGTTTCAGCCTGATTGGACCTTGTTTTCACACAAATGGACCCAGAATGATGTGAAATTGTGCTTTGTGCAACATAATTCTGGGTGCCATTTACAAACCATAAGTGCTAATGACTCCATTCCTTTTTGTGGTTGTAGGTGCTGTTGATTGGAGTACACTAAAACAAACCTGACCTCTCTAGGACATTCAGAAGCCAAGTTATAAGCCCACAAAGGTGTAACTGGACAACTTCTTTAAAGTGACACCAGGCCCGGTGACCTTTGGGACATGGTTTGACCCCCTATGGGAATGTGAGATCATCATGAAACGTTCAGATCACTTACAACTCAATAGATTCTACCTTCTTGTAATGTTTCAGCCTGATTGGACCTTGTTTTCACACAAATGGACCCAGAATGATGTGAAATTGTGCTTCGTGCAACATAATTCTGGGTGCCATTTACAAACCATAAGGCTAATGACTCCATTCCTTTTGTGGTTGTAGGGGCTGTTGATTGGAGTACACTAAAACAAACTTGATCTCTCTAGGACATTCAGAAGCCAAGTTATAAGCCCACAAATGTGTAACAGGACTACTTCTTTAAATTGACACATGATCCGGTGACCTTTGGGACATGGTTTGATCCGCTTAGGAAAGCGCTATAATCATGAAACGTTCAGATCACTTACAACTAAATAGATTCTACCTTCCTGTAACGTTTCTGCCTGATTGGACCTTGTTTTCACACAAATGAACCCAGAATGATGTGAAATTGTGCTTCGAGCAACATAATTCTGGGTGCCATTTACAAACCATAAATGCTAATGACTCCATTCCTTTTTGTGGTTGTAGGGGCTGTTGATTGGAGTACATTAAAACAAACCTGATCTCTCTAGGACATTCAGAAGCCAAGTTATAAGCCCACAAATGTGTAACTGGACTACTTCTTTAAATTGACACCAGATCCGGTGACCTTTGGGACATGGTTTGACCCCCTTAGGAAAGCGCTATCATCATGAAACGTTCAGATCACTTACAACTCAATAGATTCTACCTTCTTGTAACATATCAGCCTGATTGGACCTTGTTTTCACACAAATGGACCCAGAATGATGTGAAATTGTGCTTCGTGCAACATAATTCTGGGTGCCATTTACAAACCATAAGTGCTAATGACTCCATTCCTTTTTGTAGTTGTAGGGGCTGTTGATTGGAGTATACTAAAACAAACCTGATATCTCTAGGACATTCAGAAGCCAAGTTATAAGCCCACAAAGGTGTAACTGGACTACTTCTTTAAAGTGACACTTGGCCCGGTGACCTTTGGGACATGGTTTGACCCCCTATAGGAATGTGCGATCATCTTGAAACGTTCAGATCACTTACAACTCAATAGATTCTACCTTCTTGTAGCGTTTCAGCCGGATTGGACCTTGTTTTCACACAAATTGACCCAGAATGATGTGAAATTGTGCTTCGTGCAACATAATTCTGGGTGCCACTTACAAACCATAAGTGCTAATGACTCCATTCCTTTTTGTGGTTGTAGGGGCTGTTGATTGGAGTACACTAAAACAAACCTGATCTCTCTAGGACATTCAGAAGCCAAGTTATAAGCCCACAAATGTGTAACTGGACTACTTCTTTAAATTGACACCAGATCCGGTGATCTTTGGGACATGGTTTGACCCCCTTAGGAAAGTGCTATCATCATGAAACGTTCAGATCACTTACAACTCAATAGATTCTACCTTCCTGTATTGTTTCAGCCTGATTGGACCTTGTTTTCACACAAATGAACCCAGAATGATGTGAAATTGTGCTTCGTGCAACATAATTCTGGGTGCCATTTAAAAACCATAAGTGCTAATGTCTCCATTCCTTTTTGTGGTTGTAGGGGCTGTTGATTGGAGTACACTAAAGCAAACCTGATCGCTCTAGGACATTCAGAAGCCAAGTTATAAGCCCACAAATGTGTAACTGGACTACTTCTTTAAATTGACACCAGATCCGGTGACCTTTGGGACATGGTTTGATCCGCTTAGGAAAGCGCTATAATCATGAAACGTTCAGATCACTTACAACTAAATAGATTCTACCTTCCTGTAACGTTTCAGCCTGATTGGACCTTGTTTTCACACAAATGAACCCAGAATGATGTGAAATTGTGCTTCGTGCAACATAATTCTGGGTGCCATTTACAAACCATAAATGCTAATGACTCCATTCCTTTTTGTGGTTGTAGGGGCTGTTGATTGGAGTACATTAAAACAAACCTGATCTCTCTAGGACATTCAGAAGCCAAGTTATAAGCCCACAAATGTGTAACTGGACTACTTTAAATTGACACCAGATCCGGTGACCTTTGGGACATGGTTTGACCCCCTTAGGAAAGTGCTATCATCATGAAACGTTCAGATCACTTACAACTCAATAGATTCTACCTTCCTGTAACGTTTCAGCCTGATTGGACCTTGTTTTCACACAAATGGACCCAGAATGATGTGAAATTGTGCTTCGTGCAACATAATTCTGGGTGCCATTTACAAACCATAAGTGCTAATGACTCCATTCCTTTTTGTGGTTGTAGGGGCTGTTGACTGGAGTACACTAAAACAAACCTGACCTCTCTAGGACATTCAGAAGCCAAGTTATAAGCCCACAAAGGTGTAACTGGACTACTTCTTTAAAGTGACACCAGGCCCGGTGACCTTTAGGACATGGTTTGACCCCCTATGGGAATGTGAGATAATCATGAAACGTTCAGATCACTTACAACTCAATAGATTCTACCTTCTTGTAACGTTTCAGCCTGATTGGACCTTGTTTTCACACAAATGGACCCAGAATGATGTGAAATTGTGCTTCGTGCAACATAATTCTGGGTGCCATTTACAAACAATAAGTGCTAATGACTCCATTCCTTTTGTGGTTGTAGGGGCTGTTGATTGGAGTACACTAAAACAAACCTGATCTCTCTAGGACATTCAGAAGCCAAGTTATAAGCCCACAAATGTGTAACTGGACTACTTCTTTAAATTGACACCAGATCCGGTGACCTTTGGGACATGGTTTGATCCCCTTAGGAAAGCGCTATCATCATGAAACGTTCAGATCACTTACAACTAAATAGATTCTACCTTCCTGTAACGTTTCAGCCTGATTGGACCTTGTTTTCACACAAATGAACCCAGAATGATGTGAAATTGTGCTTCGTGCAACATAATTCTGGGTGCCATTTACAAACCATTAATGCTAATGACTCCATTCCTTTTTGTGGTTGTAGGGGCTGTTGATTGGAGTACATTAAAACAAACCTGATCTCTCTAGGACATTCAGAAGCCAAGTTATAAGCCCACAAATGTGTAACTGGACTACTTCTTTAAATTGACACCAGATCCGGTGACCTTTGGGACATGGTTTGACCCCCTTAGGAAAGTGCTATCATCATGAAACGTTCAGATCACTTACAACTCAATAGATTCTACCTTCTTGTAACGTATCAGCCTGATTGGACCTTGTTTTCACACAAATGGACCCAGAATGATGTGAAATTGTGCTTCGTGCAACATAATTCTGGGTGCCATTTACAAACCATAAGTGCTAATGACTCCATTCCTTTTTGTAGTTGTAGGGGCTGTTGATTGGAGTATACTAAAACAAACCTGATATCTCTAGGACATTCAGAAGCCAAGTTATAAGCCCACAAAGGTGTAACTGGACTACTTCTTTAAAGTGACACTTGGCCCGGTGACCTTTGGGACATGGTTTGACCCCCTATAGGAATGGGCGATCATCTTGAAACGTTCAGATCACTTACAACTCAATAGATTCTACCTTCTTGTAGCGTTTCAGCCGGATTGGACCTTGTTTTCACACAAATTGACCCAGAATGATGTGAAATTGTGCTTCGTGCAACATAATTCTGGGTGCCACTTACAAACCATAAGTGCTAATGACTCCATTCCTTTTTGTGGTTGTAGGGGCTGTTGATTGGAGTACACTAAAACAAACCTGATCTCTCTAGGACATTCAGAAGCCAAGTTATAAGCCCACAAATGTGTAACTGGACTACTTCTTTAAATTGACACCAGATCTGGTGATCTTTGGGACATGGTTTGACCCCCTTAGGAAAGTGCTATCATCATGAAACGTTCAGATCACTTACAACTCAGTAGATTCTACCTTCCTGTAACGTTTCAGCCTGATTGGACCTTGTTTTCACACAAATGAACCCAGAATGATGTGAAATTGTGCTTCGTGCAAAATAATTCTGGGTGCCATTTAAAAACCATAAGTGCTAATGTCTCCATTCCTTTTTGTGGTTGTAGGTGCTGTTGATTGGAGTACACTAAAGCAAACCTGATCGCTCTAGGACATTCAGAAGCCAAGTTATAAGCCCACAAATGTGTAACTGGACTACTTCTTTAAATTGACACCAGATCCGGTGACCTTTGGGACATGGTTTGACCCCCTTAGGAAAGTGCTATCATCATGAAACGTTCAGATCACTTACAACTCAATAGATTCTACCTTCCTGTAACGTTTCAGCCTGATTGGACCTTGTTTTCACACAAATGAACCCAGAATGATGTGAAATTGTGCTTCGTGCAACAAAATTCTGGGTGCCATTTAAAAACCATAAGTGCTAATGACTCCATTCCTTTTTGTGGTTGTAGGGGCTGTTGATTGGAGTATACTAAAACAAACCTGATCTCTCTAGGACATTCAGAAGCCAAGTTATAAGCCCACAAATGTGTAACTGGACTACTTCTTTAGACACCAGATCCGGTGACCTTTGGGACATGGTTTGACCCCCTTAGGGAAGTGCTATCATCATGAAACGTTCAGATCACTTACAACTTAATAGATTCTACCTTCCTGTAATGTTTCAGCCTGATTGGACCTTGTTTTCACACAAATGGACCCAGAATGATGTGAAATTGTGCTTCGTGCAACATAATTCTGGGTGCCATTTACAAACCATAAGTGCTAATGACTCCATTCCTTTTTGTGGTTGTAGGGGCTGTTGATTGGAGTACACTAAAACAAACCTGATCTCTCTAGGACATTCAGAAGCCAAGTTATAAGCCCACAAATGTGTAACTGGACTACTTCTTTAAATTGACACCAGATCCGGTGACCTTTGGGACATGGTTTGAACCCCTTAGGAAAGTGCTATCATCATGAAACGTTCAGATCACTTACAACTCAAAAGATTCTACCTTCCTGTAACGTTTCAGCCTGATTGGACCTTGTTTTCACACAAATGAACCCAGAATGATGTGAAATTGTGCTTCGTGCAACAAAATTCTGGGTGCCATTTAAAAACCATAAGTGCTAATGACTCCATTCCTTTTTGTGGTTGTAGGGGCTGTTGATTGGAGTATACTAAAACAAACCTGATCTCTCTAGGACATTCAGAAGCCAAGTTATAAGCCCACAAATGTGTAACTGGACTACTTCTTTAGACACCAGATCCGGTGACCTTTGGGACATGGTTTGACCCCCTTAGGGAAGTGCTATCATCATGAAACGTTCAGATCACTTACAACTTAATAGATTCTACCTTCCTGTAATGTTTCAGCCTGATTGGACCTTGTTTTCACACAAATGGACCCAGAATGATGTGAAACTGTGCTTCGTGCAACATAATTCTGGGTGCCATTTACAAACCATAAGTGCTAATGACTCCATTCCTTTTTGTGGTTGTAGGGGCTGTTGATTGGAGTACACTAAAACAAACCTGATCTCTCTAGGACATTCAGAAGCCAAGTTATAAGCCCACAAATGTGTAACTGGACTACTTCTTTAAATTGACACCAGATCCGGTGACCTTTGGGACATGGTTTGAACCCCTTAGGAAAGTGCTATCATCATGAAACGTTCAGATCACTTACAACTCAATAGATTCTACCTTCCTGTAACGTTTCAGCCTGATTGGACCTTGTTTTCACACAAATGAACCCAGAATGATGTGAAATTGTGCTTCGTGCAACATAATTCTGGGTGCCATTTAAAAACCATAAGTGCTAATGACTCCATTCCTTTTTGTGGTTGTAGGGGCTGTTGATTGGAGTACACTAAAACAAACCTGATCGCTCTAGGACATTCAGAAGCCAAGTTATAAGCCCACAAAGGTGTAACTGGACTACTTCTTTTAAGTGACACCAGGCCCGGTGACATTTGGGACATGGTTTGACCCCCTATAGGCATGTGCGATCATCTTGAAACGTTCAGATCACTTACAACTCAATAGATTCTACCTTCCTGTATTGTTTCAGCCTGATTGGACCTTGTTTTTACACAAATGAACCCAGAATGATGTGAAATTGTGCTTCGTGCAACATAATTCTGGGTGCCATTTAAAAACCATAAGTGCTAATGTCTCCATTCCTTTTTGTGGTTGTAGGGGCTGTTGATTGGAGTACACTAAAACAAACCTGATCGCTCTAGGACATTCAGAAGCCAAGGTTTAAGCCCACAAATGTGTAACTGGACTACTACTTTAAATTGACACCAGATCCGGTGACCTTTGGGACATGGTTTGACCCCCTTAGGAAAGTGCTATCATCATGAAACGTTCAGATCACTTACAACGCAATAGATTCTACCTTCCTGTAACGTTTCAGCCTGATTGGACCTTGTTTTCACACAAATGAACCCAGAATGATGTGAAATTGTGCTTCGTGCAACATAATTCTGGGTGCCATTTAAAAACCATAAGTCTAATGACTCCATTCCTTTTTGTGGTTGTAGGGGCTGTTGATTGGAGTACACTAAAACAAACCTGACCTCTCTAGGACATTCAGAAGCCAAGTTATAAGCCCACAAATGTGTAACTGGACTAATTCTTTAAAGTGACACCAGGCCCGGTGACCTTTGGGACATGGTTTTACCCCTATAGGAAAGTGCGATCATCTTGAAACGTTCAGATCACTTACAACTCAATAGATTCTACCTTCTTGTAGCGTTTCAGCCTGATTGGACCTTGTTTTCACACAAATGGTCCCAGAATGATGTGAAATTGTGCTTCGTGCAACATAATTCTGGGTGCCATTTACAAACCATAAGTGCTAATGACTCCATTCCTTTTTGTGGTTGTAGGGGCTGTTGATTGGAGTACACTAAAACAACCCTGACCTCTCTAGGACATTCAGAAGCCAAGTTATAAGCCCACAAATGTGTAACTGGACTACTTCTTTAAAGTGACACCAGATCCGGTGACCTTTGGGACATGGTTTGACCCCCTTAGGAAAGTGTGATCATCATGAAACGTTCAGATCACTTACAACTCAATAGATTCTACCTTCCTGTATTGTTTCAGCCTGATTGGACCTTGTTTTCACACAAATGAACCCAGAATGATGTGAAATTGTGCTTCGTGCAAAATAATTCTGGGTGCCATTTAAAAACCATAAGTGCTAATGTCTCCATTCCTTTTTGTGGTTGTAGGTGCTGTTGATTGGAGTACACTAAAGCAAACCTGATCGCTCTAGGACATTCAGAAGCCAAGTTATAAGCCCACAAATGTGTAACTGGACTACTTCTTTAAATTGACACCAGATCCGGTGACCTTTGGGACATGGTTTGACCCCCTTAGGAAAGTGCTATCATCATGAAACGTTCAGATCACTTACAACTCAATAGATTCTACCTTCCTGTAACGTTTCAGCCTGATTGGACCTTGTTTTCACACAAATGAACCCAGAATGATGTGAAATTGTGCTTCGTGCAACAAAATTCTGGGTGCCATTTAAAAACCATAAGTGCTAATGACTCCATTCCTTTTTGTGGTTGTAGGGGCTGTTGATTGGAGTATACTAAAACAAACCTGATCTCTCTAGGACATTCAGAAGCCAAGTTATAAGCCCACAAATGTGTAACTGGACTACTTCTTTAGACACCAGATCCGGTGACCTTTGGGACATGGTTTGACCCCCTTAGGGAAGTGCTATCATCATGAAACGTTCAGATCACTTACAACTTAATAGATTCTACCTTCCTGTAATGTTTCAGCCTGATTGGACCTTGTTTTCACACAAATGGACCCAGAATGATGTGAAATTGTGCTTCGTGCAACATAATTCTGGGTGCCATTTACAAACCATAAGTGCTAATGACTCCATTCCTTTTTGTGGTTGTAGGGGCTGTTGATTGGAGTACACTAAAACAAACCTGATCTCTCTAGGACATTCAGAAGCCAAGTTATAAGCCCACAAATGTGTAACTGGACTACTTCTTTAAATTGACACCAGATCCGGTGACCTTTGGGACATGGTTTGAACCCCTTAGGAAAGTGCTATCATCATGAAACGTTCAGATCACTTACAACTCAAAAGATTCTACCTTCCTGTAACGTTTCAGCCTGATTGGACCTTGTTTTCACACAAATGAACCCAGAATGATGTGAAATTGTGCTTCGTGCAACAAAATTCTGGGTGCCATTTAAAAACCATAAGTGCTAATGACTCCATTCCTTTTTGTGGTTGTAGGGGCTGTTGATTGGAGTATACTAAAACAAACCTGATCTCTCTAGGACATTCAGAAGCCAAGTTATAAGCCCACAAATGTGTAACTGGACTACTTCTTTAGACACCAGATCCGGTGACCTTTGGGACATGGTTTGACCCCCTTAGGGAAGTGCTATCATCATGAAACGTTCAGATCACTTACAACTTAATAGATTCTACCTTCCTGTAATGTTTCAGCCTGATTGGACCTTGTTTTCACACAAATGGACCCAGAATGATGTGAAACTGTGCTTCGTGCAACATAATTCTGGGTGCCATTTACAAACCATAAGTGCTAATGACTCCATTCCTTTTTGTGGTTGTAGGGGCTGTTGATTGGAGTACACTAAAACAAACCTGATCTCTCTAGGACATTCAGAAGCCAAGTTATAAGCCCACAAATGTGTAACTGGACTACTTCTTTAAATTGACACCAGATCCGGTGACCTTTGGGACATGGTTTGAACCCCTTAGGAAAGTGCTATCATCATGAAACGTTCAGATCACTTACAACTCAATAGATTCTACCTTCCTGTAACGTTTCAGCCTGATTGGACCTTGTTTTCACACAAATGAACCCAGAATGATGTGAAATTGTGCTTCGTGCAACATAATTCTGGGTGCCATTTAAAAACCATAAGTGCTAATGACTCCATTCCTTTTTGTGGTTGTAGGGGCTGTTGATTGGAGTACACTAAAACAAACCTGATCGCTCTAGGACATTCAGAAGCCAAGTTATAAGCCCACAAAGGTGTAACTGGACTACTTCTTTTAAGTGACACCAGGCCCGGTGACATTTGGGACATGGTTTGACCCCCTATAGGCATGTGCGATCATCTTGAAACGTTCAGATCACTTACAACTCAATAGATTCTACCTTCCTGTATTGTTTCAGCCTGATTGGACCTTGTTTTTACACAAATGAACCCAGAATGATGTGAAATTGTGCTTCGTGCAACATAATTCTGGGTGCCATTTAAAAACCATAAGTGCTAATGTCTCCATTCCTTTTTGTGGTTGTAGGGGCTGTTGATTGGAGTACACTAAAACAAACCTGATCGCTCTAGGACATTCAGAAGCCAAGGTTTAAGCCCACAAATGTGTAACTGGACTACTACTTTAAATTGACACCAGATCCGGTGACCTTTGGGACATGGTTTGACCCCCTTAGGAAAGTGCTATCATCATGAAACGTTCAGATCACTTACAACGCAATAGATTCTACCTTCCTGTAACGTTTCAGCCTGATTGGACCTTGTTTTCACACAAATGAACCCAGAATGATGTGAAATTGTGCTTCGTGCAACATAATTCTGGGTGCCATTTAAAAACCATAAGTCTAATGACTCCATTCCTTTTTGTGGTTGTAGGGGCTGTTGATTGGAGTACACTAAAACAAACCTGACCTCTCTAGGACATTCAGAAGCCAAGTTATAAGCCCACAAATGTGTAACTGGACTAATTCTTTAAAGTGACACCAGGCCCGGTGACCTTTGGGACATGGTTTTACCCCTATAGGAAAGTGCGATCATCTTGAAACGTTCAGATCACTTACAACTCAATAGATTCTACCTTCTTGTAGCGTTTCAGCCTGATTGGACCTTGTTTTCACACAAATGGTCCCAGAATGATGTGAAATTGTGCTTCGTGCAACATAATTCTGGGTGCCATTTACAAACCATAAGTGCTAATGACTCCATTCCTTTTTGTGGTTGTAGGGGCTGTTGATTGGAGTACACTAAAACAACCCTGACCTCTCTAGGACATTCAGAAGCCAAGTTATAAGCCCACAAATGTGTAACTGGACTACTTCTTTAAAGTGACACCAGATCCGGTGACCTTTGGGACATGGTTTGACCCCCTTAGGAAAGTGCGATCATCATGAAACGTTCAGATCACTTACAACTCAATAGATTCTACCTTCCTGTATTGTTTCAGCCTGATTGGACCTTGTTTTCACACAAATGAACCCAGAATGATGTGAAATTGTGCTTCGTGCAACATAATTCTGGGTGCCATTTAAAAACCATAAGTGCTAATGACTCCATTCCTTTTTGTGGTTGTAGGGGCTGTTGATTGGAGTATACTAAAACAAACCTGATCTCTCTAGGACATTCAGAAGCCAAGTTATAAGCCCACAAATGTGTAACTGGACTACTTCTTTAAATTGACACCAGATCCGGTGACCTTTGAGACATGGTTTGACCCCCTTAGGAAAGTGCTATCATCATGAAACCTTCAGATCACATACAACTCAATAGATTCTACCTTCATGTAACGTTTCAGCCTGATTGGACCTTGTTTTCACACAAATGAACCCAGAATGATGTGAAATTGTGCTTCGTGCAACATAATTCTGGGTGCCATTTAAAAGCCATAAGTGCTAATGACTCCATTCCTTTTTGTGGTTGTAGGGGCTGTTGATTGGAGTACACTAAAACAAACCTGATCGCTCTAGGACCTTCAGAAGCCAAGTTATAAGCCCATAAATGTGTAACTGGACTACTTCTTTAAATTGACACCAGATCCGGTGACCTTTGGGACATGGTTTGACCCCCTTAGGAAAGTGCTATCATCATTAAACGTTCAGATCACTTACAACTCAATAGATTCTACCTTCCTGTAACGTTTCAGCCTGATTGGACCTTGTTTTCACACAAATGGACCCAGAATGATGTGAAATAGTGCTTTGTGCAACATAATTCTGGGTGCCATTTACAAACCATAAGTGCTAATGACTCCATTCCTTTTTGTGGTTGTAGGGGCTGTTGATTGGAGTACACTACAATAAACCTGATCTCTCTAGGACATTCAGAAGCCAAGTTATAAGCCCACAAATGTGTAACTGGACTACTTCTTTAAATTGACACCAGATCCGGTGACCTTTTGGTACATGGTTTGACCCCCTTAGGAAAGTGCTATCATCATGAAACGTTCAGATCACTTACAAATCAATAGATTCTACTTTCTTGTAACGTTTCAGCCTGATTGGACCTTGTTTTCACACAAATGGACCCAGAATGATGTGAAATTGTGCTTCATGCAACATAATTCTGGGTGCCATTTACAAACCATAAGTGCTAATGACTCCATTCCTTTTTTTGGTTGTAGGGGCTGTTGATTGGAGTACACTAAAACAAACCTGATCTCTCCAGGACATTCAGAAGCCAAGTTATAAGCCCACAAATGTGTAACTGGACTACTTCTTTAAAGTGACACCAGGCCCGGTGACCTTTGGGACATGGTTTGACCCCCTATAGGAATGTGCGATCATCATGAAACGTTCAGATCACTTACAACTCAATAGATTCTACCTTCTTGTAACGTTTCAGCCTGATTGGACCTTGTTTTCACACAAATGAACCCAGAATGATGTAAAATTGTGCTTCGTGCAACATAATTCTGGGTGCCATTTACAAACCATAAGTGCTAATGACTCCATTCTGTTTTGTGGTTGTAGGGGCTGTTGATTGGAGTACACTAAAACAAACTTAACCTCTCTAGGACATTCAGAAGCCAAGTTATAAGCCCACAAAGATGTAACTGGACTACTTCTTTAAAGTGACACCAGGCCCGGTGACCTTTGGGACATGGTTTTACCCCCTATAGGAATGTGCGATCATCTTGAAACATTCAGATCACTTACAACTCAATAGATTCTACCTTCTTATAGCGTTTCAGCCTGATTGGACCTTGTTTTCACACAAA
This sequence comes from Nothobranchius furzeri, assembly GCF_043380555.1. Lineage (NCBI taxonomy): Eukaryota > Metazoa > Chordata > Actinopteri > Cyprinodontiformes > Nothobranchiidae > Nothobranchius > Nothobranchius furzeri. Next base: position 1,797,084 of record NC_091753.1, read on the forward strand.
TGGACCCAGAATGAAGTGAAATTGTGCTTCGTGCAACATAATTCTGGGTGCCATTTACAAACCAAAAGTGCCAATGACTCCATTCCTTTTTGTGGTTGTAGGGGCTGTTGATTGGAGTACACTAAAACAAACCTGATCTCTCTAGGACATTCAGAAGCCAAGTTATAAGCCCACAAATGTGTAACTGGACTACTTCTTTGAATTGACACCAGATCCGGTGACCTTTGGGACATGGTTTGACCCCCTTAGGAAAGTGCTATCATCATGAAACGTTCAGATCACTTACAACTCAATAGATTCTACCTTCTTGTAACGTTTCAGCCTGATTGGACCTTGTTTTCACACAAATGGACCCAGAATGATGTGAAATTGTGCTTCGTGCAACATAATTCTGGGTGCCATTTACAAACCATAAGTGCTAATGACTCCATTCCTTTTTGTGGTTGTAGGGGCTGTTGATTGGAGTACACTAAAACAAACCTGACCACTCTAGGACATTCAGAAGCCAAGTTATAAGCCCACAAATGTGTAACTGGACTAATTCTTTAAAGTGACACCAGATCCGGTGACCTTTGCGACATGGTTTGACCCCCTTAGGAAAGTGCTATCATCATGAAACGTTCAGATCACTTACAACTCAATAGATTCTACCTTCTTATAGCGTTTCAGCCTGATTGGACCTTGTTTTCACACAAATGGACCCAGAATGAACTGAAATTGTGCTTCGTGCAACATAATTCTGGGTGCCATTTACAAACCAAAAGTGCCAATGACTCCATTCCTTTTAGTGGTTGTAGGGGCTGTTGATTGGAGTACACTAAAACAAACCTGATCTCTCTAGGACATTCAGAAGCCAAGTTATAAGCCCACAAATGTGTAACTGGACTACTTCTTTAAATTGACACCAGATCCGGTGACCTTTGGGACATTGTTTGACCCCCTTAGGAAAGTGCTATCATCATGAAACGTTCAGATCACTTACAACTCAATAGATTCTACCTTCCTGTAACGTTTCAGCCTGATTGGACCTTGTTTTCACACAAATGAACCCAGAATGATGTGAAATTGTGCTTCGTGCAACATAATTCTGGGTGCCATTTAAAAACCATAAGTGCTAATGACTCCATTCCTTTTTGTGGTTGTAGGGGCTGTTGATTGGAGTATACTAAAACAAACCTGATCTCTCTAGGACATTCAGAAGCCAAGTTATAAGCCCACAAATGTGTAACTGGACTACTTCTTTAGAAACCAGATCCGGTGACCTTTGGGACATGGTTTGACCCCCTTAGGAAAGTGCTATCATCATGAAACGTTCAGATCACTTACAACTCAATAGATTCTACCTTCCTGTAACGATTCAGCCTGATTGGACCTTGTTTTCACACAAATGAACCCAGAATGATGTGAAATTGTGCTTCGTGCAACATAATTCTGGGTGCCATTTAAAAACCATAAGTGCTAATGTCTCCATTCCTTTTTGTGGTTCTAGGGGCTGTTGATTGGAGTACACTAAAACAAACCTGATCGCTCTAGGACATTCAGAAGCCAAGTTATAAGCCCACAAATGTGTAACTGGACTACTTCTTTAAATTGACACCAGATCCGGTGACCTTTGAGACATGGTTTGACCCCCTTAGGAAAGTGCTATCATCATGAAACCTTTAGATCACATACAACTCAATAGATTCTACCTTCATGTAAGGTTTCAGCCTGATTGGACCTTGTTTTCACACAAATGAACCCAGAATGATGTGAAATTGTGCTTCGTGCAACATAATTCTGGGTGCCATTTAAAAGCCATAAGTGCTAATGACTCCATTCCTTTTTGTGGTTGTAGGGGCTGTTGATTGGAGTACACTAAAACAAACCTGATCGCTCTAGGACCTTCAGAAGCCAAGTTATAAGCCCATAAATGTGTAACTGGACTACTTCTTTAAATTGACACCAGATCCGGTGACCTTTGGGACATGGTTTGACCCCCTTAGGAAAGTGCTATCATCATTAAACGTTCAGATCACTTACAACTCAATAGATTCTACCTTCCTGTAACGTTTCAGCCTGATTGGACCTTGTTTTCACACAAATGGACCCAGAATGATGTGAAATAGTGCTTCGTGCAACATAATTCTGGGTGCCATTTACAAACCATAAGTGCTAATGACTCCACTCCTTTTTGTGGTTGTAGGGGCTGTTGATTGGAGTACACTACAATAAACCTGATCTCTCTAGGACATTCAGAAGCCAAGTTATAAGCCCACAAATGTGTAACTGGACTACTTATTTAAATTGACACCAGATCCGGTGACCTTTGGGACATGGTTTGACCCCCTTAGGAAAGTGATATCATCATTAAACGTTCAGATCACTTACAACTCAATAGATTCTACCTTCCTGTAACGTTTCAGCCTGATTGGACCTTGTTTTCACACAAATGAACCCAGAATGATGTGAAATTGTGCTTCGTGCAACATAATTCTGGGTGCCATTTACAAACCATAAGTGCTAATGACTCCATTCCTTTTTGTGGTTGTAGGGGCTGTAGATTGGAGTACACTAAAACAAACCTAACCTCTGTAGGACATTCAGAAGCCAAGTTATAAGCCCACAAATGTGTAACTGGACTACTTCTTTAAATTGACACCAGATCCGGTGACCTTTGGGACATGGTTTGACCCCCTTAGGAAAGTGCTATCATCATGAAACGTTCAGATCACTTACAACTCAATAGATTCTACCTTCCTGTAACGTTTCAGCCTGATTGGACCTTGTTTTCACACAAATGGACCCAGAATCATGTGAAATTGTGCTTCGTGCAACATAATTCTGGGTGCCATTTAAAAACCATAAGTGCTAATGACTCCATTCCTTTTTGTGGTTGTAGGGGCTGTTGATTGGAGTATACTAAAACAAACCTGATCTCTCTAGGACATTCAGAAGCCACGTTATAAGCCCACAAATGTGTAACTGGACTACTTCTTTAAATTGACACCAGATCCGGTGACCTTTGGGACATGGTTTGACCCCCTTAGGAAAGTGCTATCATCATGAAACGTTCAGATCACTTACAATTCAATAGATTCTAACTTCCTGTAACGTTTCAGCCTGATTGGACCTTGTTTTCAGACAAATGAACCCAGAATGATGTGAAAGTGTGCTTCGTGCAACATAATTCTGGGTGCCATTTAAAAACCATAAGTGCTAATGACTCCATTCCTCTTTGGGGTAATGGGGGCTGTTAACTGGAGTACTCTAAAACAAACCTGACATCTCTAGGATATTCAGAAGCCAAGTTATAAGCCCACAAATGTGTAACTGGACTACTTCTTTAAAGTGACACCAGGTCCGGTGACCTTTGGGACATGGTTTGACCCCCTATAGGAATGTGAGATCATCATGAAGCGTTCAGATCACTTACAACTCAATAGATTCTACCTTCTTGTAACGTTTCAGCCTGATTGGACCTTGTTTTCACACAAATGGACCCAGAATGAAGTGAAATTGTGCTTCGTGCAACATAATTCTGGGTGCCATTTACAAACCATAAGTGCTAATGACTCCATTCCTTTTTGTGGTTGTAGGGGCTGTTGATTGGAGTACACTAAAACGAACATGATCTCTCTAGGACATTCAGAAGCCAAGTTATAAGCCCACAAATGTGTAACTGGACTACTTCTTTAAATTGACACCAGATCCGGTGACCTTTTGGTACATGGTTTGACCCCCTTAGGAAAGTGCTATCATCATGAAACGTTCAGATCACTTACAAATCAATAGATTCTACTTTCTTGTAACGTTTCAGCCTGATTGGAACTTGTTTTCACACAAATGGACCCAGAATGATGTGAAATTGTGCTTCATGCAACATAATTCTGGGTGCCATTTACAAACCATAAGTGCTAATGACTCCATTCCTTTTTTTGGTTGTAGGGGCTGTTGATTGGAGTACACTAAAACAAACCTGATCTCTCCAGGACATTCAGAAGCCAAGTTATTAGCCCACAAATGTGTAACTGGACTACTTCTTTAAATTGACACCAGATCCGGTGACCTTTGGGACATGGTTTGACCCCCTTAGGAAAGTGCTATCATCATGAAACGTTCAGATCACTTACAACTCAATAGATTCTACCTTCTTGTAACGTTTCAGCCTGATTGGACCTTGTTTTCACACAAATGGACCCAGAATGATGTGAAATTGTGCTTCGTGCAACATAATTCTGGGTGCCATTTACAAACCATAAGTGCTAATGACTCCATTCCTTTTTGTGGTTGTAGGGGCTGTTGATTGGAGTACACTAAAACAAACCTGACCGCTCTAGGACATTCAGAAGCCACGTTATAAGCCCACAAATGTGTAACTGGACTACTTCTTTAAATTGACACCAGATCCGGTGACCTTTGGGACATGGTTTGACCCCCTTAGGAAAGTGCTATCATCATGAAACGTTCAGATCACTTACAATTCAATAGATTCTAACTTCCTGTAACGTTTCAGCCTGATTGGACCTTGTTTTCAGACAAATGAACCCAGAATGATGTGAAAGTGTGCTTCGTGCAACATAATTCTGGGTGCCATTTAAAAACCATAAGTGCTAATGACTCCATTCCTCTTTGGGGTAATGGGGGCTGTGAACTGGAGTACTCTAAAACAAACCTGACCTCTCTAGGATATTCAGAAGCCAAGTTATAAGCCCACAAATGTGTAACTGGACTACTTCTTTAAAGTGACACCAGGTCCGGTGACCTTTGGGACATGGTTTGACCCCCTATAGGAATGTGAGATCATCATGAAGCGTTCAGATCACTTACAACTCAATAGATTCTACCTTCTTGTAACGTTTCAGCCTGATTGGACCTTGTTTTCACACAAATGGACCCAGAATGAAGTGAAATTGTGCTTCGTGCAACATAATTCTGGGTGCCATTTACAAACCATAAGTGCTAATGACTCCATTCCTTTTTGTGGTTGTAGGGGCTGTTGATTGGAGTACACTAAAACAAACCTGATCTCTCTAGGACATCCAGAAGCCAAGTTATAAGCCCACAAATGTGTAACTGGACTACTTCTTTAAATTGACACCAGATCCGGTGACCTTTTGGTACATGGTTTGACCCCCTTAGGAAAGTGCTATCATCATGAAACGTTCAGATCACTTAAAAATCAATAGATTCTACTTTCTTGTAACGTTTCAGCCTGATTGGACCTTGTTTTCACACAAATGAACCCAGAATGATGTAAAATTGTGCTTCGTGCAACATAATTCTGGGTGCCATTTACAAACCATAAGTGCTAATGACTCCATTCCGTTTTGTGGTTGTAGGGGCTGTTGATTGGAGTACACTAAAACAAACCTGACCTCTCTAGGACATTCAGAAGCCAAGTTATAAGCCCACAAAGATGTAACTGGACTACTTCTTTAAAGTGACACCAGGCCCGGTGACCTTTGGGACATGGTTTTACCCCCTATAGGAATGTGCGATCATCTTGAAACATTCAGATCACTTACAACTCAATAGATTCTACCTTCTTATAGCGTTTCAGCCTGATTGGACCTTGTTTTCACACAAATGGACCCAGAATGAAGTGAAATTGTGCTTCGTGCAACATAATTCTGGGTGCCATTTACAAACCAAAAGTGCCAATGACTCCATTCCTTTTTGTGGTTGTAGGGGCTGTTGATTGGAGTACACTAAAACAAACCTGATCTCTCTAGGACATTCAGAAGCCAAGTTATAAGCCCACAAATGTGTAACTGGACTACTTCTTTAAATTGACACCAGATCCGGTGACCTTTGGGACATGGTTTGACCCCCTTAGGAAAGTGCTATCATCATGAAACGTTCAGATCACTTACAACTCAATAGATTCTACCTTCTTGTAACGTTTCAGCCTGATTGGACCTTGTTTTCACACAAATGGACCCAGAATGATGTGAAATTGTGCTTCGTGCAACATAATTCTGGGTGCCATTTACAAACCATAAGTGCTAATGACTCCATTCCTTTTTGTGGTTGTAGGGGCTGTTGATTGGAGTACACTAAAACAAACCTGACCGCTCTAGGACATTCAAAAGCCAAGTTATAAGCCCACAAATGTGTAACTGGACTACTTCTTTAGACATCAGATCCGGTGACCTTTGGGACATGGTTTGACCCCCTTAGGGAAGTGCTATCATCATGAAACCTTCAGATCACTTACATTTTAATAGATTCTACCTTCCTGTAATGTTTCAGCCTGACTGGACCTTGTTTTCACACAAATGGACCCAGAATGATGTGAAATTGTGCTTCGTGCAACATAATTCTGGGTGCCATTTACAAACCATAAGTGCTAATGACTCCATTCCTTTTTGTGGTTGTAGGGGCTGTTGATTGGAGTACACTAAAACAAACCTGATCTCTCTAGGACATTCAGAAGCCAAGTTATAAGCCCACAAATGTGTAACTGGACTACTTCTTTAAATTGACACCAGATCCGGTGACCTTTGGGACATGGTTTGACCCCCTTAGGAAAGTGCTATCATCATGAAACGTTCAGATCACTTACAACTCAATACATTCTACCTTCCTGTAACGTTTCAGCCTGATTGGACCTTGTTTTCACACAAATGAACCCAGAATGATGTGAAATTGTGCTTCGTGCAACATAATTCTGGGTGCCATTTAAAAAACATAAGTGCTAATGACTCCATTCCTTTTTGTGGTTGTAGGGGCTGTTGATTGGAGTACACTAAAACAAACCTGATCGCTCTAGGACATTCAGAAGCCAAGTTATAAGCCCACAAATGTGTAACTGGACTACTTCTTTAAATTGACACCAGATCCGGTGACCTTTGGGACATGGTTTGACCCCCTTAGGAAAGTGCTATCATCATGAAACGTTCAGATCACTTACAACTCAATAGATTCTACCTTCTTGTAACGTTTCAGCCTGATTGGACCTTGTTTTCACACAAATGGACCCAGAATGATGTGAAATTGTGCTTCGTGCAACATAATTCTGGGTGCCATTTACAAACCATAAGTGCTAATGACTCCATTCCTTTTTGTGGTTGTAGGGGCTGCTGATTGGAGTACACTAAAACAAACCTGACCGCTCTAGGACATTCAGAAGCCAAGTTATAAGCCCACAAATGTGTAACTGGACTAATTCTTTAAAGTGACACCAGATCCGGTGACCTTTGCGACATGGTTTGACCCCCTTAGGAAAGTGCTATCATCATGAAACGTTCAGATCACTTACAACTCAATAGATTCTACCTTCCTGTAACGTTTCTGCCTGATTGGACCTTGTTTTCACACAAATGAACCCAGAATGATGTGAAATTGTGCTTCATGCAACATAATTCTGGGTGCCATTTACAAACCATAAGTGCTAATGACTCCATTCCTTTTTTTGGTTGTAGGGGCTGTTGATTGGAGTACACTAAAACAAACCTGATCTCTCCAGGACATTCAGAAGCCAAGTTATAAGCCCACAAATGTGTAACTGGACTACTTCTTTAAAGTGACACCAGGCCCGGTGACCTTTGGGACATGGTTTGACCCCCTATAGGAATGTGCGATCATCATGAAACGTTCAGATCACTTACAACTCAATAGATTCTACCTTCTTGTAACGTTTCAGCCTGATTGGACCTTGTTTTCACACAAATGAACCCAGAATGATGTAAAATTGTGCTTCGTGCAACATAATTCTGGGTGCCATTTACAAACCATAAGTGCTAATGACTCCATTCCGTTTTGTGGTTGTAGGGGCTGTTGATTGGAGTACACTAAAACAAACCTGACCTCTCTAGGACATTCAGAAGCCAAGTTATAAGCCCACAAAGATGTAACTGGACTACTTCTTTAAAGTGACACCAGGCCCGGTGACCTTTGGGACATGGTTTTACCCCCTATAGGAATGTGCGATCATCTTGAAACATTCAGATCACTTACAACTCAATAGATTCTACCTTCTTATAGCGTTTCAGCCTGATTGGACCTTGTTTTCACACAAATGGACCCAGAATGAAGTGAAATTGTGCTTCGTGCAACATAATTCTGGGTGCCATTTACAAACCAAAAGTGCCAATGACTCCATTCCTTTTTGTGGTTGTAGGGGCTGTTGATTGGAGTACACTAAAACAAACCTGATCTCTCTAGGGCATTCAGAAGCCAAGTTATAAGCCCACAAATGTGTAACTGGACTACTTCTTTAAATTGACACCAGATCCGGTGACCTTTGGGACATGGTTTGACCCCCTTAGGAAAGTGCTATCATCATGAAACGTTCAGATCACTTACAACTCAATAGATTCTACCTTCTTGTAACGTTTCAGCCTGATTGGACCTTGTTTTCACACAAATGGACCCAGAATGATGTGAAATTGTGCTTCGTGCAACATAATTCTGCGTGCCATTTACAAACCATAAGTGCTAATGACTCCATTCCTTTTTGTGGTTGTAGGGGCTGTTGATTGGAGTACACTAAAACAAACCTGACCGCTCTAGGACATTCAGAAGCCAAGTTATAAGCCCACAAATGTGTAACTGGACTAATTCTTTAAAGTGACACCAGATCCGGTGACCTTTGCGACATGGTTTGACCCCCTTAGGAAAGTGCTATCATCATGAAACATTCAGATCACTTACAACTCAATAGATTCTACCTTCCTGTAACGTTTCTGCCTGATTGGACCTTGTTTTCACACAAATGAACCCAGAATGATGTGAAATTGTGCTTCGTGCAACATAATTCTGTGTGCCATTTACAAACCATAAGTGCTAATGACTCCATTCCTTTTTGTGGTTGTAGGGGCTGTTGATTGGAGTACATTAAAACAAACCTGATCTCTCTAGGACATTCAGAAGCGAAGTTATAAGCCTACAAAGATGTAACTGGACTACTACTTTAAAGTGACACCAGGCCCGGTGACCTTTGGGACATGGTTTTACCCCCTATAGGAATGTGCGATCATCTTGAAACGTTCAGATCACTTACAACTCAATAGATTCTACCTTCCTGTAACGTTTCAGCCTGATTGGACCTTGTTTTCACACAAATGGACCCAGAATGATGTGAAATTGTGCTTCGTGCAACATAATTCTGGGTGCCATTTAAGAACCATAAGTGCTAATGACTCCATTCCTTTTTGTGGTTGTGGGGGCTGTTGATTGGAGTACATTAAAACAACCCTGATCTCTCTAGGACATTCAGAAGCCAAGTTATAAGCCCACAAAGGTGTAACTGGACTACTTCTTTAAAGTGACACCAGGCCCGGTGACCTTTGGGACATGGTTTGACCCCCTATAGGAAAGTGCTATCATCATGAAACGTTCAGATCACTTACAACTCAATAGATTCTACCTTCCTGTAACGTTTCTGCCTGATTGGACCTTGTTTTCACACAAATGAACCCAGAATGATGTGAAATTTTGCTTCGTGCAACATAATTCTGGGTGCCATTTACAAACCATAAGTGCTAATGACTCCATTCCTTTTTGTGGTTGTAGGGGCTGTTGATTGGAGTACACTAAAACAAACCTGATCTCTCTAGGACATTCAGAAGCCAAGTTATAAGCCCACAAATGTGTAACTGGACTACTTCTTTAAATTGACACCAGATCCGGTGACCTTTGGGACATGGTTTGACCCCCTTAGGAAAGTGCTATCATCATGAAACGTTCAGATCACTTACAACTCAATACATTCTACCTTCCTGTAACGTTTCAGCCTGATTGGACCTTGTTTTCACACAAATGAACCCAGAATGATGTGAAATTGTGCTTTGTGCAACATAATTCTGGGTGCCATTTAAAAACTATAAGTGCTAATGACTCCATTCCTTTTTGTGGTTGTAGGGGCTGTTGATTGGAGTACACTAAAACAAACCTGATCGCTCTAGGACATTCAGAAGCCAAGTTATAAGCCCACAAATGTGTAACTGGACTACTTCTTTAAATTGACACCAGATCCGGTGACCTTTGGGACATGGTTTGACCCCCTTAGGAAAGTGCTATCATCATGAAACGTTCAGATCACTTACAACTCAATAGATTCTACCTTCTTGTAACGTTTCAGCCTGATTGGACCTTGTTTTCACACAAATGGACCCAGAATGATGTGAAATTGTGCTTCGTGCAACATAATTCTGGGTGCCATTTACAAACCATAGGTGCTAATGACTCCATTCCTTTTTGTGGTTGTAGGGGCTGTTGATTGGAGTACACTAAAACAAACCTGACCGCTCTAGGACATTCAGAAGCCAAGTTATAAGCCCACAAATGTGTAACTGGACTAATTCTTTAAAGTGACACCAGATCCGGTGACCTTTGCGACATGGTTTGACCCCCTTAGGAAAGTGCTATCATCATGAAACGTTCAGATCACTTACAACTCAATAGATTCTACCTTCCTGTAACGTTTCTGCCTGATTGGACCTTGTTTTCACACAAATGAACCCAGAATGATGTGAAATTGTGCTTCGTGCAACATAATTCTGTGTGCCATTTACAAACCATAAGTGCTAATGACTCCATTCCTTTTTGTGGTTGTAGGGGCTGTTGATTGGAGTACATTAAAACAAACCTGATCTCTCTAGGACATTCAGAAGCGAAGTTATAAGCCTACAAAGATGTAACTGGACTACTTCTTTAAAGTGACACCAGGCCCGGTGACCTTTGGGACATGGTTTTACCCCCTATAGGAATGTGCGATCATCTTGAAACGTTCACATCACTTACAACTCAATAGATTCTACCTTCCTGTAACGTTTCAGCCTGATTGGACCTTGTTTTCACACAAATGGACCCAGAATGATGTGAAATTGTGCTTCGTGCAACATAATTCTGGGTGCCATTTAAGAACCATAAGTGCTAATGACTCAGTTCCTTTTTGTGGTTGTGGGGGCTGTTGATTGGAGTACACTAAAACAACCCTGATCTCTCTAGGACATTCAGAAGCCAAGTTATAAGCCCACAAAGGTGTAACTGGACTACTTCTTTAAAGTGACACCAGGCCCGGTGACCTTTGGGACATGGTTTGACCCCCTATAGGAAAGTGCTATCATCATGAAACGTTCAGATCACTTACAACTCAATAGATTCTACCTTCTTGTAACGTTTCAGCCTGATTGGACCTTGTTTTCACACAAATGAACCCAGAATGATGTAAAATTGTGCTTCGTGCAACATAATTCTGGGTGCCATTTACAAACCATAAGTGCTAATGACTCCATTCCGTTTTGTGGTTGTAGGGGCTGTTGATTGGAGTACACTAAAACAAACCTGACCTCTCTAGGACATTCAGAAGCCAAGTTATAAGCCCACAAAGATGTAACTGGACTACTTCTTTAAAGTGACACCAGGCCCGGTGACCTTTGGGACATGGTTTTACCCCCTATAGGAATGTGCGATCATCTTGAAACATTCAGATCACTTACAACTCAATAGATTCTACCTTCTTATAGCGTTTCAGCCTGATTGGACCTTGTTTTCACACAAATGGACCCAGAATGAAGTGAAATTGTGCTTCGTGCAACATAATTCTGGGTGCCATTTACAAACCAAAAGTGCCAATGACTCCATTCCTTTTTGTGGTTGTAGGGGCTGTTGATTGGAGTACACTAAAACAAACCTGATCTCTCTAGGGCATTCAGAAGCCAAGTTATAAGCCCACAAATGTGTAACTGGACTACTTCTTTAAATTGACACCAGATCCGGTGACCTTTGGGACATGGTTTGACCCCCTTAGGAAAGTGCTATCATCATGAAACGTTCAGATCACTTACAACTCAATAGATTCTACCTTCTTGTAACGTTTCAGCCTGATTGGACCTTGTTTTCACACAAATGGACCCAGAATGATGTGAAATTGTGCTTCGTGCAACATAATTCTGGGTGCCATTTACAAACCATAAGTGCTAATGACTCCATTCCTTTTTGTGGTTGTAGGGGCTGTTGATTGGAGTACACTAAAACAAACCTGACCGCTCTAGGACATTCAGAAGCCAAGTTATAAGCCCACAAATGTGTAACTGGACTAATTCTTTAAAGTGACACCAGATCCGGTGACCTTTGCGACATGGTTTGACCCCCTTAGGAAAGTGCTATCATCATGAAACATTCAGATCACTTACAACTCAATAGATTCTACCTTCCTGTAACGTTTCTGCCTGATTGGACCTTGTTTTCACACAAATGAACCCAGAATGATGTGAAATTGTGCTTCGTGCAACATAATTCTGTGTGCCATTTACAAACCATAAGTGCTAATGACTCCATTCCTTTTTGTGGTTGTAGGGGCTGTTGATTGGAGTACATTAAAACAAACCTGATCTCTCTAGGACATTCAGAAGCGAAGTTATAAGCCTACAAAGATGTAACTGGACTACTACTTTAAAGTGACACCAGGCCCGGTGACCTTTGGGACATGGTTTTACCCCCTATAGGAATGTGCGATCATCTTGAAACGTTCAGATCACTTACAACTCAATAGATTCTACCTTCCTGTAACGTTTCAGCCTGATTGTACCTTGTTTTCACACAAATGGACCCAGAATGATGTGAAATTGTGCTTCGTGCAACATAATTCTGGGTGCCATTTAAGAAACATAAGTGCTAATGACTCCATTCCTTTTTGTGGTTGTGGGGGCTGTTGATTGGAGTACATTAAAACAACCCTGATCTCTCTAGGACATTCAGAAGCCAAGTTATAAGCCCACAAAGGTGTAACTGGACTACTTCTTTAAAGTGACACCAGGCCCGGTGACCTTTGGGACATGGTTTGACCCCCTATAGGAAAGTGCTATCATCATGAAACGTTCAGATCACTTACAACTCAATAGATTCTACCTTCCTGTAACGTTTCTGCCTGATTGGACCTTGTTTTCACACAAATGAACCCAGAATGATGTGAAATTTTGCTTCGTGCAACATAATTCTGGGTGCCATTTACAAACCATAAGTGCTAATGACTCCATTCCTTTTTGTGGTTGTAGGGGCTGTTGATTGGAGTACACTAAAACAAACCTGATCTCTCTAGGACATTCAGAAGCCAAGTTATAAGCCCACAAATGTGTAACTGGACTACTTCTTTAAATTGACACCAGATCCGGTGACCTTTGGGACATGGTTTGACCCCCTTAGGAAAGTGCTATCATCATGAAACGTTCAGATCACTTACAACTCAATACATTCTACCTTCCTGTAACGTTTCAGCCTGATTGGACCTTGTTTTCACACAAATGAACCCAGAATGATGTGAAATTGTGCTTTGTGCAACATAATTCTGGGTGCCATTTAAAAACTATAAGTGCTAATGACTCCATTCCTTTTTGTGGTTGTAGGGGCTGTTGATTGGAGTACACTAAAACAAACCTGATCGCTCTAGGACATTCAGAAGCCAAGTTATAAGCCCACAAATGTGTAACTGGACTACTTCTTTAAATTGACACCAGATCCGGTGACCTTTGGGACATGGTTTGACCCCCTTAGGAAAGTGCTATCATCATGAAACGTTCAGATCACTTACAACTCAATAGATTCTACCTTCTTGTAACGTTTCAGCCTGATTGGACCTTGTTTTCACACAAATGGACCCAGAATGATGTGAAATTGTGCTTCGTGCAACATAATTCTGGGTGCCATTTACAAACCATAGGTGCTAATGACTCCATTCCTTTTTGTGGTTGTAGGGGCTGTTGATTGGAGTACACTAAAACAAACCTGACCGCTCTAGGACATTCAGAAGCCAAGTTATAAGCCCACAAATGTGTAACTGGACTAATTCTTTAAAGTGACACCAGATCCGGTGACCTTTGCGACATGGTTTGACCCCCTTAGGAAAGTGCTATCATCATGAAACGTTCAGATCACTTACAACTCAATAGATTCTACCTTCCTGTAACGTTTCTGCCTGATTGGACCTTGTTTTCACACAAATGAACCCAGAATGATGTGAAATTGTGCTTCGTGCAACATAATTCTGTGTGCCATTTACAAACCATAAGTGCTAATGACTCCATTCCTTTTTGTGGTTGTAGGGGCTGTTGATTGGAGTACATTAAAACAAACCTGATCTCTCTAGGACATTCAGAAGCGAAGTTATAAGCCTACAAAGATGTAACTGGACTACTTCTTTAAAGTGACACCAGGCCCGGTGACCTTTGGGACATGGTTTTACCCCCTATAGGAATGTGCGATCATCTTGAAACGTTCACATCACTTACAACTCAATAGATTCTACCTTCCTGTAACGTTTCAGCCTGATTGGACCTTGTTTTCACACAAATGGACCCAGAATGATGTGAAATTGTGCTTCGTGCAACATAATTCTGGGTGCCATTTAAGAACCATAAGTGCTAATGACTCAGTTCCTTTTTGTGGTTGTGGGGGCTGTTGATTGGAGTACACTAAAACAACCCTGATCTCTCTAGGACATTCAGAAGCCAAGTTATAAGCCCACAAAGGTGTAACTGGACTACTTCTTTAAAGTGACACCAGGCCCGGTGACCTTTGGGACATGGTTTGACCCCCTATAGGAAAGTGCTATCATCATGAAACGTTCAGATCACTTACAACTCAATAGATTCTACCTTCCTGTAACGTTTCTGCCTGATTGGACCTTGTTTTCACACAAATGAACCCAGAATGATGTGAAATTTTGCTTCGTGCAACATAATTCTGGGTGCCATTTAAAAACCATAAGTGCTAATGACTCCATTCCTTTTTGTGGTTGTAGGGGCTGTTGATTGGAGTAAACTAAAACAAACCTGATCGCTCTAGGACATTCAGAAGTCAAGTTATAAGCCCACAAATGTGTAACTGGACTACTTCTTTAAATTGACACCAGATCCGGTGACATTTGGGACATGGTTTGACCCCCTTAGGAAAGTGCTATCATCATGAAACGTTCAGATCACTTACAACTCAATAGATTCTACCTTTCTGTAACGTTTCAGCCTGATTGGACCTTGTTTTCACACAAATGAACCCAGAATGATGTGAAATTGTGCTTCGTGCAACATAATTCTGGGTGCCATTTAAAAACCATAAGTGCTAATGACTCCATTCCTTTTTGTGGTTGTAGGGGCTGTTGATTGGAGTATACTAAAACAAACCTGATCTCTCTAGGACATTCAGAAGCCAAGTTATAAGCCCACAAATGTGTAACTGGACTACTTCTTTAGACACCAGATCCGGTGACCTTTGGGACATGGTTTGACCCCCTTAGGGAAGTGCTATCATCATGAAACCTTCAGATCACTTACATTTTAATAGATTCTACCTTCCTGTAATGTTTCAGCCTGACTGGACCTTGTTTTCACACAAATGGACCCAGAATGATGTGAAATTGTGCTTCGTGCAACATAATTCTGGGTGCCATTTACAAACCATAAGTGCTAATGACTCCATTCCTTTTTGTGGTTGTAGGGGCTGTTGATTGGAGTACACTAAAACAAACCTGATATCTCTAGGACATTCAGAAGCCAAGTTATAAGCCCACAAATGTGTAACTGGACTACTTCTTTAAATTGACACCAGATCCGGTGACCTTTGGGACATGGTTTGACCCCCTTAGGAAAGTGCTATCATCATGAAACGTTCAGATCACTTACAACTCAATAGATTCTACCTTCTTGTAACGTTTCAGCCTGATTGGACCTTGTTTTCACACAAATGGACCCAGAATGATGTGAAATTGTGCTTCGTGCAACATAATTCTGGGTGCCATTTACAAACCATAAGTGCTAATGACTCCATTCCTTTTTGTGGTTGTAGGGGCTGTTGATTGGAGTACACTAAAACAAACCTGACCGCTCTAGGACATTCAGAAGCCAAGTTATAAGCACACAAATGTGTAACTGGACTAATTCTTTAAAGTGACACCAGATCCGGTGACCTTTGCGACATGGTTTGACCCCCTTAGGAAAGTGCTATCATCATGAAACGTTCAGATCACTTACAACTCAATAGATTCTACCTTCCTGTAACGTTTCTGCCTGATTGGACCTTGTTTTCACACAAATGAACCCAGAATGATGTGAAATTGTGCTTCGTGCAACATAATTCTGTGTGCCATTTACAAACCATGAGTGCTAATGACTCCATTCCTTTTTGTGGTTGTAGGGGCTGTTGATTGGAGTACATTAAAACAAACCTGATCTCTCTAGGACATTCAGAAGCGAAGTTATAAGCCTAAAAAGATGTAACTGGACTACTTCTTTAAAGTGACACCAGGCCCGGTGACCTTTGGGACATGGTTTTACCCCCTATAGGAATGTGCGATCATCTTGAAACGTTCAGATCACTTACAACTCAATAGATTCTACCTTCCTGTAACGTTTCAGCCTGATTGGACCTTGTTTTCACACAAATGGACCCAGAATGATGTGAAATTGTGCTTCGTGCAACATAATTCTGGGTGCCATTTAAAAACCATAAGTGCTAATGTCTCCATTCCTGTTTGTGGTTGTAGGGGCTGTTGATTGGAGCACACTAAAGCAAACCTGATCGCTCTAGGACATTCAGAAGCCAAGTTATAAGCCCACAAATGTGTAACTGGACTACTTCTTTAAATTGACACCAGATCCGGTGACCTTTGGGACATTGTTTGACCCCCTTAGGAAAGTGCTATCATCATGAAACGTTCAGATCACTTACAACTCAATAGATTCTACCTTCCTGTAACGTTTCAGCCTGATTGGACCTTGTTTTCACACAAATGAACCCAGAATGATGTGAAATTGTGCTTCGTGCAACATAATTCTGGGTGCCATTTAGAAACCATAAGTGCTAATGACTCCATTCCTTTTTGTGGTTGTAGGGGCTGTTGATTGGAGTATACTAAAACAAACCTGATCTCTCTAGGACATTCAGAAGCCAAGTTATAAGCCCACAAATGTGTAACTGGACTACTTCTTTAGAAACCAGATCCGGTGACCTTTGGGACATGGTTTGACCCCCTTAGGAAAGTGCTATCATCATGAAACGTTCAGATCACTTACAACTCAATAGATTCTACCTTCCTGTAACGATTCAGCCTGATTGGACCTTGTTTTCACACAAATGAACCCAGAATGATGTGAAATTGTGCTTCGTGCAACATAATTCTGGGTGCCATTTAAAAACCATAAGTGCTAATGTCTCCATTCCTTTTTTGTGGTTCTAGGGGCTGTTGATTGGAGTACACTAAAACAAACCTGATCCCTCTAGGACATTCAGAAGCCAAGTTATAAGCCCACAAATGTGTAACTGGACTACTTCTTTAAATTGACACCAGATCCGGTGACCTTTGAGACATGGTTTGACCCCCTTAGGAAAGTGCTATCATCATGAAACCTTCAGATCACATACAACTCAATAGATTCTACCTTCATGTAACGTTTCAGCCTGATTGGACCTTGTTTTCACACAAATGAACCCAGAATGATGTGAAATTGTGCTTCGTGCAACATAATTCTGGGTGCCATTTAAAAGCCATAAGTGCTAATGACTCCATTCCTTTTTGTGGTTGTAGGGGCTGTTGATTGGAGTACACTAAAACAAACCTGATCGCTCTAGGACCTTCAGAAGCCAAGTTATAAGCCCATAAATGTGTAACTGGACTACTTTAAATTGACACCAGATCCGGTGACCTTTGGGACATGGCTTGACCCCCTTAGGAAAGTGCTATCATCATTAAACGTTCAGATCACTTACAACTCAATAGATTCTACCTTCCTGTAACGTTTCAGCCTGATTGGACCTTGTTTTCACACAAATGGACCCAGAATGATGTGAAATAGTGCTTCGTGCAACATAATTCTGTGTGCCATTTACAAACCATAAGTGCTAATGACTCCATTCCTTTTTGTGGTTGTAGGGGCTGTTGATTGGAGTACACTACAATAAACCTGATCTCTCTAGGACATTCAGAAGCCAAGTTATAAGCCCACAAATGTGTAACTGGACTACTTATTTAAATTGACACCAGATCCGGTGACCTTTGGGACATGGTTTGACCCCCTTAGGAAAGTGCTATCATCATTAAACGTTCAGATCTCTTACAACTCAATAGATTCTACCTTCCTGTAACGTTTCAGCCTGATTGGACCTTGTTTTCACACAAATGAACCGAGAATGATGTGAAATTGTGCTTCGTGCAACATAATTCTGGGTGCCATTTACAAACCATAAGTGCTAATGACTCCATTCCTTTTTGTGGTTGTAGGGGCTGTAGATTGGAGTACACTAAAACAAACCTAACCTCTCTAGGACATTCAGAAGCCAAGTTATAAGCCCACAAAGGTGTAACTGGACTACTTCTTTAAATTGACACCAGATCCGGTGACCTTTGGGACATGGTTTGACCCCCTTAGGAAAGTGCTATCATCATGAAATGTTCAGATCACTTACAACTCAATAGATTCTACCTTCTTGTAACGTTTCAGCCTGATTGGACCTTGTTTTCACACAAATGGACCCAGAATGATGTGAAATAGTGCTTCGTGCAACATAATTCTGGGTGCCATTTACAAACCATAAGTGCTAATGACTCCATTCCTTTTTGTGGTTGTAGGGGCTGTTGATTGGAGTACAGTAAAATAAACTTGATCTCTCTAGGACATTCAGAAGCCAAGTTATAAGCCCACACATGTGTAACTGGACTACTTCTTTAAATTGACACCAGATCCGGTGAACTTTGGGACATGTTTTGACCCCCTTAGGAAAGTGCTATCATCATGAAACGTTCAGATCACTTACAACTCAATAGATTCTACCTTCCTGTAACGTTTCAGCCTGATTGGACCTTGTTTTCACACAAATGGACCCAGAATGATGTGAAATAGTGCTTCGTGCAACATAATTCTGGGTGCCATTTACAAACCATAAGTGATAATGACTCCATTCCTTTTTGTGGTTGTAGGGGCTGTTGATTGGAGTACACTAAAATAAACCTGATCTCTCTAGGACATTCAGAAGCCAAGTTATAAGCCCACAAATGTGTAACTGGACTACTTCTTTAAATTGACACCAGATCCGGTGACCTTTTGGACATGGTTTGACCCCCTTAGGAAAGTGCTATCATCATGAAACGTTCAGATCACTTACAACTCAATAGATTCTACCTTCCTGTAACGTTTCAGCCTGATTGGACCTTGTTTTCACACAAATGGACCCAGAATCATGTGAAATTGTGCTTCGTGCAACATAATTCTGCGTGCCATTTAAAAACCATAAGTGCTAATGACTCCATTCCTTTGTGTGGTTGTAGGGGCTGTTGATTGGAGTATACTAAAACAAACCTGATCTCTCTAGGACATTCAGAAGCCACGTTATAAGCCCACAAATGTGTAACTGGACTACTTCTTTAAATTGACACCAGATCCGGTGACCTTTGGGACATGGTTTGACCCCCTTAGGAAAGTGCTATCATCATGAAACGTTCAGATCACTTACAACTCAATAGATTCTAACTTCCTGTAACGTTTCAGCCTGATTGGACCTTGTTTTCACACAAATGAACCCAGAATGATGTGAAAGTGTGCTTCGTGCAACATAATTCTGGGTGCCATTTAAAAACCATAAGTGCTAATGACTCCATTCCTCTTTGGGGTAATGGGGGCTGTTAACTGGAGTACTCTAAAACAAACCTGACCTCTCTAGGATATTCAGAAGCCAAGTTATAAGCCCACAAATGTGTAACTGGACTACTTCTTTAAAGTGACACCAGGTCCGGTGACCTTTGGGACATGGTTTGACCCCCTATAGGAATGTGAGATCATCATGAAGCGTTCAGATCACTTACAACTCAATAGATTCTACCTTCTTGTAACGTTTCAGCCTGATTGGACCTTGTTTTCACACAAATGGACCCAGAATGAAGTGAAATTGTGCTTCGTGCAACATAATTCTGGGTGCCATTTACAAACCATAAGTGCTAATGACTCCATTCCTTTTTGTGGTTGTAGGGGCTGTTGATTGGAGTACACTAAAACAAACCTGATCTCTCTAGGACATTCAGAAGCCAAGTTATAAGCCCACAAATGTGTAACTGGACTACTTCTTTAAATTGACACCAGATCCGGTGACCTTTTGGTACATGGTTTGACCCCCTTAGGAAAGTGCTATCATCATGAAACGTTCAGATCACTTACAAATCAATAGATTCTACTTTCTTGTAACGTTTCAGCCTGATTGGACCTTGTTTTCACACAAATGGACCCAGAATGATGTGAAATTGTGCTTCATGCAACATAATTCTGGGTGCCATTTACAAACCATAAGTGCTAATGACTCCATTTCTTTTTGTGGTTGTAGGGGCTGTTGATTGGAGTACATTAAAACAAACCTGACCTCTCCAGGACATTCAGAAGCCAAGTTATAAGCCCACAAATGTGTAACTGGACTACTACTTTAAATTGACACCAGATCCGGTGACATTTGGGACATGGTTTGACCCCCTTAGGAAAGTGCTATCATCATGAAACGTTCAGATCACTTACAACTCAATAGATTCTACCTTTCTGTAACGTTTCAGCCTGATTGGACCTTGTTTTCACACAAATGAACCCAGAATGATGTGAAATTGTGCTTCGTGCAACATAATTCTGGGTGCCATTTACAAACCATAAGTGCTAATGACTCCATTCCGTTTTGTGGTTGTAGGGGCTGTTGATTGGAGTACACTAAAACAAACCTAACCTCTCTAGGACATTCAGAAGCCAAGTTATAAGCCCACAAAGATGTAACTGGACTACTTCTTTAAAGTGACACCAGGCCCGGTGACCTTTGGGACATGGTTTTACCCCCTATAGGAATGTGCGATCATCTTGAAACATTCAGATCACTTACAACTTAATAGATTCTACCTTCTTATAGCGTTTCAGCCTGATTGGACCTTGTTTTCACACAAATGGACCCAGAATGAAGTGAAATTGTGCTTCGTGCAACATAATTCTGGGTGCCATTTACAAAGCAAAAGTGCCAATGACTCCATTCCTTTTTGTGGTTGTAGGGGCTGTTGATTGGAGTACACTAAAACAAACCTGATCTCTCTAGGACATTCAGAAGCCAAGTTATAAGCCCACAAATGTGTAACTGGACTACTTCTTTAAATTGACACCAGATCCGGTGACCTTTGGGACATGGTTTGACCCCCTTAGGAAAGTGCTATCATCATGAAACGTTCAGATCACTTACAACTCAATAGATTCTACCTTCTTGTAACGTTTCAGCCTGATTGGACCTTGTTTTCACACAAATGGACCCAGAATGATGTGAAATTGTGCTTCGTGCAACATAATTCTGGGTGCCATTTACAAACCATAAGTGCTAATGACTCCATTCCTTTTTGTGGTTGTAGGGGCTGTTGATTGGAGTATACTAAAACAAACCTGATCTCTCTAGGACATTCAGAAGCCAAGTTATAAGCCCACAAATGTGTAACTGGACTACTTCTTTAGACACCAGATCCGGTGACCTTTGGGACATGGTTTGACCCCCTTAGGGAAGTGCTATCATCATGAAACCTTCAGATCACTTACATTTTAATAGATTCTACCTTCCTGTAATGTTTCAGCCTGACTGGACCTTGTTTTCACACAAATGGACCCAGAATTATGTGAAATTGTGCTTCGTGCAACATAATTCTGGGTGCCATTTACAAACCATAAGTGCTAATGACTCCATTCCGTTTTGTGGTTGTAGGGGCTGTTGATTGGAGTACACTAAAACAAACCTGATCTCTCTAGGACATTCAGAAGCCAAGTTATAAGCCCACAAATGTGTAACTGGACTACTTCTTTAAAGTGACACCAGATCCGGTGACCTTTGGGACATGGTTTGACCCCCTTAGGAAAGTGCTATCATCATGAAACGTTCAGATCACTTACAACTCAATACATTCTACCTTCCTGTAACGTTTCAGCCTGATTGGACCTTGTTTTCACACAAATGAACCCAGAATGATGTGAAATTGTGCTTCGTGCAACATAATTCTGGGTGCCATTTAAAAACCATAAGTGCTAATGACTCCATTCCTTTTTGTGGTTGTAGGGGCTGTTGATTGGAGTACACTAAAACAAACCTGATCGCTCTAGGACATTCAGAAGCCAAGTTATAAGCCCACAAATGTGTAACTGGACTACTTCTTTAAATTGACACCAGATCCGGTGACCTTTGGGACATGGTTTGACCCCCTTAGGAAAGTGCTATCATCATGAAACGTTCAGATCACTTACAACTCAATAGATTCTACCTTCTTGTAAAGTTTCAGCCTGATTGGACCTTGTTTTCACACAAATGGACCCAGAATGATGTGAAATTGTGCTTCGTGCAACATAATTCTGGGTGCCATTTACAAACCATAAGTGCTAATGACTCCATTCCTTTTTGTGGTTGTAGGGGCTGTTGATTGGAGTACACTAAAACAAACCTGACCGCTCTAGGACATTCAGAAGCCAAGTTATAAGCCCACAAATGTGTAACTGGACTAATTCTTTAAAGTGACACCAGATCCGGTGACCTTTGCGACATGGTTTGACCCCCTTAGGAAAGTGCTATCATCATGAAATGTTCAGATCACTTACAACTCAATAGATTCTACCTTCCTGTAACGTTTCTGCCTGATTGGACCTTGTTTTCACACAAATGAACCCAGAATGATGTGAAATTGTGCTTCGTGCAACATAATTCTGTGTGCCATTTACAAACCATAAGTGCTAATGACTCCATTCCTTTTTGTGGTTGTAGGGGCTGTTGATTGGAGTACATTAAAACAAACCTGATCTCTCTAGGACATTCAGAAGCGAAGTTATAAGCCTACAAAGATGTAACTGGACTACTTCTTTAAAGTGACACCAGGCCCGGTGACCTTTGGGACATGGTTTTACCCCCTATAGGAATGTGCGATCATCTTGAAACGTTCAGATCACTTACAACTCAATAGATTCTACCTTCCTGTAACGTTTCAGCCTGATTGGACCTTGTTTTCACACAAATGGACCCAGAATGATGTGAAATTGTGCTTCGTATAACATAATTCTGGGTGCCATTTAAGAACCATAAGTGCTAATGACTCCATTCCTTTTTGTGGTTGTGGGGGCTGTTGATTGGAGTACACTAAAACAACCCTGATCTCTCTAGGACATTCAGAAGCCAAGTTATAAGCCCACAAAAGTGTAACTGGACTACTTCTTTAAAGTGACACCAGGCCCGGTGACCTTTGGGACATGGTTTGACCCCCTATAGGAAAGTGCTATCATCATGAAACGTTCAGATCACTTACAACTCAATAGATTCTACCTTCCTGTAACGTTTCTGCCTGATTGGACCTTGTTTTCACACAAATGAACCCAGAATGATGTGAAATTTTGCTTCGTGCAACATAATTCTGGGTGCCATTTACAAACCATAAGTGCTAATGACTCCATTCCTTTTTGTGGTTGTAGGGGCTGTTGATTGGAGTACATTAAAACAAACCTGACCTCTCCAGGACATTCAGAAGCCAAGTTATAAGCCCACAAATGTGTAACTGGACTACTACTTTAAATTGACACCAGATCCGGTGACATTTGGGACATGGTTTGACCCCCTTAGGAAAGTGCTATCATCATGAAACGTTCAGATCACTTACAACTCAATAGATTCTACCTTTCTGTAACGTTTCAGCCTGATTGGACCTTGTTTTCACACAAATGAACTCAGAATGATGTGAAATTGTGCTTCGTGCAACATAATTCTGGGTGCCATTTAAAAACCATAAGTGCTAATGACTCCATTCCTTGTTGTGGTTGTAGGGGCTGTTGATTGGAGTATACTAAAACAAACCTGATCTCTCTAGGACATTCAGAAGCCAAGTTATAAGCCCACAAATGTGTAACTGGACTACTTCTTTAGACACCAGATCCGGTGACCTTTGGGACATGGTTTGACCCCCTTAGGGAAGTGCTATCATCATGAAACCTTCAGATCACTTACATTTTAATAGATTCTACCTTCCTGTAATGTTTCAGCCTGACTGGACCTTGTTTTCACACAAATGGACCCAGAATGATGTGAAATTGTGCTTCGTGCAACATAATTCTGGGTGCCATTTAAAAACCATAAGTGCTAATGACTCCATTCCTTTTTGTGGTTGTAGGGGCTGTTGATTGGAGTACACTAAAACAAACCTGATCGCTCTAGGACATTCAGAAGCCAAGTTATAAGCCCACAAATGTGTAACTGGACTACTTCTTTAAATTGACACCAGATCCGGTGACCTTTGGGACATGGTTTGACCCCCTTAGGAAAGTGCTATCATCATGAAACGTTCAGATCACTTACAACGCAATAGATTCTACCTTCCTGTAACGTTTCAGCCTGATTGGACCTTGTTTTCACACAAATGAACCCAGAATGATGTGAAATTGTGCTTCGTGCAACATAATTCTGGGTGCCATTTAAAAACCATAAGTCTAATGACTCCATTCCTTTTTGTGGTTGTAGGGGCTGTTGATTGGAGTATACTAAAACAAACCTGATCTCTCTAGGACATTCAGAAGCCAAGTTATAAGCCCACAAATTTGTAACTGGACTACTTCTTTAGACACCAGATCCGGTGACCTTTGGGACATGGTTTGACCCCCTTAGGAAAGTGCTATCATCATGAAACGTTCAGATCACTTACAACAATAGATTCTACCTTCCTGTAACGTTTCAGCCTGATTGGACCTTGTTTTCACACAAATGAACCCAGAATGATGTGAAATTGTGCTTTGTGCAACATAATTCTGGGTGCCATTTAAAAACCATAAGTGCTAATGTCTCCATTCCTTTTTGTGGTTCTAGGGGCTGTTGATTGGAGTACACTAAAACAAACCTGATCTCTCTAGGACATTCAGAAGCCAAGTTATAAGCCCACACACAAAGATGTAACTGGACTACTTCTTTAAAGTGACACTTGGCCCGGTGACCTTTGGGACATGGTTTGACCCCCTATAGGAATGTGCGATCATCTTGAAACGTTCAGATCACTTACAACTCAATAGATTCTACCTTCTTGTAGCGTTTCAGCCGGATTGGACCTTGTTTTCACACAAATTGACCCAGAATCATGTGAAATTGTGCTTAGTGCAGCATAATTCTGGGTGCCATTTAAGAACCATAAGTGCTAATGACTCCATTCCTTTTTGTGGTTGTAGGGGCTGTTGATTGGAGTACACTAAAATAAACCTGATCTCTCTAGGACATTCAGAAGCCAAGTTATAAGCCCACAAATGTGTACCTGGACTACTTCTTTAAATTGACACCAGATCCGGTGACCTTTGGGACATGGTTTGACCCCCTTAGGAAAGCGCTATCATCATGAAACGTTCAGATCACTTACAACTCAATAGATTCTAGCTTCCAGTAACGTTTCAGCCTGACTGGACCTTGTTTTCACACAAATGAACCCAGAATGATGTGAAATTGTGCTTCGTGCAAAATAATTCTGGGTGCCATTTACAAACCATAAGTGCTAATGACTCCATTCCTTTTTGTGGTTGTAGGGGCTGTTGATTGGAGTACACTAAAACAAACCTAACCTCTCTAGGACATTCAGAAGCCAAGTTATAAGCCCACAAATGTGTAACTGGACTACTTCTTTAAATTGACACCAGATCCGGTGACCTTTGGGACATGGTTTGACCCCCTTAGGAAAGTGCTACCATCATGAAACGTTCGGATCACTTACAACTCAATAGATTCTACCTTCTTGTAACGTTTCAGCCTGATTGGACCTTGTTTTCACACAAATGGACCCAGAATGATGTGAAATTGTGCTTCGTGCAACATAATTCTGTGTGCCATTTACAAACCATAAGTGCTAATGACTCCATTCCTTTTTGTGGTTGTAGGGGCTGTTGATTGGAGTACATTAAAACAAACCTGATCTCTCTAGGACATTCAGAAGCCAAGTTATAAGCCTACAAAGATGTAACTGGACTACTTCTTTAAAGTGACACCAGGCCCGGTGACCTTTGGGACATGGTTTTACCCCCTATAGGAATGTGTGATCATCTTGAAACGTTCAGATCAATTACAACTTAATAGATTCTACCTTCCTGTAACGTTTCAGCCTGATTGGACCTTGTTTTCACACAAATGGACCCAGAATGATGTGAAATTGTGCTTCGTGCAACATAATTCTGGGTGCCATTTAAGAACCATAAGTGCTAATGACTCCATTCCTTTTTGTGGTTGTGGGGGCTGTTGATTGGAGTACACTAAAACAACCCTGATCTCTCTAGGACATTCAGAAGCCAAGTTATAAGCCCACAAAGGTGTAACTGGACTACTTCTTTAAAGTGACACCAGGCCCGGTGACCTTTGGGACATGGTTTGACCCCCTATAGGAAAGTGCTATCATCATGAAACGTTCAGATCACTTACAACTCAATAGATTCTACCTTCCTGTAACGTTTCTGCCTGATTGGACCTTGTTTTCACACAAATGAACCCAGAATGATGTGAAATTTTGCTTCGTGCAACATAATTCTGGGTGCCATTTACAAACCATAAGTGCTAATGACTCCATTCCTTTTTGTGGTTGTAGGGGCTGTTGATTGGAGTACATTAAAACAAACCTGACCTCTCCAGGACATTCAGAAGCCAAGTTATAAGCCCACAAATGTGTAACTGGACTACTACTTTAAATTGACACCAGATCCCGTGACATTTGGGACATGGTTTGACCCCCTTAGGAAGGTGCTATCATCATGAAACGTTCAGATCACTTACAACTCAATAGATTCTACCTTTCTGTAACGTTTCAGCCTGATTGGACCTTGTTTTCACACAAATGAACCCAGAATGATGTGAAATTGTGCTTCGTGCAACATAATTCTGGGTGCCATTTAAAAACCATAAGTGCTAATGACTCCATTCCTTTTTGTGGTTGTAGGGGCTGTTGATTGGAGTATACTAAAACAAACCTGATCTCTCTAGGACATTCAGAAGCCAAGTTATAAGCCCACAAATGTGTAACTGGACTACTTCTTTAGACACCAGATCCGGTGACCTTTGGGACATGGTTTGACCCCCTTAGGGAAGTGCTATCATCATGAAACCTTCAGATCACTTACATTTTAATAGATTCTACCTTCCTGTAATGTTTCAGCCTGATTGGACCTTGTTTTCACACAAATGGACCCAGAATGATGTGAAATTGTGTTTCGTGCAACATAATTCTGGGTGCCATTTACAAACCATAAGTGCTAATGACTCCATTCCTTTTTGTGGTTGTAGGGGCTGTTGATTGGAGTACACTAAAACAAACCTGATTTCTCTAGGACATTCAGAAGCCAAGTTAGAAGCCCACAAATGTGTAACTGGACTACTTCTTTAAATTGACACCAGATCCGGTGACCTTTGGGACATGGTTTGACCCCCTTAGGAAAGTGCTATCATCATGAAACGTTCAGATCACTTACAACTCAATAGATTCTACCTTCCTGTAACGTTTCAGCCTGATTGGACCTTGTTTTCACACAAATGAACCCAGAATGATGTGAAATTGTGCTTCGTGCAACATAATTCTAGGTGCCATTTAAAAACCATAAGTGCTAATGACTCCATTCCTTTTTGTGGTTGTAGGGGCTGTTGACTGGAGTACACTAAAACAAACCTGATCGCTCTAGGACATTCAGAAGCCAAGTTATAAGCCCACAAATGTGTAACTGGACTACTTCTTTAAATTGACACCAGATCCGGTGACCTTTGGGACATGGTTTGACCCCCTTAGGAAAGTGCTATCATCATGAAACGTTCAGATCACTTACAACGCAATAGATTCTACCTTCCTGTAACGTTTCAGCCTGATTGGACCTTGTTTTCACACAAATGAACCCAGAATGATGTGAAATTGTGCTTCGTGCAACATAATTCTGGGTGCCATTTAAAAACCATAAGTCTAATGACTCCATTCCTTTTTGTGGTTGTAGGGGCTGTTGATTGGAGTATACTAAAACAAACCTGATCTCTCTAGGACATTCAGAAGCCAAGTTATAAGCCCACAAATTTGTAACTGGACTACTTCTTTAGACACCAGATCCGGTGACCTTTGGGACATGGTTTGACCCCCTTAGGAAAGTGCTATCATCATGAAACGTTCAGATCACTTACAACAATAGATTCTACCTTCCTGTAATGTTTCAGCCTGATTGGACCTTATTTTCACACAAATGAACCCAGAATGATGTGAAATTGTGCTTCGTGCAACATAATTCTGGGTGCCATTTAAAAACCATAAGTTCTAATGTCTCCATTCCTTTTTGTGGCTCTAGGGGCTGTTGATTGGAGTACACTAAAACAAACCTGATCTCTCTAGGACATTCAGAAGCCAAGTTATAAGCCCACACACAAAGATGTAACTGGACTACTTCTTTAAAGTGACACTTGGCCCGGTGACCTTTGGGACATGGTTTGACCCCCTATAGGAATGTGCGATCATCTTGAAACGTTCAGATCACTTACAACTCAATAGATTCTACCTTCTTGTAGCGTTTCAGCCGGATTGGACCTTGTTTTCACACAAATTGACCCAGAATCATGTGAAATTGTGCTTAGTGCAGCATAATTCTGGGTGCCATTTAAGAACCATAAGTGCTAATGACTCCATTCCTTTTTGTGGTTGTAGGGGCTGTTGATTGGAGTACACTAAAATAAACCTGATCTCTCTAGGACATTCAGAAGCCAAGTTATAAGCCCACAAATGTGTAACTGGACTACTTCTTTAAATTGACACCAGATCCGGTGACCTTTGGGACATGGTTTGACCCCCTTAGGAAAGCGCTATCATCATGAAACGTTCAGATCACTTACAACTCAATAGATTCTAGCATCCAGTAACGTTTCAGCCTGATTGGACCTTGTTTTCACACAAATGAACCCAGAATGATGTGAAATTGTGCTTCGTGCAACATAATTCTGGGTGCCATTTACAAACCATAAGTGCTAATGACTCCATTCCTTTTTGTGGTTGTAGGGGCTGTTGATTGGAGTACACTAAAACAAACCTAACCTCTCTAGGACATTCAGAAGCCAAGTTATAAGCCCACAAAGGTGTAACTGGACTACTTCTTTAAAGTGACACTTGGCCCGGTGACCTTTGGGACATGGTTTGACCCCCTATAGGAATGTGTGATCATCTTGAAACGTTCAGATCACTTACAACTCAATAGATTCTACCTTCTTGTAGCGTTTCAGCCGGATTGGACCTTGTTTTCACACAAATTGACCCAGAATGATGTGAAATTGTGCTTCGTGCAACATAATTCTGGGTGCCACTTACAAACCATAAGTGCTAATGACTCCATTCATTTTTGTGGTTGTAGGGGCTGTTGATTGGAGTACATTAAAACAAACCTGATCTCTCTAGGACATTCAGAAGCCAAGTTATAAGCCCACAAATGTGTAACTGGACTACTTCTTTAAATTGACACCAGATCCAGTGACCTTTGGGAGATGGTTTGACCCCCTTAGGAAAGTGCTATCATCATGAAACGTTCAGATCACTTACAACTCAATAGATTCTACCTTCCTGTAACGTTTCAGCCTGATTGGACCTTGTTTTCACACAAATGGACCCAGAATGATGTGAAATTGTGCTTTGTGCAACATAATTCTGGGTGCCATTTAAAAACCATAAGTGCTAATGACTCCATTCCTTTTTGTGGTTGTAGGGGCTGTTGATTGGAGTACACTAAAATAAACCTGATCTCTCTAGGACATTCAGAAGCCAAGTTATAAGCCCACAAATGTGTAACTGGACTACTTCTTTAAATTGACACCAGATCCGGTGACCTTTGGGACATGGTTTGACCCCCTTAGGAAAGTGCTATCATCATGAAACTTTCATATCACTTACAACTCAATAGATTCTACTTTCCTGTAACGTTTCAGCCTGATTGGACCTTGTTTTCACACAAATGAACCCAGAATGATGTGAAATTGTGCTTCGTGCAACATAATTCTGGGTGCCATTTACAAACCATAAGTGCTAATGACTCCATTCCTTTTTGTGGTTGTAGGGGCTGTTGATTGGAGTACACTAAAACAAACCTGATCTCTCTAGGACATTCAGAAGCCAAGTTATAAGCCCACAAAGGTGTAACTGGACAACTTCTTTAAAGTGACACCAGGCCCGGTGACCTTTGGGACATGGTTTTATCCCCTATAAGAATGTGCGATCATCTTGAAACCTTCAGATCACTTACAACTCAATAGATTCTACCTTCTTGTAGCGTTTCAGCCTGATTGGACCTTGTTTTCACACAAATGAACCAAGAATGATGTGAAATTGTGCTTCGTGCAACATAATTCTGGGTGCCCTTTACAAACCATAAGTGCTAATGACTCCATTCCTTTTTGTGGTTGTAGGGGCTGTTGATTGGAGTACATTAAAACAAACCTGATCTCTCTAGGACATTCAGAAGTCAAGTTATAAGCCCACAAATGTGTAACTGGACTACTTCTTTAAATTGACACCAGATCCGGTGACCTTTGGGACATGGTTTGACCCTCTTAGGAAAGCGCTATCATCATGAAACGTTCAGATCACTTACAACGCAATAGATTCTACCTTCCTGTAACGTTTCAGCCTGATTGGACCTTGTTTTCACACAAATGAACCCAGAATGATGTGAAATTGTGCTTCGTGCAACATAATTCTGGGTGCCATTTAAAAACCATAAGTCTAATGACTCCATTCCTTTTTGTGGTTGTAGGGGCTGTTGATTGGAGTATACTAAAACAAACCTGATCTCTCTAGGACATTCAGAAGCCAAGTTATAAGCCCACAAATTTGTAACTGGACTACTTCTTTAGACACCAGATCCGGTGACCTTTGGGACATGGTTTGACCCCCTTAGGAAAGTGCTATTATCATGAAACGTTCAGATCACTTACAACAATAGATTCTACCTTCCTGTAATGTTTCAGCCTGATTGGACCTTATTTTCACACAAATGAACCCAGAATGATGTGAAATTGTGCTTCGTGCAACATAATTCTGGGTGCCATTTACAAACCATAAGTGCTAATGACTCCATTCCTTTTTGTGGTTGTAGGGGCTGTTGATTGGAGTACACTAAAACAAACCTAACCTCTCTAGGACATTCAGAAGACAAGTTATAAGCCCACAAAGGTGTAACTGGACTACTTCTTTAAAGTGACACTTGGCCCGGTGACCTTTGGGACATGGTTTGACCCCCTATAGGAATGTGTGATCATCTTGAAACGTTCAGATCACTTACAACTCAATAGATTCTACCTTCTTGTAGCGTTTCAGCCGGATTGGACCTTGTTTTCACACAAAGTGACCCAGAATGATGTGAAATTGTGCTTCGTGCAACATAATTCTGGGTGTCATTTACAAACCTTAAGTGCTAATGACTCCATTCCTTTTTGTGGTTGTAGGGGCTGTTGATTGGAGTACACTAAAACAAACCTGATCTCTCTAGGACATTCAGAAGCCAAGTTATAAGCCCACAAATGTGTAACTGGACTACTTCTTTAAATTGACACCAGATCCGGTGACCTTTGGGACATGGTTTGACCCCCTTAGGAAAGTGCTATCATCATGAAACTCTCATATCACTTACAACTCAATAGATTCTACTTTCCTGTAACGTTTCAGCCTGATTGGACCTTGTTTTCACACAAATGAACCCAGAATGATGTGAAATTGTGCTTCGTGCAACATAATTCTGGGTGCCATTTACAAACCATAAGTGCTAATGACTCCATTGCTTTTTGTGGTTGTAGGGGCTGTTGATTGGAGTACACTAAAACAAACCTGATCTCTCTAGGACATTCAGAAGCCAAGTTATAAGCCCACAAAGGTGTAACTGGACAACTTCTTTAAAGTGACACCAGGCCCGGTGACCTTTGGGACATGGTTTTACCCCCTATAAGAATGTGTGATCATCTTGAAACCTTCAGATCACTTACAACTCAATAGATTCTACCTTCTTGTAGCGTTTCAGCCTGATTGGACCTTGTTTTCACACAAATGGACCCAGAATTATGTGAAATTGTGCTTCGTGCAACATAATTCTGGGTGCCATTTACAAACCATAAGTGCTAATGACTCCATTCCTTTTTGTGGTTGTAGGGGCTGTTGATTGGAGTACATTAAAACAAACCTGATCTCTCTAGGACATTCAGAAGTCAAGTTATAAGCCCACAAATGTGTAACTGGACTACTACTTTAAATTGACACCAGATCCGGTGACCTTTGGGACAGGGTTTGCCCCCCTTAGGAAAGTGCTATCATCATGAAACATTCAGATCACTTACAACTCAATAGATTCTACCTTCCTGTAACGTTTCAGCCTGATTGGACCTTGTTTTCACACAAATGAACCCAGAATGATGTGAAATTGTGCTTCGTGCAACATAATTCTGGGTGCCATTTACAAACCATAAGTGCTAATGACTCCATTCCTTTTTGTGGTTGTAGGGGCTGTTGATTGGAGAACACTAAAACAAACCTAACCTCTCTAGGACATTCAGAAGCCAAGTTATAAGCCCACAAAGGTGTAACTGGACTACTTCTTTAAAGTGACACCAGGCCCGGTGACCTTTGGGACATGGTTTTACCCCCTATAGGAATGAGCGATCATCTTGAAACGTTCAGATCACTGACAACTCAATAGATTCTACCTTCTTGTAGCGTTTCAGCCTGATTGGACCTTGTTTTCACACAAATGGACCCAGAATGATGTGAAATTGTTCTTCCTGCAACATAATTCTGGGTGTCATTTACAAACCTTAAGTGCTAATGACTCCATTCCTTTTTGTGGTTGTAGGGGCTGTTGATTGGAGTACACTAAAACAAACCTGATCTCTCTAGGACATTCAGAAGCCAAGTTATAAGCCCACAAATGTGTAACTGGACTACTTCTTTAAATTGACACCAGATCCGGTGACCTTTGGGACATGGTTTGACCCCCTTAGGAAAGTGCTCTCATCATGAAACGTTCAGATCACTTACAACTCAATAGATTCTACCTTCCTGTAACGTTTCAGCCTGATTGGACCTTGTTTCCACACAAATGAACCCAGAATGATGTGAAATTGTGCTTCGTGCAACATAATTCTGGGTGCCATTTACAAACCATAAGTGCTAATGACTCCATTCCTCTTTGGGGTAATGGGGGCTGTTAACTGGAGTACTCTAAAACAAACCTGATCTCTCTAGGACATTCAGAAGCCAAGTTATAAGCCCACACACAAAGATGTAACTGGACTACTTCTTTAAAGTGACACTTGGCCCGGTGACCTTTGGGACATGGTTTGACCCCCTATAGGAATGTGCGATCATCTTGAAACGTTCAGATCACTTACAACTCAATAGATTCTACCTTCTTGTAGCGTTTCAGCCGGATTGGACCTTGTTTTCACACAAATTGACCCAGAATCATGTGAAATTGTGCTTAGTGCAGCATAATTCTGGGTGCCATTTAAGAACCATAAGTGCTAATGACTCCATTCCTTTTTGTGGTTGTAGGGGCTGTTGATTGGAGTACACTAAAATAAACCTGATCTCTCTAGGACATTCAGAAGCCAAGTTATAAGCCCACAAATGTGTAACTGGACTACTTCTTTAAATTGACACCAGATCCGGTGACCTTTGGGACATGGTTTGACCCTCTTAGGAAAGCGCTATCATCATGAAACGTTCAGATCACTTACAACTCAATAGATTCTAGCTTCCAGTAACGTTTCAGCCTGACTGGACCTTGTTTTCACACAAATGAACCCAGAATGATGTGAAATTGTGCTTCGTGCAAAATAATTCTGGGTGCCATTTACAAACCATAAGTGCTAATGACTCCATTCCTTTTTGTGGTTGTAGGGGCTGTTGATTGGAGTACACTAAAACAAACCTAACCTCTCTAGGACATTCAGAAGCCAAGTTATAAGCCCACAAATGTGTAACTGGACTACTTCTTTAAATTGACACCAGATCCGGTGACCTTTGGGACATGGTTTGACCCCCTTAGGAAAGTGCTATCATCATGAAACGTTCGGATCACTTACAACTCAATAGATTCTACCTTCTTGTAACGTTTCAGCCTGATTGGACCTTGTTTTCACACAAATGGACCCAGAATGATGTGAAATTGTGCTTCGTGCAACATAATTCTGTGTGCCATTTACAAACCATAAGTGCTAATGACTCCATTCCTTTTTGTGGTTGTAGGGGCTGTTGATTGGAGTACACTAAAACAAACCTGATCTCTCTAGGACATTCAGAAGCCAAGTTATAAGCCTACAAAGATGTAACTGGACTACTTCTTTAAAGAGACACCAGGCCCGGTGACCTTTGGGACATGGTTTTACCCCCTATAGGAATGTGCGATCATCTTGAAACGTTCAGATCACTTACAACTTAATAGATTCTACCTTCCTGTAACGTTTCAGCCTGATTGGACCTTGTTTTCACACAAATGGACCCAGAATGATGTGAAATTGTGCTTCGTGCAACATAATTCTGGGTGCCATTTAAGAACCATAAGTGCTAATGACTCCATTCCTTTTTGTGGTTGTGGGGGCTGTTGATTGGAGTACACTAAAACAACCCTGATCTCTCTAGGACATTCAGAAGCCAAGTTATAAGCCCACAAAGGTGTAACTGGACTACTTCTTTAAAGTGACACCAGGCCCGGTGACCTTTGGGACATGGTTTGACCCCCTATAGGAAAGTGCTTTCATCATGAAACGTTCAGATCACTTACAACTCAATAGATTCTACCTTCCTGTAACGTTTCTGCCTGATTGGACCTTGTTTTCACACAAATGAACCCGGAATGATGTGAAATTTTGCTTCGTGCAACATAATTCTGGGTGCCATTTACAAACCATAAGTGCTAATGACTCCATTCCTTTTTGTGGTTGTAGGGGCTGTTGATTGGAGTACATTAAAACAAACCTGACCTCTCCAGGACATTCAGAAGCCAAGTTATAAGCCCACAAATGTGTAACTGGACTACTACTTTAAATTGACACCAGATCCCGTGACATTTGGGACATGGTTTGACCCCCTTAGGAAAGTGTTATCATCATGAAACGTTCAGATCACTTACAACTCAATAGATTCTACCTTTCTGTAACGTTTCAGCCTGATTGGACCTTGTTTTCACACAAATGAAGCCAGAATGATGTGAAATTGTGCTTCCTGCAACATAATTCTGGGTGCCATTTAAAAACCATAAGTGCTAATGACTCCATTCCTTTTTGTGATTGTAGGGGCTGTTGATTGGAGTATACTAAAACAAACCTGATCTCTCTAGGACATTCAGAAGCCAAGTGATAAGCCCACAAATGTGTAACTGGACTACTTCTTTAGACACCAGATCCGGTGACCTTTGGGACATGGTTTGACCCCCTTAGGGAAGTGCTATCATCATGAAACCTTCAGATCACTTACATTTTAATAGATTCTACCTTCCTGTAATGTTTCAGCCTGATTGGACCTTGTTTTCACACAAATGGACCCAGAATGATGTGATATTGTGCTTCGTGCAACATAATTCTGGGTGCCATTTACAAACCATAAGTGCTAATGACTCCATTCCTTTTTGTGGTTGTAGGGGCTGTTGATTGGAGTACACTAAAACAAACCTGATCTCTCTAGGACATTCAGAAGCCAAGTTATAAGCCCACAAATGTGTAACTGGACTACTTCTTTAAATTGACACCAGATCCGGTGACCTTTGGGACATGGTTTGACCCCCTTAGGAAAGTGCTATCATCATGAAACGTTCAGATCACTTACAACTCAATAGATTCTACCTTTCTGTAACGTTTCAGCCTGATTGGACCTTGTTTTCACACAAATGAACCCAGAATGATGTGAAATTGTGCTTCGTGCAACATAATTCTGGGTGCCATTTAAAAACCATAAGTGCTAATGACTCCATTCCTTTTTGTGGTTGTAGGGGCTGTTGATTGGAGTACACTAAAACAAACCTGATCGCTCTAGGACATTCAGAAGCCAAGTTATAAGCCCACAAATGTGTAACTGGACTACTTCTTTAAATTGACACCAGATCCGGTGACCTTTGGGACATGGTTTGACCCCCTTAGGAAAGTGCTATCATCATGAAACGTTCAGATCACTTACAACGCAATAGATTCTACCTTCCTGTAACGTTTCAGCCTGATTGGACCTTGTTTTCACACAAATGAACCCAGAATGATGTGAAATTGTGCTTCGTGCAACATAATTCTGGGTGCCATTTAAAAACCATAAGTGCTAATGACTCCATTCCTTTTTGTGGTTGTAGGGGCTGTTGATTGGAGTATACTAAAACAAACCTGATCTCTCTAGGACATTCAGAAGCCAAGTTATAAGCCCACAAATTTGTAACTGGACTACTTCTTTAGACACCAGATCCGGTGACCTTTGGGACATGGTTTGACCCCCTTAGGAAAGTGCTATCATCATGAAACGTTCAGATGACTTACAACAATAGATTCTACCTTCCTGTAACGTTTCAGCCTGATTGGACCTTGTTTTCACACAAATGAACCCAGAATGATGTGAAATTGTGCTTCGTGCAACATAATTCTGGGTGCCATTTAAAAACCATAAGTGCTAATGTCTCCATTCCTTTTTGTGGTTCTAGGGGCTGTTGATTGGAGTACACTAAAACAAACCTGATCTCTCTAGGACATTCAGAAGCCAAGTTATAAGCCCACACACAAAGATGTAACTGGACTACTTCTTTAAAGTGACACCTAGCCCGGTGACCTTTGGGACATGGTTTGACCCCCTATAGGAATGTGCGATCATCTTGAAACGTTCAGATCACTTACAACTCAATAGATTCTACCTTCTTGTAGCGTTTCAGCCGGATTGGACCTTGCTTTCACACAAATTGACCCAGAATCATGTGAAATTGTGCTTAGTGCAGCATAATTCTGGGTGCCATTTAAGAACCATAAGTGCTAATGACTCCATTCCTTTTTGTGGTTGTAGGGGCTGTTGATTGGAGTACACTAAAATAAACCTGATCTCTCTAGGACATTCAGAAGCCAAGTTATAAGCCCACAAATGTGTAACTGGACTACTTCTTTAAATTGACACCAGATCCGGTGACCTTTGGGACATGGTTTGACCCCCTTAGGAAAGCGCTATCATCATGAAACGTTCAGATCACTTACAACTCAATAGATTCTATTATCCAGTAACGTTTCAGCCTGATTGGACCTTGTTTTCACACAAATGAACCCAGAATGATGTGAAATTGTGCTTCGTGCAACATAATTCTGGGTGCCATTTACAAACCATAAGTGCTAATGACTCCATTCCTTATTGTGGTTGTAGGGGCTGTTGATTGGAGTACACTAAAACAAACCTAACCTCTCTAGGACATTCAGAAGCCAAGTTATAAGCCCACAAAGGTGTAACTGGACTACTTCTTTAAAGTGACACTTGGCCCGGTGACCTTTGGGACATGGTTTGACCCCCTATAGGAATGTGTGATCATCTTGAAACGTTCAGATCACTTACAACTCAATAGATTCTACCTTCTTGTAGCGTTTCAGCCGGATTGGACCTTGTTTTCACACAAATTGACCCAGAATGATGTGAAATTGTGCTTCGTGCAACATAATTCTGGGTGCCACTTACAAACCATAAGTGCTAATGACTCCATTCCTTATTGTGGTTGTAGGGGCTGTTGATTGGAGTACACTAAAACAAACCTAACCTCTCTAGGACATTCAGAAGCCAAGTTATAAGCCCACAAAGGTGTAACTGGACTACTTCTTTAAAGTGACACTTGGCCCGGTGACCTTTGGGACATGGTTTGACCCCCTATAGGAATGTGTGATCATCTTGAAACGTTCAG
Source organism: Nothobranchius furzeri (assembly GCF_043380555.1). Taxonomy (NCBI): domain Eukaryota; kingdom Metazoa; phylum Chordata; class Actinopteri; order Cyprinodontiformes; family Nothobranchiidae; genus Nothobranchius; species Nothobranchius furzeri. Next base: position 1,834,937 of record NC_091753.1, read on the forward strand.
ATCACTTACAACTCAATAGATTCTACCTTCTTGTAGCGTTTCAGCCGGATTGGACCTTGTTTTCACACAAATTGACCCAGAATGATGTGAAATTGTGCTTCGTGCAACATAATTCTGGGTGCCACTTACAAACCATAAGTGCTAATGACTCCATTCATTTTTGTGGTTGTAGGGGCTGTTGATTGGAGTACATTAAAAACAACCTGATCTCTCTAGGACATTCAGAAGCCAAGTTATAAGCCCACAAATGTGTAACTGGACTACTTCTTTAAATTGACACCAGATCCAGTGACCTTTGGGAGATGGTTTGACCCCCTTAGGAAAGTGCTATCATCATGAAACGTTCAGATCACTTACAACTCAATAGATTCTACCTTCCTGTAACGTTTCAGCCTGATTGGACCTTGTTTTCACACAAATGGACCCAGAATGATGTGAAATTGTGCTTTGTGCAACATAATTCTGGGTGCCATTTAAAAACCATAAGTGCTAATGACTCCATTCCTTTTTGTGTTTGTAGGGGCTGTTGATTGGAGTACACTAAAATAAACCTGATCTCTCTAGGACATTCAGAAGCCAAGTTATAAGCCCACAAATGTGTAACTGGACTACTTCTTTAAATTGACACCAGATCCGGTGACCTTTCGGACATGGTTTGACCCCCTTAGGAAAGTGCTATCATCATGAAACTTTCATATCACTTACAACTCAATAGATTCTACTTTCCTGTAACGTTTCAGCCTGATTGGACCTTGTTTTCACACAAAAAACCCAGAATGATGTGAAATTGTGCTTCGTGCAACATAATTCTGGGTGCCATTTACAAACCATAAGTGCTAATGACTCCATTCCTTTTTGTGGTTGTAGGGGCTGTTGATTGGAGTACACTAAAACAAACCTGATCTCTCTAGGACATTCAGAAGCCAAGTTATAAGCCCACAAAGGTGTAACTGGACAACTTCTTTAAAGTGACACCAGGCCCGGTGACCTTTGGGACATGGTTTTACCCCCTATAGGAATGAGCGATCATCTTGAAACGTTCAGATCACTTACAACTCAATAGATTCTACCTTCTTGTAGCGTTTCAGCCTGATTGGACCTTGTTTTCACACAAATGGACCCAGAATGATGTGAAATTGTTCTTCCTGCAACATAATTCTGGGTGTCATTTACAAACCTTAAGTGCTAATGACTCCATTCCTTTTTGTGGTTGTAGGGGCTGTTGATTGGAGTACACTAAAACAAACCTGATCTCTCTAGGACATTCAGAAGCCAAGTTATAAGCCCACAAAGGTGTAACTGGACTACTTCTTTAAATTGACACCAGATCCGGTGACCTTTGGGACATGGTTTGACCCCCTTAGGAAAGTGCTCTCATCATGAAACGTTCAGATCACTTACAACTCAATAGATTCTACCTTCCTGTAACGTTTCACCCTTATTGGACCTTGTTTCCACACAAATGAACCCAGAATGATGTGAAATTGTGCTTCGTGCAACATAATTCTGGGTGCCATTTACAAACCATAAGTGCTAATGACTCCATTCCTTTTTGTGGTTTTAGGGGCTGTTGATTGGAGTACACTAAAACAAACTAACCTCTCTAGGACATTCAGAAGCCAAGTTATAAGCCCAAAAGGTGTAACTGGACTACTACTTTAAAGTGACACCAGGCCCGGTGACCTTTGGGACATGGTTTTACCCCCTATAGGAATGTGCGATCATCTTGAAATGTTCAGATCACTTACAACTCAATAGATTCTACCTTCTTGTAGCGTTTCAGCCTGATTGGACCTTGTTTTCACACAAATGGACCCAGAATGATGTGAAATTGTGCTTCGTGCAACATAATTCTGGGTGCCATTTACAAACCATAAGTGCTAATGACTCCATTCCTTTTTGTGGTTGTAGGGGCTGTTGATTGGAGTACACTAAAGCAAACCTGATCTCTCTAGGACATTCAGAAGCCAAGTTATAAGCCCACAAATGTGTAACTGGACTACTTCTTTAAATTGACACCAGATCCGGTGACTTTTGGGACATGGTTTGACCCCCTTAGGAAAGTGCTATCATCATGAAACGTTCAGATCACTTGCAACTCAATAGATTCTACCTTCCTGTAACGTTTCAGCCTGATTGGACCTTGTTTTCACACAAATGAACCCAGAATGATGTGAAATTGTGCTTCGTGCAACATAATTCTGGGTGCCATTTACAAACCATAAGTGCTAATATCTCCATTCCTTTTTGTGGTTGTAGGGGCTGTTGATTGGAGTACATTAAAACAAACCTGATCTCTCTAGGTCATTCAGAAGCCAAGTTATAAGCCCACAAATGTGTAACTGGACTGCTTCTTTAAATTGACACCAGATCCGGTGACCTTTGGGACATGATTTGACCCCCTTAGGAAAGTGCTATCATCATGAAACGTTCAGATAACTTACAACTCAATAGATTCTACCTTCCTGTAACGTTTCAGCCTGATTGGACCTTGTTTTCACACAAATGGACCCAGAATGATGTTAAATTGTGCTTCGTGCAACATAATTCTGGGTGCCATTTACAAACCTTAAGTGATAATGACTCCATTCCTTTTTGTGGTTGTAGGGGCTGTTGATTGGAATACACTAAAACAAACCTGATCTCTCTAGGACATTCAGAAGCCAAGTTATAAGCCCACAAATGTGTAACTGGACTACTTCTTTAAATTGACACCAGATCCGGTGACCTTTGGGACATGGTTTGACCCCCTTAGGAAAGTGCTATCATCATGAAACATTCATATCACTTACAACTCAATAGATTCTACTTTCCTGTAACGTTTCAGCCTGATTGGACCTTGTTTTCACACAAATGAACCCAGAATGATGTGAAATTGTGCTTCGTGCAACATAATTCTGGGTGCCATTTACAAACCATAAGTGCTAATGACTCCATTCCTTTTTGTGGTTGTAGGGGCTGTTGATTGGAGTACACTAAAACAAACCTGATCTCTCTAGGACATTCAGAAGCCAAGTTATAAGCCCACAAAGGTGTAACTGGACAACTTCTTTAAAGTGACACCAGGCCCGGTGACCTTTGGGACATGGTTTTACCCCCTATAAGAATGTGCGATCATCTTGAAACCTTCAGATCACTTACAGCTCAATAGATTCTACCTTCTTGTAGCGTTTCAGCCTGATTGGACCTTGTTTTCACACAAATGGACCCAGAATGATGTGAAATTGTGCTTCGTGCAACATAATTCTGGGTGCCATTTACAAACCATAAGTGCTAATGACTCCATTCCTTTTTGTGGTTGTAGGGGCTGTTGATTGGAGTACATTAAAACAAACCTGATCTCTCTAGGACATTCAGAAGTCAAGTTATAAGCCCTCAAATGTGTAACTGGACTACTACTTTAAATTGACACCAGATCCGGTGACCTTTGGGACATGGTTTGACCCCCTTAGGAAAGTGCTGTCATCATGAAACGTTCAGATAACTTACAACTCAATAGATTCTACCTTCCTGTAACGTTTCAGCCTGATTGGACCTTGTTTCCACACAAATGAACCCAGAATGATGTGAAATTGTGCTTCGTGCAACATAATTCTGGGTGCCATTTACAAACCATAAGTGCTAATGACTCCATTCCTTTTTGTGGTTGTAGGGGCTTTGATTGGAGTACACTAAAACAAACCTAACCTCTCTAGGACATTCAGAAGCCAAGTTATAAGCCCACAAAGGTGTAACTGGACTACTTCTTTAAAGTGACACCAGGCCCGGTGACCTTTGGGAAATGGTTTTACCCCCTATAGGAATGTGCGATCATCTTGAAACGTTCAGATCACTTACAACTCAATAGATTCTATCTTCTTGTAGCGTTTCAGCCTGATTGGACCTTGTTTTCACACAAATGGACCCAGAATGATGTGAAATTGTGCATCGTGCAACATAATTCTGGGTGCCATTTACAAACCATAAGTGCTAATGACTCCATTCCCTTTTGTGTTTGTAGGGGCTCTTGATTGGAGTACATTAAAACAAACCTGATCTCTCTAGGACATTCAGAAACCAAGTTATAAGCCCACAAATGTGTAACTGGACTACTTCTTTAAATTGACACCAGATCCGGTGACCTTTGGGACATGGTGTGACCCCCTTAGGAAAGTGCTATCATCATGAAACGTTCAGATCACTTACAACTCAATACATTCTACCTTCCTGTAACATTTCAGCCTGATTGGACCTTGTTTTCACACAAATGAACCCAGAATGATGTGAAATTGTGCTTCGTGCAACATAATTCTGGGTGCCATTTACATACCATAAGTGCTAATGACTCCATTCCTTTTTGTGGTTGTAGGGGCTGTTGATTGGAGTACATTAAAACAAACCTGATATCTCTAGGACATTCAGAAGCCAAGTTATAAGCCCACAAATGTGTAACTGGACTACTTCTTTAAATTGACACCAGATCCGGTGACCTTTGCGACATGGTTTGACCCCCTTAGGAAAGTGCTATCATCATGAAACGTTCAGATCACTTACAACTAAATAGATTCTACCTTCCTGTAACGTTTCAGCCTGATTGGACCTTGTTTTCACACAAATGAACCCAGAATGATGTGAAATTGTGCTTCGTGCAACAAACATCCGGATAACGTGCTCCGGAATTTCTCCGGACGAAGCCCCTAGTAACAGGTCCGGACTTGTTACGGACAGGGTGGCTGCTTTCAGACTCGTGAGATAAATTTCCGGACAAGGGGGAGGGGGGAGGAGGGGACCGGGCGACGCTGTGCGCACCTAGATAACGTATATGTCACGTGACCGGGAAGGTATACCACATGATGTCCCGAGTCCTGAGCACAAACACACAGAGGAAAGAAGGCGAACATCTGAACAGCATCTCCAACATGTCGACCAAGTGGACAGATTCAGAGATTCGAGACCTACTCACGGTGAGGGGAGACATGGTCATTATGAAAAGTATTCAAGGTACAGCGCGAGACTCTGTCACCTACGACCGCCTAATAACGAAGTTGCGTGATCTGGGAACGCACCGGAGCAAACAACAGGCCATATCGAAGCTCAAGGCCTTAAAGCGTCGATACCACGAGGTATGTGACCACAATAGGAGAAGTGGTAACGACCGGATGGAGTGGGGCTACTTCGACTTATGTGAAGCTATATGGGGTGCTCAAAAAACCACAAACCCTGTTGTGGTGTGTGGAAGCATGGCGGCGGCTTCCAACCGACCAGAGGACTGCTCTGAGGCCAGCTGCAGCTCCCTTGAGAGGGCCCAAGAAGACGCAACGGACGGCAGCGAGAACCACAGGCCCCAAGTCGCGTCGGACAGTGACTGCTCTTCCATAGCAGGTGTTGGGGTTATTAGGAGCGAACAATTCGTAAGCTTTAACTTACTTTTGGATTCTTCAATAAATTCTGTAAATATGGAACTATTTACTGATTTATTAATTAATTAAGATATTCTTAGATATCTTCGGGGCACCACCCTTTAATTAGAAAGGGAAATGAATCCAAAACTCTTATCAGTCTTTCTTGAAGTTCGTAGAATCCTCGGAGCAGAGACTTCTCTTCGACACAACAAAGCTACTGGACACAAAAATCTGAATTTTATAACATTTAATTAACAATTTGTCAAATGAATAAACAGTGGAATAGATGAATAATAACCGTGTGATATGATTGAAGATGGATGTGTTTGCATGTGATGGAGGATGTATGAATGGGGTCCTTTGTTCTCACAAAGGAGTAGTGTGTGTGTGTGTGTGTGTGTGTGTGTGTGTGTGTGCGTGTGTATGGATTCAAAATGGAGTCTTGAATACAAGATGGCTGACCCCTTTGTCTGGCTAAAGTGTGGGTGGCAACTTGCACTTTAACTTCCAAAGCACTTAGAATCAGTAGTAACTTAACCTTAAATCACTCAAAACATTTCAAAAGATCATGAAACAACACAAAAGATTAATCACAAATTAATATCTTTTAGTTTCAGCCTGGCCATGACAGAAACCATTTTAAGATACCAAACAATGATCAATAAGCAGTTTATTCTTTCAAAATGACCCGACGGACGTGTTTGGGACGAAAGAGGAAAACACGAAGCTACTTTTTAAGCAATAGCGCGGTTTTATTGCTTATTCTGGACTATAGAGTTAACGGAAGAAGAAGGAGAGAGAGAAAGAGACGAGTTGCTGATCACCAGAAGAGCGAGGCGTCCCTCCCTCTTTGATTTGACGGTTCTCCGCGTTTCTCCGCAGCTTTCGGCGTCGTCCGTCGGTTTGATGCTTTCTCCGTTGTTTGGCGTTCACGAGTGTTTCTCCACGGGCTGGACAGAGACAGCAAAGTTTCTTTCTGTGCTGAGTTATAACTTACAGCGTGCTTGATGGAGTTGTTGCTTTCCTCCGCAGTTCTGTGTCCTCAAACATCAGCTGGAGGGGAGCAGAAACGAGCAGATCTGATGGGCTTGCAGTTTAGTTTCCAGCAGTTCCGTGGGCTCAACTTGGCACTTAGAGCTTCCGCGTGCTCAAGGGAGTCGGAGCGTTGACAAGCGTGTCCTTACCGCCAGGTATCCTGGGCAAAAGAACGAGGATTCTTTGTCTCTGCTGAAGATTTATGGTCTTAGTTCGCGGGAAAAGCTCCACGGCTTCCCTCACATGCGCAGAACGTGTTTCTGGTACTAGGCGGTGACGTCATCACAATGCTTCCGTGTGCAAAGCATCATGGGAAATGAAGTTTCTTGGCGCTGATGTGATTATTTGCTTTTCAGAGCAATTTAAGCACAGTCATTTTGGAGAAAATCACTGCATAGTAATTTCCTCATGAGGTCAGACCCTCAACACAGGTAAATATTCACGTTAGCAAGCAGATGCTGTTGTAAGACTGGGTGTGCAGATGTACAGCTTATAGCTATAAAAACGTTAATTGCAGACAACTGCGACCTAAACAGCAGGCTTTTAACTTCTGGTATCTAAACTGCTCCAACTGAGCACGTGATGAGAAAAGCGCTGGGTGACGTGTTTGAATTACGTGCACATTGGGGGTTACAGTTATTGGAAAACTCACCAAAAAATGGAGGACATACATTACGTGTCCCATTTTGAACATGTATTTTGTTACTATATCTGAGTTGAGTTTAAATGTTTGTCTTTGTGGTAAACCTGTAGTGCACCATATTCAGATAATCACCCCACTGCACAAAATACATTGAAACACTACAGCATATATGTGACACTAATGTCTGCCTTTTTCAATAGGGCCATCATGCAGCACCCCATCGCAGGCGGCATCCAGCACTCCAAGGCAAAGAAAGAGGAAGAGAGACAAGTCTTCCTACACAGAATGGAGCGAGGCTTTGGAACGCATGGATGAGAGAAGCCATCAGCGTGACAGAGAATTAATGCAGGAGCAGAGGGAGTTTGAACAGCAATATATGCGTGAATACTTAGCGGTCAGGCGACAAGAAGTGGCTACATTCCAGGATATAACATCTTTGATGCGTCAACTTGTTAACAGGTTGACTCAGCCACAGCAGGAATGGATGCCGGGTCCAAACTACCACAATTTGTAGTTCATTGTCCCTCCACCTTCACTGGCTGATGTAACATTCTGACCTGCAGAGCTCCATCAGTGCAGACTGCTGCACCCCACATTCTCCATCTGTAGACAGTTTCATTTCAGTATTAATTTTCAGTTTTTATTTGTTACACTTTATTTAAACTTTTGCCATTTATACAATCTACTAAAATAAGTTGTTTTTTGTGTTTTTTTATACAAGCCTTTCATGGCAAACCTTTAGTCTCGATTAAATTGGGGGGGGGGGGGGGTATTGAGTTTAATTTTTTTGGACAAGTTTTGCACATTTTAATTAAATGTCTTTTACTTGAAATGACAGATTTTGCACAACACAACTTATACCTCTGTTTGCAGTGTCTATTTTACTTTTTTTGCTTGGCAAATAAAAACCTTTTTGGGTGAAACTATGAATACATTCTCATCTATGTGAAGAATGGTTAACACTGTTAAAAGTTTTCTTTTTAATTAGGGGAAGCAGACATAGTTACAGTCCCAAAATGTACAACGCAGTTTTGGACAAGAAGCACAATCAATTTGAAATGCAGTTAAAGTACTGACATGATTGCCCCTCGAATTTGCTGTGCCCCTCCAACTGGAGGAGCATACACAGCTTCTGCATTAGGTTCAGGTAGTTCAGTGGCATCAGTATTCCATTCAGCAAGGTAATTGTCTTTGTTGATCTCGCAGACATTGTGAAGAATGCAACAAGCAATCACAATGTCCGGCATAATGTGAATGTCCACATCACAACGCTTGGCCAGACACTTCCAGCGGCCCTTAAGCCGCCCAAATGCATTTTCAACAACCATCCGAGCAGAGCTTAAACGATAGTTGAAGGTGCTTTGTTCAGGCGTCAGACGATGGTGTTGTGTGAACCCCTTCATCAGCCACTTCTTCAGTGGATATGCCGCATCCCCAATCAGATGAACGGGAACCTCTACACCATTGATGTCTCTGGACATCTAGAAGGACAGAAAACCAAGATTAGAGGTGTAGGGGTGTGTGTGTGTGTGTGCGCGCGCAGATTTAGATGTTAAGGCATACCTCACGGGGGAACAGGTAGCCATCTTGTTGTTCGGCTTTGATGAAGATGGTAGAGTTGCTGAGTACTCTGGCGTCATGCGTTCGACCAGGCCAACCAACATAAACATCTGTGAAACTGAACAATGCATTTCGTTAGTGCTGCAACATAACAGCCCCAAACAACAAAGGGATGCATAAAATGTAAATTTGCTCTTGACAACAACATAGAAATTCATGCTCTCACAAAACCAGTCTTACTAGAAACGGTGGTCAACAACAGCCTGCAGAACAATGGAATGCCAGCCTTTTCTGTTGTGATATGAAGCTGGATCGTCCTTCGGAGCAATGATTGGAATGTGGCTTCCATCTATAGCTCCACCACACATTGGGTAGCCGCGTGCAGCAAATCCATCCATTGTGACCTGTAGCTGGTCCAGCTTTGGTAATGAAATGAAACATTCTAGCAAACAGTCCTTCAGAGCACTTGTCACCTCTCGCAAAAAAACACAGACAGTGGATATACCAACACCAAACAGGCAGCTTATGGTTCTGTATTCGCTCGGTGTGGCATACCACCAGATAACAACGGCTAGCCTGAGGGAAGGTTCGTAAGGCCTGCGCCTGTTTGTAGTTTTCCGTGCCAAAACAGGCCTAACCAAGCTTAACAGGTAGTTGAAGGTCCTGCGAGACATTCGAAAATGTTGATACCACTCCTCATCTCCAAAGTTTTTCAACGCGTTTGACCAGAAAACTTCGCCACTTAGTCGTGAATGTTTCCATATACGCCGGGTCGCTGTCTCCTGAAGCATGCGGCGAACCATGGCAGCTCGCCTCCTACGGTACCGTCTCCTACACGCGCGACGGAGCGTTTCACACTACTCCCGTGATTCCTTTATTACCAATTGAGCTTCATCATCCAGGTCTCTAATGCGTTTTCGTGTGCGCAGGATTACGCTTAACATAAGTCCGATCAGTGAGAGGAATTCTAGCTCTTCGCCGGCCATGTTGGACTGAATAGCTTTGTTTGGGGAAATGGAGTCATTAGCACTTATGGTTTGTAAATGGCACCCAGAATTATGTTGCACGAAGCACAATTTCACATCATTCTGGGTTCATTTGTGTGAAAACAAGGTCCAATCAGGCTGAAACGTTACAGGAAGGTAGAATCTATTGAGTTGTAAGTTATCTGAACGTTTCATGATGATAGCACTTTCCTAAGGGGGTCAAACCATGTCCCAAAGGTCACCGGATCTGGTGTCAATTTAAAGAAGCAGTCCAGTTACACATTTGTGGGCTTATAACTTGGCTTCTGAATGACCTAGAGAGATCAGGTTTGTTTTAATGTACTCCAATCAACAGCCCCTACAACTACAAAAAGGAATGGAGATATTAGCACTTATGGTTTGTAAATGGCACCCAGAATTATGTTGCACGAAGCACAATTTCACATCATTCTGGGTTCATTTGTGTGAAAACAAGATCCAATCAGGTTGAAACGTTACAGGAAGGTAGAATCTATTGAGTTGCAAGTGATCTGAACGTTTCATGATGATAGCACTTTCCTAAGGGGGTCAAACCATGTCCCAAAAGTCACCGGATCTGGTGTCAATTTAAAGAAGTAGTCCAGTTACACATTTGTGGGCTTATAACTTGGCTTCTGAATGTCCTAGAGAGATCAGGTTTGTTTTAGTGTACTCCAATCAACAGCCCCTACAACCACAAAAAGGAATGGAGTCATTAGCACTTATGGTTTGTAAATGGCACCCAGAATTATGTTGCACGATGCACAATTTCACATCATTCTGGGTCCATTTGTGTGAAAACAAGGTCCAATCAGGCTGAAACGCTACAAGAAGGTAGAATCTATTGAGTTGTAAGTGATCTGAACATTTCAAGATGATCGCACATTCCTATAGGGGGTAAAACCATGTCCCAAAGGTCGCCGGGCCTGGTGTCACTTTAAAGTAGTAGTCCAGTTACACCTTTTGGGCTTATAACTTGGCTTCTGAATGTCCTAGAGAGGTTAGTTTGTTTTAGTGTACTCCAATCAACAGCCCCTAAAACCACAAAAAGGAATGGAGTCATTAGCACTTATGGTTTGTAAATGGCACCCAGAATTATGTTGCACGAAGCACAATTTCACATCATTCTGGGTCCATTTGTGTGAAAACAAGGTCCAATCAGGCTGAAACGCTAATAGAAGGTAGAATCTATTGAGTTGTAAGTGATCTGAACATTTCAAGATGATCGCACATTCCTATAGGGGGTAAAACCATGTCCCAAAGGTCGCCGGGCCTGGTGTCACTTTAAAGTAGTAGTCCAGTTACACCTTTTGGGCTTATAACTTGGCTTCTGAATGTCCTAGAGAGGTTAGTTTTTTTTAGTGTACTCCAATCAACAGCCCCTAAAACCACAAAAAGGAATGGAGTCATTAGCACTTATGGTTTGTAAATGGCACCCAGAATTATGTTGCACGAAGCACAATTTCACATCATTCTGGGTTCATTTGTGTGAAAACAAGGTCCAATCAGGCTGAAACGTTACAGGAAGGTAGAATCTATTGAGTTGTAAGTGATCTGAACGTTTCATGATGATAGCACTTTCCTAAGGGGGTCAAACCATGTCCCAAAGGTCATCGGATCTGGTGTCAATTTAAAGAAGTAGTCCAGTTACACATTTGTGGGCTTATAACTTGGCTTCTGAATGTCCTAGAGAGATCAGGTTTGTTTTAGTGTACTCCAATCAACAGCCCCTACAACCACAAAAAGGAATGGAGTCATTAGCACTTAAGGTTTGTAAATGGCACCCAGAATTATGTTGCAGGAAGAACAATTTCACATCATTCTGGGTCCATTTGTGTGAAAACAAGGTCCAATCAGGCTGAAACGCTACAAGAAGGTAGAATCTATTGAGTTGTAAGTGATCTGAACGTTTCAAGATGATCGCTCATTCCTATAGGGGGTAAAACCATGTCCCAAAGGTCACCGGGCCTGGTGTCACTTTAAAGAAGTAGTCCAGTTACACCTTTGTGGGCTTATAACTTGGCTTCTGAATGTCCTAGAGAGGTTAGGTTTGTTTTAGTGTTCTCCAATCAACAGCCCCTACTACCACAAAAAGGAATGGAGTCATTAGCACTTATGGTTTGTAAATGGCACCCAGAATTATGTTGCACGAAGCACAATTTCACATCATTCTGGGTTCATTTGTGTGAAAACAAGGTCCAATCAGGCTGAAACGTTACAGGAAGGTAGAATCTATTGAGTTGTAAGTGATCTGAATGTTTCATGATGATAGCACTTTCCTAAGGGGGTCAAACCATGTCCCAAAGGTCATCGGATCTGGTGTCAATTTAAAGTAGTAGTCCGGTTACACATTTGTGGGCTTATAACTTGACTTCTGAATGTCCTAGAGAGATCAGGTTTGTTTTAATGTACTCCAATCAACAGCCCCTACAACCACAAAAAGGAATGGAGTCATTAGCACTTATGGTTTGTAAATGGCACCCAGAATTATGTTGCACGAAGCACAATTTCACATCATTCTGAGTCCATTTGTGTGAAAACAAGGTCCAATCAGGCTGAAACGCTACAAGAAGGTAGAATCTATTGAGTTGTAAGTGATCTGAAGGTTTCAAGATGATCGCACATTCTTATAGGGGGTAAAACCATGTCCCAAAGGTCACCGGGCCTGGTGTCACTTTAAAGAAGTTGTCCAGTTTCACCTTTGTGGGATTATAACTTGGCTTCTGAATGTCCTAGAGAGGTCAGGTTTGTTTTAGTGTACTCCAATCAACAGCTCCTACAACCACAAAAAGGAATGGAGTCATTAGCACTTATGGTTTGTAAATGGCACCCAGAATTATGTTGCACGAAGCACAATTTCACATCATTCTGGGTTCATTTGTGTGAAAACAAGGTCCAATCAGGCTGAAACGTTACAGGAAGGTAGAATCTATTGAGTTGTAAGTGATCTGAATGTTTCATGATGATAGCACTTTCCTAAGGGGGTCAAACCATGTCCCAAAGGTCACCGGATCTGGCGTCACTTTAAAGTAGTCCAGTTACACATTTGTGGGCTTATAACTTGGCTTCTGAATGTCCTAGAGAGATCAGGTTTATTTTAGTGTACTCCAATCAACAGCCCCTACAACCACAAAAAGAAATGGAGTCATTAGCACTTATGGTTTTTAAATGGCACCCTGAATTATGTTGCACGAAGCACAATTTCACATCATTCTGGGTCAATTTGTGTGAAAACAAGGTCCAATCCGGCTGAAACGCTACAAGAAGGTAGAATATATTGAGTTGTAAGTGATCTGAACGTTTCAAGATGATCGCACATTCCTATAGGGGGTCAAACCATGTCCCAAAGGTCACCGGGCCAAGTGTCACTTTAAAGAAGTAGTCCAGTTACACCTTTGTGGGCTTATAACTTGGCTTCTGAATGTCCTAGAGAGGTTAGATTTGTTTTAGTGTACTCCAATCAACAGCCCCTACAACCACAAAAAGGAATGGAGTCATTAGCACTTATGGTTTGTAAATGGCACCCAGAATTATTTTGCAGGAAGCACAATTTCACATCATTCTGGGTTCATTTGTGTGAAAACAAGGTCCAATCAGGCTGAAACGTTACTGGAAGCTAGAATCTATTGAGTTGTAAGTGATCTGAACGTTTCATGATGATAGCGCTTTCCTAAGGGGGTCAAACCATGTCCCAAAGGTCACCGGATCTGGTGTCAATTTAAAGAAGTAGTCCAGTTACACATTTGTGGGCTTATAACTTGGCTTCTGAATGTCCTAGAGAGATCAGGTTTATTTTAGTGTACTCCAATCAACAGCCCCTACAACCACAAAAAGGAATGGAGTCATTAGCACTTATGGTTCTTAAATGGCACCCAGAATTATGCTGCACTAAGCACAATTTCACATGATTCTGGGTCAATTTGTGTGAAAACAAGGTCCAATCCGGCTGAAACGCTACAAGAAGGTAGAATCTATTAAGTTGTAAGTGATCTGAACGTTTCAAGATGATCGCACATTCCTATAGGGGGTCAAACCATGTCCCAAAGGTCACCGGGCCAAGTGTCACTTTAAAGAAGTAGTCCAGTTACATCTTTGTGTGTGGGCTTATAACTTGGCTTCTGAATGTCCTAGAGAGATCAGGTTTGTTTTAGTGTACTCCAATCAACAGCCCCTAGAACCACAAAAAGGAATGGAGACATTAGCACTTATGGTTTTTAAATGGCACCCAGAATTATGTTGCACGAATCACAATTTCACATCATTCTGGGTTCATTTGTGTGAAAACAAGGTCCAATCAGGCTGAAACGTTACAGGAAGGTAGAATCTATTGTTGTAAGTGATCTGAACGTTTCATGATGATAGCACTTTCCTAAGGGGGTCAAACCATGTCCCAAAGGTCACCGGACCTGGTGTCAATTTAAAGAAGTAGTCCAGTTACACATTTGTGGGCTTATAACTTGGCTTCTGAATGTCCTAGAGCGATCAGGTTTGTTTTAGTGTACTCCAATCAACAGCCCCTACAACCACAAAAAGGAATGGAGTCATTAGCACTTATGGTTTTTAAATGGCACCCAGAATTATGTTGCACGAAGCACAATTTCACATCATTCTGGGTTCATTTGTGTGAAAACAAGGTCCAGTCAGGCTGAAACGTTACAGGAAGGTAGAATCTATTGAGTTGTAAGTGATCTGAATGTTTCATGATGATAGCACTTTCCTAAGGGGGTCAAACCATGTCCCAAAGGTCACCGGATCTGGTGTCAATTTAAAGAAGTAGTCCAGTACCACATTTGTGGGCTTATAACTTGGCTTCTGAATGTCCTAGAGAGATCAGGTTTGTTTTAGTGTACTCCAATCAACAGCCCCTACAACCACAAAAAGGAATGGAGTCATTAGCACTTATGGTTTGTAAATGGCACCCAGAATTATGTTGCACGAAGCACAATTTCACATCATTCTGGGTCCATTTGTGTGAAAACAAGGTCCAATCAGGCTGAAACATTACAGGAAGGTAGAATCTATTAAAATGTAAGTGATCTGAAGGTTTCATGATGATAGCACTTCCCTAAGGGGTCAAACCATGTCCCAAAGGTCACCGGATCTGGTGTCTAAAGAAGTAGTCCAGTTACACATTTGTGGGCTTATAACTTGGCTTCTGAATGTCCTAGAGAGATCAGGTTTGTTTTAGTATACTCCAATCAACAGCCCCTACAACCACAAAAAGGAATGGAGTCATTAGCACTTATGGTTTTTAAATGTCACCCAGAATTATGTTGCACGAAGCACAATTTCACATCATTCTGGGTTCATTTGTGTGAAAACAAGGTCCAATCAGGCTGAAACATTACAGAAAGGTAGAATCTATTGAGTTGTAAGTGATCTGAACGTTTCATGATGATAGCACTTTCCTAAGGGGGTCAAACCATGTCCCAAATGTCACCGGATCTGGTGTCAATTTAAAGTAGTAGTCCAGTTACACATTTGTGGGCTTATAACTTGGCTTCTGAATGTCCTGGAGAGGTCAGGTTTGTTTTAATGTACTCCAATCAACAGCCCCTACAACCACAAAAAGGAATGGAGTCATTAGCACTTATGGTTTGTAAATGGCACCCAGAATTATGTTGCACGAAGCAAAATTTCACATCATTCTGGGTTCATTTGTGTGAAAACAAGGTCCAAACAGGCAGAAACGTTACAGGAAGGTAGAATCTATTGAGTTGTAAGTGATCTGAACGTTTCATGATGATAGCACTTTCCTATAGGGGGTCAAACCATGTCCCAAAGGTCACCGGGCCTGGTGTCACTTTAAAGAAGTAGTCCAGTTACACCTTTGTGGGCTTATAACTTGGCTTCTGAATGTCCTAGAGAGATCAGGGTTGTTTTAGTGTACTCCAATCAACAGCCCCCACAACCACAAAAAGGAATGGAGTCATTAGCACTTATGGTTCTTAAATGGCACCCAGAATTATGTTGCACGAAGCACAATTTCACATCATTCTGGGTCCATTTGTGTGAAAACAAGGTCCAATCAGGCTGAAACGCTACAAGAAGGTAGAATCTATTGAGTTGTAAGTGATCTGAAGGTTTCAAGATGATCGCACATTCTTATAGGGGGTAAAACCATGTCCCAAAGGTCACCGGGCCTGGTGTCACTTTAAAGAAGTTGTCCAGTTACACCTTTGTGGGATTATAACTTGGCTTCTGAATGTCCTAGAGAGGTCAGGTTTGTTTTAGTGTACTCCAATCAACAGCTCCTACATCCACAAAAAGGAATGGAGTCATTAGCACTTATGGTTTGTAAATGGCACCCAGAATTATGTTGCACGAAGCACAATTTCACATCATTCTGGGTTCATTTGTGTGAAAACAAGGTCCAATCAGGCTGAAACGTTACAGGAAGGTAGAATCTATTGAGTTGTAAGTGATCTGAATGTTTCATGATGATAGCACTTTCCTAAGGGGGTCAAACCATGTCCCAAAGGTCACCGGATCTGGTGTCAATTTAAAGTAGTCCAGTTACACATTTGTGGGCTTATAACTTGGCTTCTGAATGTCCTAGAGAGATCAGGTTTATTTTAGTGTACTCCAATCAACAGCCCCTACAACCACAAAAAGAAATGGAGTCATTAGCACTTATGGTTTTTAAATGGCACCCAGAATTATGTTGCACGAAGCACAATTTCACATCATTCTGGGTCAATTTGTGTGAAAACAAGGTCCAATCCGGCTGAAACGCTACAAGAAGGTAGAATATATTGAGTTGTAAGTGATCTGAACGTTTCAAGATGATCGCACATTCCTATAGGGGGTCAAACCATGTCCCAAAGGTCACCGGGCCAAGTGTCACTTTAAAGAAGTAGTCCAGTTACACCTTTGTGGGCTTATAACTTGGCTTCTGAATGTCCTAGAGAGGTTAGGTTTGTTTTAGTGTACTCCAATCAACAGCCCCTACAACCACAAAAAGGAATGGAGTCATTAGCACTTATGGTTTGTAAATGGCACCCAGAATTATGTTGCACGAAGCACAATTTCACTTCATTCTGGGTTCATTTGTGTGAAAACAAGGTCCAATCAGGCTGAAACGTTACAGGAAGGTAGAATCTATTGAGTTGTAAGTGATCTGAATGTTTCATGATGATAGCACTTTCCTAAGGGGGTCAAACCATGTCCCAAAGGTCACCGGATCTGGTGTCAATTTAAAGTAATAGTCCGGTTACACATTTGTGGGCTTATAACTTGACTTCTGAATGTCCTAGAGAGATCAGGTTTGTTTTAATGTACTCCAATCAACAGCCCCTACAACCACAAAAAGGAATGGAGTCATTAGCACTTATGGTTTGTAAATGGCACCCAGAATTATGTTGCACGAAGCACAATTTCACATCATTCTGAGTCCATTTGTGTGAAAACAAGGTCCAATCAGGCTGAAACGCTACAAGAAGGTAGAATCTATTGAGTTGTAAGTGATCTGAAGGTTTCAAGATGATCGCACATTCTTATAGGGGGTAAAACCATGTCCCAAAGGTCACCGGGCCTGGTGTCACTTTAAAGAAGTTGTCCAGTTTCACCTTTGTGGGATTATAACTTGGCTTCTGAATGTCCTAGAGAGGTCAGGTTTGTTTTAGTGTACTCCAATCAACAGCTCCTACAACCACAAAAAGGAATGGAGTCATTAGCACTTATGGTTTGTAAATGGCACCCAGAATTATGTTGCACGAAGCACAATTTCACATCATTCTGGGTTCATTTGTGTGAAAACAAGGTCCAATCAGGCTGAAACGTTACAGGAAGGTAGAATCTATTGAGTTGTAAGTGATCTGAATGTTTCATGATGATAGCACTTTCCTAAGGGGGTCAAACCATGTCCCAAAGGTCACCGGATCTGGTGTCAATTTAAAGTAGTCCAGTTACACATTTGTGGGCTTATAACTTGGCTTCTGAATGTCCTAGAGAGATCAGGTTTATTTTAGTGTACTCCAATCAACAGCCCCTACAACCACAAAAAGAAATGGAGTCATTAGCACTTATGGTTTTTAAATGGCACCCAGAATTATGTTGCACGAAGCACAATTTCACATCATTCTGGGTCAATTTGTGTGAAAACAAGGTCCAATCCGGCTGAAACGCTACAAGAAGGTAGAATATATTGAGTTGTAAGTGATCTGAACGTTTCAAGATGATCGCACATTCCTATAGGGGGTCAAACCATGTCCCAAAGGTCACCGGGCCAAGTGTCACTTTAAAGAAGTAGTCCAGTTACACCTTTGTGGGCTTATAACTTGGCTTCTGAATGTCCTAGAGAGGTTAGGTTTGTTTTAGTGTACTCCAATCAACAGCCCCTACAACCACAAAAAGGAATGGAGTCATTAGCACTTATGGTTTGTAAATGGCACCCAGAATTATGTTGCACGAAGCACAATTTCACTTCATTCTGGGTTCATTTGTGTGAAAACAAGGTCCAATCAGGCTGAAACGTTACAGGAAGGTAGAATCTATTGAGTTGTAAGTGATCTGAATGTTTCATGATGATAGCACTTTCCTAAGGGGGTCAAACCATGTCCCAAAGGTCACCGGATCTGGTGTCAATTTAAAGTAGTAGTCCGGTTACACATTTGTGGGCTTATAACTTGACTTCTGAATGTCCTAGAGAGATCAGGTTTGTTTTAATGTACTCCAATCAACAGCCCCTACAACCACAAAAAGGAATGGAGTCATTAGCACTTATGGTTTGTAAATGGCACCCAGAATTATGTTGCACGAAGCACAATTTCACATCATTCTGAGTCCATTTGTGTGAAAACAAGGTCCAATCAGGCTGAAACGCTACAAGAAGGTAGAATCTATTGAGTTGTAAGTGATCTGAAGGTTTCAAGATGATCGCACATTCTTATAGGGGGTAAAACCATGTCCCAAAGGTCACCGGGCCTGGTGTCACTTTAAAGAAGTTGTCCAGTTTCACCTTTGTGGGATTATAACTTGGCTTCTGAATGTCCTAGAGAGGTCAGGTTTGTTTTAGTGTACTCCAATCAACAGCTCCTACAACCACAAAAAGGAATGGAGTCATTAGCACTTATGGTTTGTAAATGGCACCCAGAATTATGTTGCACGAAGCACAATTTCACATCATTCTGGGTTCATTTGTGTGAAAACAAGGTCCAATCAGGCTGAAACGTTACAGGAAGGTAGAATCTATTGAGTTGTAAGTGATCTGAATGTTTCATGATGATAGCACTTTCCTAAGGGGGTCAAACCATGTCCCAAAGGTCACCGGATCTGGTGTCAATTTAAAGTAGTCCAGTTACACATTTGTGGGCTTATAACTTGGCTTCTGAATGTCCTAGAGAGATCAGGTTTATTTTAGTGTACTCCAATCAACAGCCCCTACAACCACAAAAAGAAATGGAGTCATTAGCACTTATGGTTTTTAAATGGCACCCAGAATTATGTTGCACGAAGCACAATTTCACATCATTCTGGGTCAATTTGTGTGAAAACAAGGTCCAATCCGGCTGAAACGCTACAAGAAGGTAGAATATATTGAGTTGTAAGTGATCTGAACGTTTCAAGATGATCGCACATTCCTATAGGGGGTCAAACCATGTCCCAAAGGTCACCGGGCCAAGTGTCACTTTAAAGAAGTAGTCCAGTTACACCTTTGTGGGCTTATAACTTGGCTTCTGAATGTCCTAGAGAGGTTAGGTTTGTTTTAGTGTACTCCAATCAACAGCCCCTACAACCACAAAAAGGAATGGAGTCATTAGCACTTATGGTTTGTAAATGGCACCCAGAATTATTTTGCACGAAGCACAATTTCACATCATTCTGGGTTCATTTGTGTGAAAACAAGGTCCAATCAGGCTGAAACGTTACTGGAAGCTAGAATCTATTGAGTTGTAAGTGATCTGAACGTTTCATGATGATAGCGCTTTCCTAAGGGGGTCAAACCATGTCCCAAAGGTCACCGGATCTGGTGTCAATTTAAAGAAGTAGTCCAGTTACACATTTGTGGGCTTATAACTTGGCTTCTGAATGTCCTAGAGAGATCAGGTTTATTTTAGTGTACTCCAATCAACAGCCCCTACAACCACTAAAAGGAATGGAGTCATTAGCACTTATGGTTCTTAAATGGCACCCAGAATTATGCTGCACTAAGCACAATTTCACATGATTCTGGGTCAATTTGTGTGAAAACAAGGTCCAATCCGGCTGAAACGCTACAAGAAGGTAGAATCTATTAAGTTGTAAGTGATCTGAACGTTTCAAGATGATCGCACATTCCTATAGGGGGTCAAACCATGTCCCAAAGGTCAACGGGCCAAGTGTCACTTTAAAGAAGTAGTCCAGTTACATCTTTGTGTGTGGGCTTATAACTTGGCTTCTGAATGTCCTAGAGAGATCAGGTTTGTTTTAGTGTACTCCAATCAACAGCCCCTAGAACCACAAAAAGGAATGGAGACATTAGCACTTATGGTTTTTAAATGGCACCCAGAATTATGTTGCACGAAGCACAATTTCACATCATTCTGGGTTCATTTGTGTGAAAACAAGGTCCAATCAGGCTGAAACGTTACAGGAAGGTAGAATCTATTGTTGTAAGTGATCTGAACGTTTCATGATGATAGCACTTTCCTAAGGGGGTCAAACCATGTCCCAAAGGTCACCGGACCTGGTGTCAATTTAAAGAAGTAGTCCAGTTACACATTTGTGGGCTTATAACTTGGCTTCTGAATGTCCTAGAGCGATCAGGTTTGTTTTAGTGTACTCCAATCAACAGCCCCTACAACCACAAAAAGGAATGGAGTCATTAGCACTTATGGTTTTTAAATGGCACCCAGAATTCTGTTGCACGAAGCACAATTTCACATCATTCTGGGTTCATTTGTGTGAAAACAAGGTCCAATCAGGCTGAAACGTTACAGGAAGGTAGAATCTATTGAGTTGTAAGTGATCTGAATGTTTCATGATGATAGCACTTTCCTAAGGGGGTCAAACCATGTCCCAAAGGTCACCGGATCTGGTGTCAATTTAAAGAAGTAGTCCAGTTACACATTTGTGGGCTTATAACTTGGCTTCTGTATGTCCTAGAGAGATCAGGTTTGTTTTAGTGTACTCCAATCAACAGCCCCTACAACCACAAAAAGGAATGGAGTCATTAGCACTTATGGTTTGTAAATGGCACCCAGAATTATGTTGCACGAAGCACAATTTCACATCATTCTGGGTCCATTTGTGTGAAAACAAGGTCCAATCAGGCTGAAACATTACAGGAAGGTAGAATCTATTAAAATGTAAGTGATCTGAAGGTTTCATGATGATAGCACTTCCCTAAGGGGGTCAAACCATGTCCCAAAGGTCACCGGATCTGGTGTCTAAAGAAGTAGTCCAGTTACACATTTGTGGGCTTATAACTTGGCTTCTGAATGTCCTAGAGAGATCAGGTTTGTTTTAGTATACTCCAATCAACAGCCCCTACAACCACAAAAAGGAATGGAGTCATTAGCACTTATGGTTTTTAAATGGCACCCAGAATTATGTTGCACGAAGCACAATTTCACATCATTCTGGGTTCATTTGTGTGAAAACAAGGTCCAATCAGGCTGAAACATTACAGAAAGGTAGAATCTATTGAGTTGTAAGTGATCTGAACGTTTCATGATGATAGCACTTTCCTAAGGGGGTCAAACCATGTCCCAAATGTCACCGGATCTGGTGTCAATTTAAAGTAGTAGTCCAGTTACACATTTGTGGGCTTATAACTTGGCTTCTGAATGTCCTGGAGAGGTCAGGTTTGTTTTAATGTACTCCAATCAACAGCCCCTACAACCACAAAAAGGAATGGAGTCATTAGCACTTATGGTTTGTAAATGGCACCCAGAATTATGTTGCACGAAGCAAAATTTCACATCATTCTGGGTTCATTTGTGTGAAAACAAGGTCCAAACAGGCAGAAACGTTACAGGAAGGTAGAATCTATTGAGTTGTAAGTGATCTGAACGTTTCATGATGATAGCACTTTCCTATAGGGGGTCAAACCATGTCCCAAAGGTCACCGGGCCTGGTGTCACTTTAAAGAAGTAGTCCAGTTACACCTTTGTGGGCTTATAACTTGGCTTCTGAATGTCCTAGAGAGATCAGGGTTGTTTTAGTGTACTCCAATCAACAGCCCCCACAACCACTAAAAGGAATGGAGTCATTAGCACTTATGGTTCTTAAATGGCACCCAGAATTATGTTGCACGAAGCACAATTTCACATCATTCTGGGTCCATTTGTGTGAAAACAAGGTCCAATCAGGCTGAAACGCTACAAGAAGGTAGAATCTATTGAGTTGTAAGTGATCTGAAGGTTTCAAGATGATCGCACATTCTTATAGGGGGTAAAACCATGTCCCAAAGGTCACCGGGCCTGGTGTCACTTTAAAGAAGTTGTCCAGTTACACCTTTGTGGGATTATAACTTGGCTTCTGAATGTCCTAGAGAGGTCAGGTTTGTTTTAGTGTACTCCAATCAACAGCTCCTACAACCACAAAAAGGAATGGAGTCATTAGCACTTATGGTTTGTAAATGGCACCCAGAATTATGTTGCACGAAGCACAATTTCACATCATTCTGGGTTCATTTGTGTGAAAACAAGGTCCAATCAGGCTGAAACGTTACAGGAAGGTAGAATCTATTGAGTTGTAAGTGATCTGAATGTTTCATGATGATAGCACTTTCCTAAGGGGGTCAAACCATGTCCCAAAGGTCACCGGATCTGGTGTCAATTTAAAGTAGTCCAGTTACACATTTGTGGGCTTATAACTTGGCTTCTGAATGTCCTAGAGAGATCAGGTTTATTTTAGTGTACTCCAATCAACAGCCCCTACAACCACAAAAAGAAATGGAGTCATTAGCACTTATGGTTTTTAAATGGCACCCAGAATTATGTTGCACGAAGCACAATTTCACATCATTCTGGGTCAATTTGTGTGAAAACAAGGTCCAATCCGGCTGAAACGCTACAAGAAGGTAGAATATATTGAGTTGTAAGTGATCTGAACGTTTCAAGATGATCGCACATTCCTATAGGGGGTCAAACCATGTCCCAAAGGTCACCGGGCCAAGTGTCACTTTAAAGAAGTAGTCCAGTTACACCTTTGTGGGCTTATAACTTGGCTTCTGAATGTCCTAGAGAGGTTAGGTTTGTTTTAGTGTACTCCAATCAACAGCCCCTACAACCACAAAAAGGAATGGAGTCATTAGCACTTATGGTTTGTAAATGGCACCCAGAATTATGTTGCACGAAGCACAATTTCACATCATTCTGGGTTCATTTGTGTGAAAACAAGGTCCAATCAGGCTGAAACGTTACAGGAAGGTAGAATCTATTGAGTTGTAAGTGATCTGAATGTTTCATGATGATAGCACTTTCCTAAGGGGGTCAAACCATGTCCCAAAGGTCACCGGATCTGGTGTCAATTTAAAGTAGTAGTCCGGTTACACATTTGTGGGCTTATAACTTGACTTCTGAATGTCCTAGAGAGATCAGGTTTGTTTTAATGTACTCCAATCAACAGCCCCTACAACCACAAAAAGGAATGGAGTCATTAGCACTTATGGTTTGTAAATGGCACCCAGAATTATGTTGCACGAAGCACAATTTCACATCATTCTGAGTCCATTTGTGTGAAAACAAGGTCCAATCAGGCTGAAACGCTACAAGAAGGTAGAATCTATTGAGTTGTAAGTGATCTGAAGGTTTCAAGATGATCGCACATTCTTATAGGGGGTAAAACCATGTCCCAAAGGTCACCGGGCCTGGTGTCACTTTAAAGAAGTTGTCCAGTTTCACCTTTGTGGGATTATAACTTGGCTTCTGAATGTCCTAGAGAGGTCAGGTTTGTTTTAGTGTACTCCAATCAACAGCTCCTACAACCACAAAAAGGAATGGAGTCATTAGCACTTATGGTTTGTAAATGGCACCCAGAATTATGTTGCACGAAGCACAATTTCACATCATTCTGGGTTCATTTGTGTGAAAACAAGGTCCAATCAGGCTGAAACGTTACAGGAAGGTAGAATCTATTGAGTTGTAAGTGATCTGAATGTTTCATGATGATAGCACTTTCCTAAGGGGGTCAAACCATGTCCCAAAGGTCACCGGATCTGGTGTCAATTTAAAGTAGTCCAGTTACACATTTGTGGGCTTATAACTTGGCTTCTGAATGTCCTAGAGAGATCAGGTTTATTTTAGTGTACTCCAATCAACAGCCCCTACAACCACAAAAAGAAATGGAGTCATTAGCACTTATGGTTTTTAAATGGCACCCAGAATTATGTTGCACGAAGCACAATTTCACATCATTCTGGGTCAATTTGTGTGAAAACAAGGTCCAATCCGGCTGAAACGCTACAAGAAGGTAGAATATATTGAGTTGTAAGTGATCTGAACGTTTCAAGATGATCGCACATTCCTATAGGGGGTCAAACCATGTCCCAAAGGTCACCGGGCCAAGTGTCACTTTAAAGAAGTAGTCCAGTTACACCTTTGTGGGCTTATAACTTGGCTTCTGAATGTCCTAGAGAGGTTAGGTTTGTTTTAGTGTACTCCAATCAACAGCCCCTACAACCACAAAAAGGAATGGAGTCATTAGCACTTATGGTTTGTAAATGGCACCCAGAATTATTTTGCACGAAGCACAATTTCACATCATTCTGGGTTCATTTGTGTGAAAACAAGGTCCAATCAGGCTGAAACGTTACTGGAAGCTAGAATCTATTGAGTTGTAAGTGATCTGAACGTTTCATGATGATAGCGCTTTCCTAAGGGGGTCAAACCATGTCCCAAAGGTCACCGGATCTGGTGTCGATTTAAAGAAGTAGTCCAGGTACACATTTGTGGGCTTATAACTTGGCTTCTGAATGTCCTAGAGAGATCAGGTTTATTTTAGTGTACTCCAATCAACAGCCCCTACAACCACAAAAAGGAATGGAGTCATTAGCACTTATGGTTCTTAAATGGCACCCAGAATTATGCTGCACTAAGCACAATTTCACATGATTC